>NC_080850.1:38413830-38788622 GCF_030435755.1 Ochotona princeps
AATTCATTTCATTCATCTGCTACTTTCAAGAGCATTTTAAATATTATTTTGATCCAAATAATCCAGAAGCTTTTTAACATGGTACTATAAATGTGCTAACTCTAAATACAGTTCCTTCAGGAATTTAGCACATGTGTGAACAGTTAGAGAGGAAGACTTTTCAGGTTTTAAACGACAGTGAGTAGCTATATTGTCATAGAACTTATTTCCAATTTCCTGAAAGCATCTGCCAAATGTAACATTATTCACAATTGTTGGAAATCATCACCTTGGAAATCAAAATGGTCACAATTCAGGTGATAAGACATGAGCAATGACAGTGAACTAGCTCAGGCTACAAAATAGGCAAAAAGCCACTCTTCTCCAGCATTTGAAGTTGCAGTTTTATTTTATACAAAAAAGAAAACATCATGGCAGCAAAGGAATTTTATAAAATTCATGCATGATGGTTTCATCTGACAAGCAGAATGCAGTGGGAAGCGTAGGTGTGAGAAGCTCACTGCTTTTAGTAAAGTTAAAAAAAAAAACCCAAATTGTGACTAAATCAAGCCTAGAAAAGATTTTTGACAGACTGAATTTTAGATCATAATGTCAGTCTTTTACTTTTGCAAATATAAATGAATGGATTCGCAGGTCAAAAATCACATTTAGGATAGTGCAAAACTAATGTTAGAAAAGAGGAAAGTGATAAAGAACAGGAAGACACTGAGAGAGGTTCAAAATCCCTGTAAAAACAACACAGGCACTTAACCCCAAGGAACACGCTGGGAAGATTCTGTAGAGTTCAATTTCTTAGGGTGTAGCAACTGAGGATTTCAAAACACTTCCAGGACATATCTTCTTGTGAAATGATGAAATTTCCTAAGATTTTTGGTCTTTAACGGGCCAAGATTTAACATAGAACAATCTAGTATAAAGTTACTACTTAAAGTGACTAGTAAAACTACTTAGATGAAATTTTTTTTTAATTTATACAGAACTATTTTCGCTAAAATGGAATTCTGCTTATTTTGAAACAACTTTTAAAGAAATAAAGATATATATTAATTGGCACCAATTTATTGAAAACATTAAAGTTCAATATAAACTGTTGTTAAAATGACTCTTAGATGAACTATAAGAATCCATCGGAGTGAGAAAAACCATTGGAATTGAAATTATTGCACAACCTGTGTGTCAATGATCTTGCTGAAAATAAAAACTCCCAACTCTGATAATGCACAATGGGACAGAATATATACATGAATTTAACTATGAGAATGTTTTTGTGATATGCCAAAAACTCTAAAACAGTTATATTGTATCATGTTATTTTAATTGACAAATAATAAAAAGATGAATTTCCTAGTAAGCATAGTGTCTAAAATATACATCACATAACCGCTGGGGAAATGACTTCATTTCATGAAATGAGCAACAAGTGGATTTATCTGGTTCAAGAGATCAAATTCTTTACATCCCCTGGCCCAGGCAGTTAACTAAGCAAGCTAGTCTGGGGTATAATAGAACCGTAAGGCAACTGAAGATTGCCTGTCTCTGCTAAAAGGAAGGAAAGAAGGAAGGAAGGGAGAAGGGAGGGAGAGAGGGAGAGAGAGAAAGAAAGAAAAAGAAAGGAAAAAAAAGAAACTAACATACCCTCATGTGCCAAACAATATTTAAGAGCCATATGCAGCCTTCCAAACTGCCAGATTGTAGCTCTAGAAGAACAGTAGCCAAGATAGAGCCCAACCAAAAATACAATCTTAGCCCATGAGGGATGCCAAGTAAATCTTTGCATTCATGGTGACTTGAACACAACAGGCACTAGTTAGTAATCTTCAATTACAAAATATGATGTGTAAATGAGCACAACAACAGCAACCCTGCAGCTGGCTGAGCATGGTCACCTGCCATATGGCCACCCCAGGTGGGCAAGGGAACCCCTGAATCCGACAGGGAGAACCAGTCTGGAGATCTACCAGGCTAAGGTCTCTATCCAGGAGAGGTCAGGGCATGCCCTTGCCGCGATGTGAAGTCACATCTGGCCGTCTCCTGGTTCAGGCATCAGGGTTCTCAGTCAAGAGCACAGGGATTTACTGAGAACCTGAAGAAGAGCAGGGCATACCAAAATATTTCATTACCATTCAAGGCAGAATGGACAAAACAAACAGTCGACGGAGCAAGAGAAAGAAAATCCGCATGCAGGAGGCATAAACGGCAAGACCTGCATTCCCAGACCACCAGGGCTTCACTGTCATGGAGGACTGAATCTACAGGTTATCACCCCAGGCCCAGAGGCACCGGGGAAGAAGTTGCAGGGTCGTGAGGACAAGCCTCTGGCTGCTCCTGTCAGGTGACCACAGGCTGGGACACTACTGACTTCCTTCCTTACTGCAAACTCCAGTAAAACCCAGAAAAAGGGCTCACTGTATGGCAACCAACACACACATATCTGCAGTATTTTTACTTTATGTAGATAGAGCCCAATCTGTTCCTTGAAATCAGTATATAAACAGAAGACTTGTCAAATAGCATTTCCCACAGGATCTCTTTAAGATCAGCCATTTTCTACAAAGGACACACTCTGACGCCATGTCTCACAGTGACATTTACTAACATTGGGTCCTGCCTGTTTTTGTTTTTCTTCTTGTTTTTGTTTTGTTTCATATTTTTAAAGTCAGATACACAGAGAGGAAGAGAGACAGAGAGGAAGATCTTCATTACATTGGTTCACTCCCCAAGTGGCCACAACAGCCAGAGCTGAGCCAATCCAAAGCCAGGAGCCTGGAGCCTCTTCCAGGTCTCCTACCTAAGTACAGGGTCCCAAGGCTTTGGGCTGTCCTCGACTGCTTTCCCAGGTCACAAGCAGAGAGCTGGATGGTAAGCGGGGCTACCAGGATCATAACTGGCATCCATTTGGGATCCCAGAGTACACAAGGTGAGAACTTCTGCTGCTAGGCTACTGCACCGGGCCCTTCCTGTTTTTAAAATGCTACAACACACTGTCTCCTTATTCCTTTCCTAAAAATAATAAGCTTGGCTCTTCTACATGAAAAGGTTTAGTGTGAACCTTTTGATATAGATGAACCACTACTGATAATTAAGTGAAATGTATGAATCTATGTTATACAAGTTTAACAAAAGACATTATCTCTGTAGAATCAGGATAATTATATCTATTATTTACTGATATATTTATCACATGCTAAACAGTATATCAAAGGCTTCATAGGGGTCATTTTCCTAGTATTCCGCTTAACCTTCCCCATAGATTAATGAGTTATAGCTACAATCTCCATTTTCAGTGAACTGAGCCCGACTTAAAGAAGCAAGCAACACGCCAAAGAAAATGAAATCAATAAAAGGCGGGGCGGTGGTTTAACCCCATCAGTCTTCTCATTAACATTGCTCCTCACTACGCTTCCCTCATGTTTCATAATATAATCTTAATTTCATACATAAAAGAAAAAGCAAACTTCAACCTGGCAACAAAGAACACTAGAGGAATTCTATGATCTGTAAAAAACACAACTCATTTTTAAGGAAAACCATCCAATCTGTTTCACAATTTGTCTAGTTCTCCTATTACAGTGCAAACCTGATCACCACTTTTAAAGTCCAGATTCCATCCCAGACATATCATCTATTCACACTCAAAAATCAAGAACATGCCTCCATAATGGTGCTCTCAACTCTCAAGAACCTTCACAAGAAAGAAATTGAAGTGAACTTCTAAAACTTGGAAAGGCATAAAGAAAATTTAAAATATTAAGGAAAAATGTTCCAGAGAGTTGTTTTAGGAGAAATATAAAAACTAATGCAATTATCAACTTCGTAGCTTTTTCTGTGAGTAGATATGAAGTGACACCTCCACTGAGCATGACGACCAAGAGGAGAACAGACTGACCTTTCTACCTAACATAAACAGCATCACAGACAGACACCATTCCCAAACATAAAACCCAAACTAGGAAGTGATGTCTGGGATGTGTGGACATTACACCCTGGTTCAAATCTGTGATCATTGCTTTAAATAAAACTCTGAGAATGTGTAATAGGAGCCATCAATGGTTCCTTCCAAAAACTGAATACTGAAATAGCTCCACAAACACTGAAATGCCACAACCTGGTAAATCCTACATGAGTAAAGTAAAACATAGGTTCACAAACCATAATAGCAACCCTCTAGAAAACAATACTGAAATGATTTGCTTATAAAGATTCTGAAGTCAGTGGTCATAACTATCAGCCTAATTCAAAACGCATGTGAAGAACTGAAGCCATGCTCACCACGTTACCACTGGTAACATGTAAGAACCTCACATTTCTCTTACGTCATTAAGAAAAGGCTCGAAGATTCCACTTATTCTGAGAGAGTATGCAACTACAATAACATTGTAAACAAATGCATAGACTATAAATAAAATATTGAACCAATTCTTAAGCTTGTAGGTCACTGGAACATATTTTAAACTCATGGACCAGGAATGGGTTGACTTCTTGGTAAAGTGTATACTTCCCCAACATATTTAACGAAAACCTGATATAAAAGACACTGAACCATAGCCTGCTTCAAACATTTTGTGGGATGCTAAGGCTAGAAAATACAAAATGATAACTTTTCTTTATTCTTTTCTTCACTTTATTCTTAATTACAGCAGAGTTTCTTTGCAAATCACCCATTCACAGTAAATGTGTGCACAATACTTTCAAGTTAACAAAATTGTTCTATATTTAATGCTTATTTTTGCCTTTGTTAGTTTTATACTAAATAAGAAATCTTTTTCTGTTTAGTTTATCCATAAACTGTCAAGCTTTGTGCTATAATATTTTGATTATCTTTTTTATTCTAAAAGGTTATTGCAGCATAGTCTTATTCTAAAATACTGTATTAGTTTCAAAATAAATTAGTTATGTCATTTAAATTTACATTACAAATCTGTTTTATAGTACTTAATCCATACTCCAAATAACGACTTGTGGTAATTTTCACTTTCTGGAAAAAGTATACAAAATATTGTCTTAAAGTATAAGTACCACAAAGTTTCAAAAATTGAAATAATGAAAGTGAAATCATACTTCTAAAAGAAAATAAACGGAATTGCTAATTCTGAACTAAAATGACTTCACAGGAAATACATTTTCATAAGATCTTTCTTCCATATTAAGTAGCATGAAAATGTGGAAAGAGAAGCAAGTGATTTAAGGTACAATTTACAAAGCAGTGCAACTGGGGAACTAAAATAATTTTTAACTCCAACCACTTAAAAACTAAATTACACTAAAAACTGTAATACACTGCTGAAATATTAATCAAATTTTATTATGATTATCTTCAAGGAAACCTATTTTAACTTGAGTTCTACTTCATTTCAAAACCAATTTCTAAAAGAAAAAAACCAGCATATTTCATAAAACTAATAACTAAAACAACAGTTCATAAGTCAGATTTAAGAAGAAAAAGCTCTAAGGACATACACGAAAAAATTCTGGGGGATGAGTCAAAATATTAACCAGTGACTTAACACCTGCAGAACACCTGTACTTTCACAGATATATCATTCATTTTAGAGGACCAAGAAATTATCAAAGTTGTTAAAACTTTGTGAATACATTTGTCATAAGTAATATATTATTAGCTAACTTTTTATGATTTTTAAAACTACACTTCCACTTGAAAATCTTCCTGAAAAACTTGATATTTTAATTACATAAAGAGATGTCATTGCACATCTATTGTAAAAAGAAAAGAATACATAACTCCGAATGCTAAAAACCATAGCTGAAGGTCATAAAATTGGTCCCGTTAGAGATAGGAAAGGGATCCACTTTCCATACACTAAAAACAAAAAACTCCAATGAGAAACAGTACTTTCTAAAGAATGACAACAAACAGGCTACAGTGAAGGTAGGCATAAGACTTAAGAAAAGAATCTGCCACAATCACTCTTACCTCCATAAACAGCTACTATTTGCATTTTCAAGCAAACACAAAGATATAAAAATATACATTATAGAAATAAATAATGTCCCCAGATCGTAAGATGGAGTGCACCTGTACAAGTGAACACTTCCATCACCGCTCCAGGCTTACCTCATAAGACCAGACACACTGGGTCCCACCGAAGCGGCGAACGCACCTCCCGACTTCCACATCCTCGTGCGTCGTGTACATCTCCCGGAGGCATTGGCCGATGTGCGGCACCATCCTCCGGAGCACTTCGCGGCTGAAGATCATGCCCGGGCCGCCCATGCAGAAGTTCTCCCCTGGCTCCAGGCCCAGCTTGCCAAGCTCTGCAATGCTGCCCAGGCCGGTCTGTCCCAGGTAGAGAGGTTTGCTGCTGTTCAGCGATCTAAGAAACTCTTCTAACTTATCACCTACAAAGAGAGGGTTACAGTGATCTCTTCTGCTTATTCCACAGTCATTTATAACACACAAGGTGAGGCACGCAGCTTACAGTGCTGTGCTAAGACACCCTTAAGTCTTATGCAAGTGAGAAGAAGAGAACTTGCAGTAGTCTAGCATTTTAAAACACCAAGGGACAGTTACTAATTACATCATAATTAAATGTTCTCTTTATCAAAGGTACTGCAAAACCTTACGCCTAACAGTAATCATATTTTGGGAAAATGTGAACTAACGATGGAAAATAATGACAGGGCTCTTAGTGCATTTTAAGTAACAAAACATTCTTGGAATATAAACATCAAACATTTACATTTAACACCATTTTGGCACACTATTGATAATCCAATATTTTTTTCCTGATAATTTATTTAGTTAAATGTTTTGCTTTTAACTGCATCACAAGCAAGCCATACAGTAGGGGAGAGGATCTGACTCAAACTGTGTTACCACTTAAAAGTTGACACTAAAAGCATTCTTTTAGAGGAAAAACACGGGGGGGGGGGGGCATTTAATAAGAATTCAACAATGCATCGCTTCTCGGCCTTTTGGCTAAGATCAAGTGTAGAATTCAATAATGCACTTGATCTTGCTTGTAGTTTGAAAATTCATCCAGAAAAACAATTAAAAACACTTCGAATGCATGGGGCACCCCATAAAGCGATACTTGAGAGCAGGTCGGGTTACCCTCTCCATATCTGCAATCACCCGCCCCTCTTCACTGTCATTAGTGGTGAGCAGGACAGCACGCCCCAACCCCTGGGCCCCAGCGGGCCTCAGCTAACTGCTACTGAATTCTGAACACAAAACGCATTCCGCTCTTAACAGAAATGGAAACGGCAAGGGGTTCTACAAGTTCTCTGCAAAGTGTGGCCAACTTCCGCCAGGAAACCCCTGCGTTTTTCCATGAGTCATGGGAGTCTCGTGGGATAGTGGAAGATCTTTCAGCCAGTTCGAAACAGAGTGTTTCAGCAAGACAAACTGCAGGCAAACTTATTTTGTTGTATCCAATTATTAGTATTTCCGATTTGTCCCCAGTGACCAGTGTGGCCTATGTGGACCAGCCCTCCAGCAGTTTCCCTCATCCCATTCAGAATCTCCAGTTTACAGACCAACAGGGTCTCCCCTGTGTCAAAACAGGGCAGCTTGGGGGTGGGGGAAAGGAGGGGAGTTCATCTGCCATTTATTTCACGAAAGATACCACCCGGATCAGAGAAAAGGAGGGCTCAATTCAATGAAGCCACAATTCAAAGAGCAAGCTAAGGCAGGGCTGCGCTCCCAGCCCAGGAAGCTGGGAGACCTTCTCCCTGTGCAACCCTGCTGCCTGCCTCAAGTCCCTCCTCGTCCCAGCAGCTGACTGGGCCGGAAAGATTGACTCCCGGGCGGGCTGGAAGCAACTCCCGATGTGCCGAGTTTAGAAATTCTCTCGCCAGGGCCGCCCACACACAGGGAAAGGACCGCCTTTCTTCCAAAACTGACAAGAAAGTTTCTTGTGCTGTGGGTGCCCGCGGTCCCGGGCAGGACCTCGAGCCTCCTCTTATCGCCGCTGCAGCCACCCACAGGCACCTACGCGGACCCGAGCTCACAGTCCGCTCCCACGCGCCTCTCCCTCCCGCCCCAACACCCACGCCTGGCAATGAACCTCGCCCTGGGGGCTCAGGGTCTGGGGTGCGGGACTGCCGCTGCACCCCGGCCTCTGCTCCAGGCCTCCACACGTGCAGCGAGCGGCGCTCTAGGGAAGGATGCGCACGCGGCAGTGTCCCAGACCGCCAAGACCATCTTCCCAACTCCGCTGTGCCGAGCCAGCGCTAGGGCCGGGTTTGAAACAAAGAGTGGGAGCAGAAATCTAGAGCGCCGGAGCCACACACTCGCCCCACCAGCACCCTCAGACTTCCCATCCGCCGCTGTCTGCGGACACGCCCCTCCGGACGGCTTTGCAAACTCTGGCCACCGGGTGCTGTCCGAGAAGGACGGGCTGGGTCCAGCTCCCGGGTTCCTCACCTCTCGCACACAATAAGGAGCAGGGGGCAAGCACAGGGCAGAAAGAACAGTGCGGAGGAGGTAGGCAGATAAAGCCAGGAGGGTGGAAGGGGGGGTCCCAGCCGGCTGGCTGGCTGGGAGCGGTGGGTGTCCGCGAGGGGTGCGGCGGGCCGGGCGCAGCGGGAGCCAGGAGCCCGCAGCCCACCCGGGCAGAGAAGCAGTGCCCAGGCTGGGCAGCGGCAGCAAGGGCGCAGAGAACGGCGCTGGGAGGTCACCTTTGATGTAGACATCGTCGTCGGCGCGCATGAACCACTCGTACTTGTCCAGGTAGTGGTCGTGCATATACTTGATCATCATGAAGGACTTTTTCTGAGGAGGGTAGGAGTCGTCCACCCCCGGCAATGCGATGACAGGTATGGGTGGCGGGGGCTGCCCGAGGCCGGCGTTGGGGGGCTGCTGGCTGGAGAAGAACTCCACGCGGCCGGGGATGAAGCGCGCCCAGGTCCGCTGCGCCGCCAGCGCGCGGCTGCCCAGGTACTTCTGCGCGGTCATCACCCCCACGTACAGGAAGTCCCGGGGTCGTGCGCTCGGGGCGGTGGCGCCCCCGTCCCCGCTGCCGTTGTGGCTGCGTCCGCGCTGCCCAGCCGCGCCCCCTTCCTCCTCCTCCGGCTCCCCCTCGGACGCTGGGGCTCCGGGAAGCCCCGTCGCGCCCTCGGGCTCGCGTCCCCGCCGCCGCAGCCGCCGCTGCTGCTGCTGCTGCTGCTGCTGCTGCAGCGGAGGTGGCCGTAGCCAGGGGCTGCTTCGAGAACTGGTCACTCCGGGAGCTGCCTGGGCCAGCTGCGGGCCCTGGAGCTCCCGGCGCGCGGGGGGCGGCGACGGCTCCTGCCGCGGCCACGACTGGGGCTGGGGGAGCGGCTGCTGCGCGCCGAGGCCAGCGGCCAAGCGGCCGTAGTAGGAGCAGAGGTTGGAGCCGCGTCTCTTCCTCTCGCTCAGCTCGGCCACCCTGGGAGCGATGAGCCAGGACGCGGCGGTGAAACCCAGAACGAGCCCCAGTGCCACGCTCATCCACGGGCGGCGGGAGCGCACGGCCATCGCGACGGCCCCGGGCGCAGCGCGGGGTCCCCCCGGCTCACAGCCGCCCCTCCTCCGCCTCCGCGCCCCCCAAGCCCCGGCCGCAGCCCGCCGCCGAGACGCCGCTGTCGGCTCAGGGTCGCACGCTCAGGCGCCTCGCCCGCCGCGGGCTGTCGCTGCCGGGCTGGGCTCGGCGCTAGGATCGGGAGTCAAACTTCTCCCGGCGGTGGCGGCGGCGGCGGCGGCGAGCCGAGCTGCAGGAGGAGGAGCGGCGGCGGTGGCAAGGCGTCCGCTCCTCGGCTGCCACCCTGTCACTGGCGCGCCTGGGCCCTCCCTCCTCCGCGAGCGCCCGCCCTCGCTCCCCGCCTCCCGCTCCCCCACGCCGCCGCCGCCGCCGCCTCAGGACCCGCCCGGAGGAGGGGCGGCGAGCAGCGGTGCCGCCCGCCGGGAAGCTCCGGCTGCGGTGCTTGCCCCCCGTCTCCGCCCTCGCGTGCTCCTCGCTAACGCCTCGGTCCAGCGCCGGCCTCCTCTCCGGAAGGAAACGATCCTGTCGGGCCGCCTCCGGCTTCCAGAGCCGACGCCCCCCTTGGCTCGCCTCCCCCGGGCTTGGCTCTCCGGCCCATCGCCCGGCCCTGTCCTGCCCTCCGCCGGCCTCACGCACCGCGTCCCCAGGCTCCGCTGACCTCACCGGCGGCGCGCGGGTCCGCGAGCCCCTCCACACGCCGCTCCCCGGCCGGCAGGGCGGCGGCCGGCGACCCTGCCCGTGGCGGCCCGGCGTGACCCCCTCACCCCGCCCCTCGCTGGACGCGCCGCCCGCGTTCTCCTCAGCCCGCGCTCGCGGCTGCCGCGCGCCTCCCCTGCCCACGCCCCGTCCCGCGCGCGGCTGAGGCGGCCGTCGGGCCCGCCCCGCGCCTCGCCGCGCCCTCCCCGCACCTTCCGCACTCTCCCCAGTGGGTCACCCCGAGTCCCGCTGTCACCTGCTGTCTCCCAGAGGGATTGGAGCCCCCTGCCCCGACAGGCTGCGGGAGTTGGCGGGTGAGTGTGTGTCCGGCCCCCAGGGAAGCTGGGAGCCTCGCGTCCTCCACCTGTGGAGCGGAGGAAGCCCGGGCCGCCCGGGACTGGTCTCAGCCCCCCGCGGGGCGGCGGCCTCGGTCTCCTGAGCAGAGTCGCCAGGACGGGGCTTCATTCTGGGTAGCTAACGCGAAGGCGCCATGACCCGGAAAATCCGAGCTGAGGAAAGCCTTAACCACCAAAAAGAAGTCAGCTCCAACTTGTGAAAATCAAATAGGAGATAGGTTGTTTACTCCGGCCTTTTAACGCTTGCCTCTGGCCGCAGCAAGAGACTGTACCCCCCACCTCCCAACCCCAGGAGGTAGGAGCGTTTTCAGCAACAGAGTAGGTGTGTGATATTGGTCCCAGCGGAAGCCATTGCCTGAAGGTGTGTGACGTCTGGAGGAAGGGCACACTGTAAAGTGTCTCTTTAAAGGTTGTGCATCCGCCTGCAGTCCGGTCCACTTGGCAAGCCAAGCCCGTGCCTTTTCGACTTCGGTCTTCTGGTTTACCCATCAAACTCCAAGGGACGCTATTGAATGGCGCTAGACGTGGGGCTCGGTCCAGCCAGAGGCTGGCAGCGTGGCCGGAACAGCCGGCCTGCCCGGAGCCGTCGGAGGAGTGGCTCTTTCCACACCGGGCGCTAGCCAGCAGAGACACGTCTCACTGGACATTCATCTGCAGGCAGTGACGCTGCTTTTCCCCCATCTGGGTCTTGCCCACAGGCGCCTGGGAACAAAGTTGACTGGAGTCTTTCTCAAAGCTGAATTTTAGAATACAAAGCTCATCCTACCAGGCAACCCCTTCTGACTTAAAAAAATTACGTCTTTCCAAGGAGAGCTTGACATTTTTATAGTGGTGCTACTCAACAGAACTTTCCCCATAATGGAAATACTCATTGTCTGTGCTCTTAGAAGGCAGCCACTAACCACATGTAATGATGGATTGCCTGAGACATGGGCAGTGTTACTGACAAAATGCATTCCAGTGTTATTTTAGTTATTTTGTATTTGAATAACCCCATGTACCAGGAAACAAACATGTTGGACAGAATTTTTCTAGAAGCTGCATGCTATGGTGTGGTCCACAGTGAAGGATAAGTTGTCCAGCTACACACCCACATACTCAGTCTCCCTGCAGGCTTCAGCTGCGTTTTAATTCTTTAGGTTCCCTTCATACAGTTGATCTGCAAAACTACTAATTCTCATTGGACACATAAGCTATTTAGATTACTTGAGGACCAAGTCAACCCCATTTATTGACAAATATGTATTAGGGATTAAATTGTAGAAAAGGTGACTGGCTGTTCCACTGTTTTCCACCATGAAGCTTACAGTATAGTGTATGACTGTAAGCATCACACTACAAGATGGGTACAGTGGTGATGCATGATACAAAGATAAGAGGCAGAAACATGAGTGTTTACCAGAGCAGGTAATTTAGTCTGGGAGTTAGAAAAGGTAGTAGGGACATTGACTTACAGTGAACAGTAGTGAAGTAATGTTCAATACCAACCAGCTAATCGACCTCGGACAAGTTACATCAATTCCCCAAACTTCAGATACTCCATCTATAAATACCTTCAGTAAAGGTTTGTTGCTGTTTTATCCATAGTCTCTAGTTCTTTATGACATTTGAGATCTGCTCTTATTTTCCAGTCTTTCACAATAAAATCTATTAGGTATCATCTTAAATTATATTTCTTACTTTCACTTATTTAACAAATATTTATTTAGCATCTACTATAAAGTGGACACTAGTATCAAGAAAGAGCAGAAAATAAAACAGATAAAGCACCCCTCTTAGGCTCACATTCCATTACAAGGAGATTACCCATGTACACATATATATGCATGTGTGTGTGTCTGTAATGCACTTTCTTTACAGCATGTTGGGTAGCAAGTGTTTTGAAAAACGTCTACTGGAAGCATTAATGTTTTAAGTCAAGCCATGTATAGTGGGTCTGTCAGAGAAGTTCTTTCTCTGTTTTAGCTGAGAACAGAAAAATGAGTGAACTAACCATGAGGCTATCTGAAAATCTGAAAGACAAGGCTTCTCCTTCCCCAGAAGAGGGCACAGGCAAAACAAAGTCTCTGAGACCAATATGGCGTGCTGAGTAATGGCAGACGCTGAGATAGTTTTCAACTAGGAGGGAACTGCTGAATTGCTCATTATTCAGGCTATTTTGGTTCCATAGAGTTATACAAATGCAAAATACATGACTTAACTTTTTCTAGCAGCCACACTTTAGAAACTAGCAGATAAAATTAATTTTATAACACTTTTTACTTGGTATCACTTTAAATTATCAATTTAAAATTGTAGCAAAATATTTTACATTCTTTCAATTGGTGCTATTTTTTCCCCCAAAACAATGTGCAGTCTCAGTTCAGATAAGCCACATTTCAGATACTCAGTGGACACATGTGAATGGTGCCACCATAACGGACAGTGTATGTTTGGAGCATTGCATGCATTTGTAAGAATTTTGGCTTTTGCACCAAGTGACAGTAATAGTATTACCTGGAGGGGTCATACAGTTTTTAGTTACATTTCTACATGGACCACTGTAGCTCCCATTAGAAAAAACTAGAGGGTCAAAAAGGTAGAAATAGGGGAAGCATTTAAATCATTACTTAACTTACCTTCACCACCTTGGAATAAAAAAAAAAGTTGTTTTTGTTTTTTTTTAAGTCCACAGTGTCTACGCCCATTCCTCATTTATGGTAAGAAAAAGCTTTGGTAAAAATTTTAATACGAATTAATTTTATGTTAATTGAGATTTTAGTAGTTACTTATTTGGTATTTCCCAAAGTCAGTGAAGTAATTTTCTCATATTCACTTTGATTTTGAAGATACATCACTTTTTAAAATAGACAGTTTTCTGGGAAATCTCTTATACAAGATAAAGATTGCCCTCCCCAAACCCAAGGATGAAGTTTTACATTTAAAAATATATAACTTCTAAGAAGAGTTAAAGAAAAATCATCTGGGTAAGAGGGCTGTGGAAGAACAAATATTTGCATAAGTTCATTATTATTAAAGATGAATGTTTAGCTTATTGGCATACTATGTCATAAGAGGCTACACACATGTCAGTATTCTAATACCTCTGGCTTACAGTGAATGTCATCGCAGCTGCTCTTATCATAGAAAACGTGTTGATAAATATACCTGTGAACAACCTTATAAAAAATTCTGTGAAACACCTTGACAGAAGATTTTGAGAAATGTAAAACTCAAATCCTAAAATTACTTGTTTATAGAGACAATTTTAAAGCCGATTCCTCATCCTCCCTAAAAGCTTTAACAGTTCAAGCTTGTCCATAATTAACTACTGCTCTATGTAGTTGAAATAACTGGAAAGGGTAGTATCTTAAAATCACAGTAAAATGTACCAGTAAGTTTAAAGGGGGTATATCACAGTAGTTAAATAGTTTTTCAAAGCAGGTGCTCCTGTTCAGGATGTAATCAAGTTTAGATTGCCGAGCACACTTCTGTTAGGATTTTACTGAGTTGTTTTGAATATTGTGTTTTCCTTGACAGATCAATGCTGAGTTGATTTCATTTGTGTGAAGCAACTGTGGCATCTAGTGGTTAATAATCATAATGGTAATTCAGGTTGTTCTAAGGAATAACTTAAGTCTTAAAATATTTTGGTATCACCAAATAATATTATAGTCTAAACAATGTAAGATAACCATTTGATAATATTTTTATTTCCTCAGAAATCAATACAAAGGAATGATCAAAGTTTATATACTGAAAAAACAAAAGGTGAGTATTTAGAGCAGATTGTGAAACAACTCTGTAAGAGTCATTTAAGTAATCATTATAAAAATGTTGCATTTAGTTTTTTTTTTTTACACTGGCTTCATGTTTGATGCCAAAAAGAGATTTTTAATTGTTAATTATTTTAGAGAAAATAGTATTATTGTGGCTGTTTTCTAAAAGTATCCTTATTTTCTGACATAGACAGGAAAATGTTCGTAGCTATGGTGATTTAATTTCTGCAATTTAAATAATGTGAGAGATGCTACATGTATGTTGATGTAGGTGGAGCCTAACTGACCACTTATTGATTGCGCTTGGGTGAATGAATACCTTTAGGCAAATTTATAATTCTCTATAATAAAATATTTTTAACAAAACAATGGGTATAAGATACATGTGCATTCAATGCTCATTTTCTATAGATTTATCTGACCAAAAGTGGCCCAGTTGCCCAAACAATCCACAAGAAGAAGCTGATATGACAAGCAGAGAATGGGACTCATGCTGTTCTGTAAGTAAAGGTGACCAAATCAGAATAAATATCCTTACTTCTTCTTGCCGCTCCTGATCCCTGTGATAGTTTCAGACACAAGCAAAATGCCCAATCAAGCCTTTACAAAGACATACTGTTTACAATCTGAGAATCTTTTCTCTCTTTTAAGGAAGCCATTGTGTGTGATTAGGTCATGGCTTACGAAACCTCCTGAGCTCCCAATCATGTGTATGAATTTCCTCTAGATAAGGCTTCATTTCAATCTTCTCCTTTCACCATTTTCTTAAAATATTCATAAGCTCTAATTTGATATTTCATTAGAAAACTTAAATCCCCATAACGTCTTTCTGCAGTTTCCTTCATTTTTAATTCATGTTCTTTTCTATCTTACAGACCATTGCTGTTGAGTGGAAATATGTTATTCATGTGTGTAACTTATGCTTTTGTAGAACATTGTTTGAAACAGTGGAAACAGGTGGAACTACTCTCCACACTATATTTTGTTTTATATTTGTTGTATATATTTATATGCATATGTATTTTGTTCTATTTGTTATATTTACATTTGTTTTGAATATTCAGTCTATTAAGCCTCAAAACACACTTTTAAATAACGGAGACAATTGAACTTTCAGAACATTGATTTTGCTGCTTTCTGAAGCATCAGTATAGTCTGTATCACTCATGCTTGCAAATAGAATGCGTAGGTGTGTGTGTCTGTCATGTTGGTGCATGTGTAATTCTTCAGAGCCACACTATCAGAACAAAGGACATACGAGGGATTCTTCGTTTTCTATAATGACTATACTTACCAAATTTCGGGATATTTTCCTGGAATATAGCAGAGGTTAAATACCACCTCTCATTGTTATGGTTTAGGCCTGACAAATAAGGATTCTGTCAGTGAGCGAGTGAGTGAGGTAGACATAGTTTATAATTTATTTTGTTGCTGCTGCAAGGAGTAGTGGACTTCTATTGGAGTTCAAGGTGAAATAATGACACGAGTCTGTCAGTCATCTTGGTGATCAGACTTTATGGCTATCAACAATGCTAGCATATGGACAGCCAAGAGATATTGTTCCTGCTACCCTTGATAAACAGATTCTTTTGGCTTTGGAAAAGATATTTATTTTCAAATATATTTTATTTTTATATATGACATGTAATTTTGTATGAGTTAATAAATTAATATTTAGCCTTTCAGTTTTACTTTCTCATATGATAAATATTTGAGTGTTTCATTGCTTTTGTTTTTTGTTTTTTGTTTTTTTGTTTCATTGCTTTTTAATGACATAAAGATGTCTTAACAACAAGCTTTGAGATTACTAAGTCTAAGGAAGTTGCTTTATTTGTCTTTTTCTTCTCCCTTAATTACCACAATAAATTCTTGCTGTTGATGACATATTACTCTTGTGGTCTGGCAGGACTTCAGAGTAAATTACTTTTTTAAGTCCTGAATTGTTCTTTAAGTCCACAAGTATCTGTTGTCTTTAGATGCATTCTACAAATCCAGTAGCTTAATTTTTTGCTTACATATAGAGCAAGCTGTAATAAGAATTAATATTCCTGGAACAAATATGGTGCAGATCATCCAAGATTTTTAGAAGTCTAATTTATATACAGTAAGAAATTAGTATCTTTTTCACACACACAAAAATATTCATTTATTTATTTATTTGGAAGGTGACACCATCCAGGCCTGCTGAGGTCTTGGCCACACCTTCAGGCGGATGGCACCAGCATTGCCTACCCATTGCTTAACTGATTAAGAGACCACCAATGGGGAACATCTTACCTGTAGGTTCTCCACCCAACAAGGAGGGGTTAGGGAATGCTTAAAATCCCAAGAGCCTGCCCCAAACCTTTGGTGTCTCTCTCTCCCTCAGAGGCACCCCACCTCCCGGCTTTCTCTCCAGAGGTGCTTTCCCCTTCCCTGCTCACCTGGTCCCTTCGCAAATAAACTGTTCTGTCTGCAACAGATTCCCGGCTTTTTATTTCTATACCAAGCTGAGGAGAGAACCCACCGGGCATTTCTGGTAACAGAAGGCACAGAGACAGAAATGCCCGGTGGGTTCTTTCCTCAGCTTGGTAACAGAGGCACAGAGACAGAAAGACAGACCTCAAATGATGGCAACATCCGTGGCTGGACCAGGCCACATGGATAGCAGAGATCCAAGTATTTGGGCTGTCTTCTGCTGCCTTCCCAGGAGTATTAGCTGGAAGCTGCCTCAGAAGTAGAGTAGCACAAATGGCTATCTTTAATAAATATAGGGATATCCTTCCTATTTCTAGAAAAGTAAACCATAGGACAATACATGGTTCTAAAATGACAATTTTTTTTTCAGCACATCTTATATTATTCTGTTAAGGGAAAAAGATGCTTCTGTGGCTTAGTTCTGAAGTTGGAGAGACATAAAATGTTGTGAGGAAAAATAACATTGCTATCCCAATAAATTTGAAGGAATACATGTTTGTTCTTTAATGCCAGTTTGAGTTCTTAGCAATGCTCTAGGATGTGAAATCAAGTACAAGTTTTGAGCTCAATAAAAAGATAAATTGGCTTTGATAAATGATGTTCCAAGGAAAGGACAAATGATATTGTTTGAAAACCACTTCATGAAACTGTGCAGGGTGCAAACGTATGGCACCTGTACTGATGATACTCGGTTTGTGCCTTGGTGGTCTTACATCTGAATCTTCATTGGGTAGAAAGACCACAGGGGAAAAATCCCTTCAAACGAGGAAGAGGGAAAGTTAACTTCAAAGTGATTTTTCAGCAGTGCTTTCTGCTTTGCTCTCCCTGCTGGGCAGAGGGAAGTCAAAAGGAGGCAGGGCTGAGGCACACCCAAGAAAAAAGTGCAGGGTGGAGTGCCACATTCTTCATCTCTCTGCTAGAGTTCTCCTCACCACACCCTCCATTCTACACCACACTTTTTTTTCCAGGCTGTACTTCCTATGTCTACCTTTATAGAAAAGCAGACAGGAATAGTAACAGTGCCATCTGAATCAGATTAAAATTAAATTTAGGTTTTAGTACTAACAGCAGAAAATTGGGAAATCTAGGACATGGAATAGTCATCAAAGTCAGCTCAAACCTTCTTGTACGCATTGCATACCCAACTGGCTGTGGTAGCCTACAAGTAATTAAAGTGTTGATAGTGGGACAGTGTTTGTCAATGTGGGATCCTCAAAATGTCTGCATTATCTCTAAATGTTTAGTGTCTCTAAAGCTTTATTGTGGCATGACTATTCATACTAACTCTGGATTTCTAGTAAGAATCCCTGAGAGTACGGATTAGGAGTCCGCACTGAGAAAACAACTTTAAATGACTATCAAGCATACTAAAGATTGTGAAATGTTATTTAAATCTCCCTTGATAACTGAAATATTAGAAGTCTTATGGTACACTCAAAATTAAGCAAAAACTAACATAAAAAGTAAAATGGTTATATTCTTCTTCTGACATCTACCTGTCTTAAAAAACATGGATACTTTGCTAAAACTCTAGATAATCCAGCTCAAAACAATATAGTATAGTAACCAAAGAAGGGTGGATTCTGAAACCAGTTACTGTTATAGACATCTGAAGACTAATTCCAACTGGGAAGTGGAGGCATTTCCTTTAGATTACACCAGTGGATATGAAAAATGGTTGGGTTACTTACACACAAATTTCTGTAAGCCATTGATTAAGGGCTGCATCCAGGAAACATTCACTCATTAACACCTCTAGCCTTAACCTCTTACAGAGCAAGAGCAGCCCAGCTGCTAGAGAAAGCCCTTCAGGAAATAGTTAAAAAGGACCAGTGGTTGAAAGGTAGACCTCTGGCAAAGGCTGAAACAGAGCAAAAGATATGGGTGGGACTCTGTCAGCCTCTGTTCTAACCCACAAATGAAAGTAATATTTACTCTCACAGCCAAAATTTCGGGATTTTTGTGCTACTATAGATAGAAACCATGTGAGTAAGTAGCCCTTAACACACCAAGTAATGTTCTCCAGTGTGTGTCTTGCAAATTCAGATTGCTTGAAGATTCAGACTCACTTGAAAAATGTATCTTCTATAAGCAACATTCTTTATGGAGACATTGGGGCTGTTAATATTTTCCTTTTGCCATCAATTTTTAAAATACTAGAATTCTCAGTAGTTAACCTGACCACTGTGGCTATCTTGCCATGTTTTGGTCTGGAATATTCCTTTTGGCTACTTAACAAAAACATTTTGCTGTGGAAAATTGCAAAGATATACAAAGTAAATGGACAAGAATTCTTGTACTCCTCATAGAGCTTCAATACTTCTCAGCATCTGGTCAATCTTATTTTATCTGTATCATCACCCACTTAACTGATATTGATTATAATAGTTACAAACACAGGATCATTTACCCATATACAACTCAGTATATAACTCAGAAAGATAAAAACAGTAAAAGTAAATATTATTTGCTTATAAAATTCAATAATTTATTAATATTATTAAATAGTCAAATGTTAAAAGATATTGCAGCATTATTGATGCTCCTTAGAAGTCTTTCCTGAGAAAAAGAATTTGAAATAATCCAAAAGTGGTTAAGGCTTTCTTTCCAAAAGCAAAGTTATTTTTGTGCTGCATAATAGTTAATTAGCTATCTAATATAGTAGCTTCCATATTGGGTTATAAGGTTACAAATTTGAAAAGAAAAATCTGTTGCTTTTTTTTAATAATTTCATTTATCAAGTTGTATTTAATCGAATTTCCAAAATCTAAAAACAAATAGGCTAGAAAGGCAAGATAATGAATTGGAGAGATGTATATGGCTAGAACTGCATGTATATACAGTCTCTATCCATCTGAAAGTTTTGAGCTGTTGTAGATGAATTATTTATGAATTATAGGACAACTTGCTTTGGATCCATAGAGTTCAGAAAGATTACACTGGTGTAAGGGAGAAAACTCTAACACACATGCTTCTGTTACACAGTGAGCTTTCTCTGGGGGTTTTGGCTTCAACTCTGGTCTGGCATCTTTTGCTGTCTGTTCAATAATGATCCAGGGATGTTAGACACCAAGAGTCCTATACTGCAGCCTTTGCTCTTTCTAAATTTATTTTTAAAATAAAGACAGATTTACAGAAAGAAGGAGAGATAGAGAAAGATCTTCCATCCACTAACTCATTCCCCAAATGATTGCAGTAGTCAGAGCTGAGCTGATTCAAAGCCAGGAGCCAGAAGCTTACAGGCCCCCCATGTGAGTGCTTTGGGCCGTCTTCTGCTACTTTCCAGGCCATAAACAGGGAGCTGGATCAGAAGTGAAGCAGTTGGAACATGAACTAGTGCCCATAAGGGATGCCTGCACATACAGGTGGAGGTTAGTCAGTTAAGCCATTGTGCTGGCCCCAGTATGTGATCTTATTTCAGGTCTGCCACAGGATCCAGGACCCTGAAAGAATTACTTCCATGTAAATACAGAAACTCTGGACTAGAGCAGAGGTTGATCAGTCCTAGCCCCAAAGGCCCATTTGGACTATGACCTATTTTGTATGGGCTGTGAATTGAAATGATTTTATATCATTTGAAAATGATTTTATGTTTTAAAAATAACATATTTTTGATACTACACGTGTATCTACATTATAGATTCAAGTGTGCTTTGATGATTTATGAAGCTCCAAATAGTTAACATTTTGTTCTTTCAGAAAAACCACCTGCCTCTAGGACATAGCAGTGATTTCCAAATTATTTTCAGTAACAGAACTTAAAAAAAAAGGGGGGGGGAAGCAGGTAGAAAACAGTTTTAAACTTCTCACTGTCTATTTTAAGTTAATTTATAATTTAACATTTTTTTTTCTCCAGAAATTCAATCAGAAACAAAGCAGCCACTGTGCCGAATACCATCAGCCAAAGGTAGGACACCGGCTTTGACATTGGGCATTATAGATGACAATTGCCATCTCTTGGGAGATTCAGCCTATGATTTATTCTTATGGATATTTTTGTTGTACTATTTCAAAAAGAAAATCTGGTTTCAAGCAGATAAGTGATTATAAATAGTAACAATTTTTTAACAGCTCACCTTATAATATCAGGACATTGCAAAATTAAACTGAGTCAGATTCTTAAAAGAGAAATAGAAAAATTCAGTTCTACTTACAACATCTAAAAAAAAGCCCTTATAATCAAAATATTGCAATCAGACAAGAAGCAACAAAAATTTGGAATAAGAGATAATGTTGCCTATATTTTAGCACTTTGGTTTTTTTGTTTTTGTTTTGCCGTTGTTGTGTGTTTGGTGATTGCACCACTGTCAGCGGTGCCGTGAGGAGCAGCACTGAGCAGATGTTTGCTGCTGCATTGTTCTGTGAGTGGACATGAGGAAGCCTGAATTTTAAGGATAATGATGAAGGATCAGGGCTCTTTAATAGCATGTTCAAGGAAAAAATGGCAGTTGGAGCTGTATTCTGAAGGCCACGCTGAAGCAAGGCCAACTTAAATTCACAAAGGGACTAGAGTTGGTATTAATTGAAGTTTTTATGAGCCATCAGATTAGAAAACAAGCTCAAAATGGGTTGAGTAAAAATAATCTTTGAAAATTGCTTGTCTTTCCATAGGGTAACTTAAGCATAATCTTACATATATACCCCCGTATATTTTAGGCCACTAAAATTTGAGGACTGTTGAACAAAGATAACTTAAAGAATTTATTCAGATGTGTGGATATCTGGCCTTCAACATAACCTATCAAACTCTTGCATCAAGTGGAAGATGGATGGTGAATTCTAAAAAGCTCCTGGCATTCAGGATTTAGCTTCTACTGAAATAATAGTACTAACATCAGAGGTTAAGGATTAAGTGACTTAAACAAGGCCACTTCTAGCATAAAGAAAACACAAAAAGTGACTTAAACAAGTATTTCTTATATATATAAGCAAGTGCATAGAAATTTATTTAGAAACAGTTTTATCACTTGGTGTTGTCTTCCTAAGAGGATATTTACTCTTTGGCTGATCATTTAGTCCCCTGTTCAAATCACTCAAGGAAGAATTACTCAGCAACTCCTTTGTGTTTATCTTCTAAGTACTAGGAATTCAACATTTTGTAAAGCAGACCAGATTGCCTTTCCCTTGGCTTGAGGAGCTTACACAACCATTTAGTAGTAGCAGGGAAAATGAAACACGTCATTCCAAGGGATAGTACCTAAAAGATGCTGAGGTAATTACAAAAATACATAGGGAAGGGGCTAGGATTCACAGATGGGGAAGCATTTTAGATATGGTGGTCAGGAGAGGTCTTTGTTCAGAGGAATGGTGTATGATCAAATACTTGAAGGAGTTAAGGAAGCAAAATTCAGTGATCTGTGGAGGCAGCTAGGAACAGGTGTATGTGCCAAGAGCAGCAAGGACGTTAGGATGTGAGTAAAGGGAATACAAGAGAGGGTGTTAGCAAGACAAGGACCACACCCGGTAGCAGCAACCTGGTGGCTAGAGGAAGGTTTTCACCTGGAGGCAGATGGAAACCCGTTGCAAAAGGTTCAACAGAGTTGTCCGATTTCCCTTGTACTTGGCTTTATTTTTCTCTTCTCTTCTCTTCTCTTCTCTTCTCTTCTCTTCTCTTCTCTTCTCTTCTCTTCTCTTCTCTTCTCTTCTCTTTCTAAGTCAGTTGGAGGCAGCGAGATCTTCCATCTACTGGTTCACTCTTCAGTGACTAGGGCTGTGCCAGACTGAAGCCAGGTACCCAGAGATTCTTACAAGTCTTCCACATGGGTACAGAAACCCAAGCATCTAGGCCATCTTCTGCTGCTTTCCCAGGCTATTAGCAGGGGAGTTGGATGCAAAATGGCACGATCAGGTCTTGGACTGATGTGCATATGGGATGCTGGCATCTTAGGTGGTGGCTTTATCCCTCTACCACAATTGCTAGGACCAATTCCCCTGGCTTTGAACATGCATTTCTTTAGAACGGTCCTCATGGAGTCCCATCTTAACATGCCTCAGGTTACTGAGTTACACACTTGGTATCCCTTTACCATGTAAAGCTTTTTACTTGTTGTGTTTCATTACATTGTTAAGAGTAGCTGAAGACATTCTTTTATCATGAAATACTAATCAGACATTTCCAGACGGCCCCCAAGTCTCTCCAAGGACCAAGATAACAGAGACTAGTGTCCTCTAAGTTAAATGAGGATAAACAATGAGTTTCAACATTTGGAATCCCCTCAGTCTCAGGATGCAGAACAAGTTGGCTTGATTTTCTTTTCTATTTGAAGATAGTTATGCCTGACCTGTTTTTATTTATTCCCTGGCTATTTTATTTATTCTGCTGTTTTTCCTAAGAGTATCCTGTCATCCCTTTAGCTAGCTACTGCTTCAGGAGCAGTCTGGCATCCATCATGGATATTCTCTCCAACTCAGTGGATCTGAGATTTATTTTATCAACTGTATGTCAAAATGGCTGGAAGTGAGATTTTCTTGTTTTTAGTTGTATTACTCAGCGATAATGTTAATGAAATTAGGAATGACTCAAGCTGTAGATCTTGCTTATATATATGTGACAGGACAATTTATTTTTAATATGTTTGAACATACACATGGAAAGAGAGAAAGCGAGAGCAGCAGAGAGAGAGGGAGAGAATGAATCTTATATCCTGGTTCACTTCCTCAATGTTCATACTGCCCAGGCTGACCCACAAACCATAAGACAATTCACATCTCTCATAGTCATGACCGGAACAGGAGCCCAGTTAACTGATCCAGCACCACTGTCTCCCTTGGTCTGCGTTTGTAGGAAGCTAGTCAGGAGCTGGTGCTAGTTCCCAAACTCAGGTCCTCTGATACAGGACACAGGAATCTTAGCTTCTAGGAGTCTTACCTGCCCATTAACAAGACAGATCTTTTGATAATAGCTGATGTTCAGTGTTTCCTTGCTCCCCACACTTTGCCATTGCAACCATGTAGAGAGTGAACCAATGGATGGAGGATCTTTCTCTCTGTCCCGCCCTGTCTGTAACTGTGACTTTCACATAAGTAAACAAATGTTTCTAAAAACCTGAGTAAATAAATGTGACACAATGTATATATTTGACCTTACAAATCAAGATCTATACTATACTAATCCCCTCTCTGTTGTGGAAGAAAAGGTCTGTGTTGTTTTAAAAAGTTTGTTTTCCCAATGACATTCTCTTTTTACATAGAATGTGAGAGAAGTGTTTATGGCTTCAAGTTCTTGTAACATCTCAATTCATTTCATTAAACATAGATTTTAGGAATCACATTCATTCAACTAGAAAAATGTGACTCCAGATGAACATTAATGCTACAGAGATTTTGCACTCTGATTTTATAGTCACAAGAGACTGCAAGTAAGAGTTAAGATGCATGGAATTAGATTATTTTTAAAAGATTAATTATTACCAAACACTAAATTACTAAATTAAATTAACATCTAATTTCATGAGTTTAAATAGCTTTAATCCTTAAAAAACTTGATGCTTAGATTTGATGCCATGTTGCATGTAAATTTTTTTCACATCGTTTGTCTAACGGTAATGTAGTGGGATTTACAATTTCTCTTTAGGATTCTGATGACTTCGACATAATGTAAGCTTGGGTGAGTTGCTTCTGTTAGCTGAAAAAAAATTAAAATAAAATTCACCTCATACTGTTCTTGTAACTTTTATATGGTGTTTTTGTTCCTCAAATTAGTTTAACAATTCGCAAAGGTGTAATGTCAGTGAGTATTAATGGTTTTTTAATGGTCTTTTTATTTTGTCTTCCCCTTCTTTTGGGGAATTGCCTCATCTCTCTCCTGCAGCAATCCTGCTCTGTTTTTGTGGTGTAGAGGGGCTGGTTATTGCACACAGCTTTATCATGCTGCGATTGTCACAGAACTTTAGGATTATTACTACAACACTTACCTAGTCCTGGGAGATATTAGGAAAGGTGCTATTACTTCTGCACTGTCTCTGGCTGTAGTGACTTAAGGAAGCCTAGAGGTGTACAGGGGCATCATTTTAGTTGTGTGGAGGCTGAGAGGATGAACGATGAATAGAGTGAAGCCACCGGGACAAAACCTGCTCCTAAATTCCGTAAGTTATGTGAGGGAGTTGATGACATGTTTCATTAACCCAGGGTTTGTTAATCAGGTCTGCCATTGTGAGGCACTTGGTTAAGTTTGTATCACTCACATCCCACATTGAAGTGCTGGCTCAACTCTCAGCTGCTCTGCTTCCAATCCAGCTTTCCTGTCAATGTGTCAGGGGAGGTAGCAAATGTTGGATTAAGTGTTTGGATCTTGGCAGCTTTGTGGGAGACCAGGATAGAGTTCTTTGCCCAGGCTTTGGCCTGGTTCAGACCTGACTGTGGTGGTCATTTAGGAAGTGAACCAGAAGATGGAAAAATCTGTCTTTCTTTCTTCCTCTCTATCTGCTGCTCTGTCATTCAAATTAACATATCAGTGCTTAAAAAATCTAGAATACTAGACAGTTTATGGGACACAACAGATATTTCAACAAAGGCTTATAGCACGAAGTGATCAAGGCAACCAGTATCCCCCTTCGGGACTTTGGTTTGTTTTGAGGCCTGCCAGCTTCTCTCCTCCAGTTCTGCTGTGACTTTACAAGTAAGGGAACTTTCACTGAGACACCTTTAAGTGTATTTTAAAGTTGGGCCACATACAATCAAATCCCAGCTCTTTCATTTGCTGACTGTGTAATCATGGACAGGTTAAGGTTTTGTGACTTGGCTCCGCCTGCTAAAAGGTTTGCTGCCACTACCACCCTCCTTTACTGAGAAGCATAATCGAACTATGATTGTGAAGTAAGTATTTGTGTGATTGTACAAAGTTTGGCTCATGATAAATGGTCAGTACGTGAAAATTATTATTATAGCACTAAATCATATGCACACAGATACATCTAAAAGAACTAAGCAGTAGTAGAAATTTGTTTTAAAGTTTGTAAGCAAAGATGATGAATGTGAAAAAAGTAGGAACATAGAGAAAATTAAGGACACAGACATTAAACAGAGCTTAAAGAAAGGTGATGACATTCTTAGTGAAAAATAGCAATATAAAAAAAGTAAAGGCATAAATTCTTTTAGTTGATGACACAAGCAGGACAAAATCCGTGAATCAAAAGTGCCAGCCAGTGGCCCAGACATGCTATTTATTTTACTTTTTAAATGGAATCTTTGATTCTGGAAGTGGAACAAAAACTCTATGGATAGCATCAAACCGACAGATATTCTAAATTAGCAGTGTTTTTGTTAGCTATTTCAGTGCTTACTCATAAATTTTCCTTAAATTTTTATTAGTATTGTGGTAGCAGAATTATATAAAGCTTCAATATTAAGTTTCCAGTTTTCTGAGTATTTTATACACATTGGGCAGCCCTTTCTGCAGACATGGTGTAACAAATATTTAATGGAATGTGGTTCCAGTCTAGGGCTTTTAATTAGTGTGTGAAAATGATAACACATTAAAATCAAATTGTCTATAATAAAACAGGAAAATAAATTACATGGTGGCAATTATTATATCAAAAGATAATTTGCATTAAAATTTCTTGCTTAATTTTAAATATGGCAACTCGATTCCTAGACTTAATTCAAAATGAAAGAATATTAGCTGGAATAAACACAATGCAATGTAGACATCAGAACAGATCATCAAATCATTGTATGATAGTTTTTTGTTTGTTAATTGTAAATACACCACCCTAGTCTATAAATATTAGCTCTTGATAAAACCTAAGGTAGTTTTTGTTATTTTTTTTCTCTAAAATGAATCACGTAAGTATCCTTTGGAATGGAAAGATAACAAATTACATAAAAACTGCAAATTGCACGATTTTACAATAAATGTGTGTGAATAAAATAAATGAGCAAACTTCAGTTGAATATTATTATAACTAATCATGTCTTACTATGTAATATCAGCATAACCAAATAATTTAAGGGGATACTTAAATAGCACAATCCCTATATTTTTCTGCTATTTAGAAGTCTGTCTCAAAAATGCCAAATTTAGATTATATATAATTATGTGCATACAGACACTATCACCACGCTTTTTTAAATCACTAGATAATTATCATGGTATTAAATTCCAACATGCACACTACACAGATGTTCACAGAATGAAAGCATCCTTATTTTGTACAGCTCTTTCTAAACTCCTGTGAAGAGAGACAGGCACTGGGATTAGAGGGAACTTTGAACAATAATAGATCATTATCTTTTTGTTTGTAAGTTGGGGGTAGAAGGATACTGCTGCTTCTCTCTCCAATTGTCCACAGCATCCTGGGCTGAGCAAGATGAAGTCAGGAACCCAGAGCTTCCCATTCGGGTGGCTGGTATCCAGTTATACTTGTGCTACCACCTCTGCCTCTCAGAGGCTGTATGAACAACAAGCTGGTGCCAGGAACCAGAGGCAGAAACTGAACCCAGATATTGGACTGTGGGACGTGGCATCTTTAGCTCTGGGAAAATCACTCACTCATTATGTTTTGTTATACACAACAGCTTTTTATACATTGTGTCTCTGCTACACAAAGGTAAACTCTAGAAGAATCTTTTTTCCTTTAACTTTATTCCTTTTCTGGTTAAGTGCATAGTCGGGATTTTGTAATTCTTAAGACCTGGAACAACAGTTTCCCCAGCCCTGTGTGGTACTTTAATCAGCCTTTGCCAAGAGCAGCCAGTGAAGTTGCCATAGTTCTATTTACCCATTTCTCCATCAATGCTTTACCTACCTCAAGCTGGCAAGGGATCAGCCTTGTCCATGGTTGCCCGGGGCTCCAAATAGAGATCAAGGGAAGAACTACTGTTTTCCACGTTCATTTCCACATGTCAAACACACAGCAGTAGCCCAGAGAAAGAAGTTAGGACATAAACATCCGACGTCTATGCTTGTTCTTGCCTTCTCCTTCCAGCTGTACAAGGTTAATAGGACAGACTTGGTCTCCTTCTGCTTTCTCTGGAGCACAGACTAGCCATGCATTATTCAAATTTTGTTTCTGGTTTATGATGCAATTCCATGATCTGGTCAACAAGTCCTGGCCCAATATATGCTCATGCCGTACTCTTTTCAAAAAAGCCAAGTTTTAAAGCCTATTTTCTGTTATTAACTCAAAAATTCCATTCTGAACATCCATCCATACTAAATGTTGAACTTTTCTTTCTTTTGGCATCTTTCCTGTAACAAACAGAATGTGTCCTGAGAAAAAATAATTCCTGTAGAATAATGGAGAAGGAAGGGTCACATAAAAAGATTTTCAGAAAGTTAAAACATACCAATGCATTTCAAAATCTGTTATTCACTTTTATGTTAGAAGTCAGTGTTCCATTTATTTACAAGTAGAGAAAGTTCACACATGCATTTTGGGGATCAATATCAACATCCAGTTAAATGTATGTTGATGTCAGGCAGGCTTACAGTTAGATAAGAAAAACACTGATGATTGTAATGTAAGCCTAACCACATGAAAATAGGAAGAAAGGAATGGGTGTGTATGTCAAGAATACATGAGGTACTCGGGTAATCATCTGTAGTTTTCAGCATTGTAACTGCTTCTTTATCGTGTAGAAAATGTTAGATAAAATAGACTGAGTTGGAACCCATTTGTAATTAAAAAAAAAATCAAATTAAGCATATGTAGTAAGTATATCTGAAAAAAACAAAGAATGGATTAAACATAAAACAGTTTTACTCAATGAGTAAGTCCAGGAAAGTGTGTCAGTGTGGTGTACTTTGCTTGTAAAATCAAAAGTCCCCTAAGCATATGACTGGTTTGTGACAAGTGGGATAAGATGGAACAACTGAAGAATCTTGTCCTTACCTTTAATGTGTTATAAGAAAAATTTCTGAGATGCAGAGTCTTTAAATCAAACAAAAATTAGTTAGAGCCATGACAGATTTAAAAAAGATTTTAAAAAGTGGTTAGCATGGGAGAGTAATGGTGTGACTGACCTCAGAGATGAAAACAATGGCTGATGAACCATCCCTTCTTGTTCTGAGGACAAGAGTATCTTCCTTCATTTGTATCAAGAATGGCTGTCTTTGAGTGGCGATAAGGGATCTCAGTGGTTTTGTGAATCTATACAAATGCTGGGTAGTCAGAGGAGGCTTTACTAGTTATGTTATACTCTTTCAAACCCATCTTCCCCTCTTGATAGGTTATCACTGAGTCTACAGATCACTCCAATGATCTATGTTAATTCCATATTGATTTCGCTTATTTCAGACCCTACAGACCAAGACTGGAGTCCATGAGAGGGAAGGGAGATTTGTTCCTGCCTGTTGGTCCCATATTTTCTTACTATACTCATGACCTCATCAAAGCTTTTAATAAGTATCTCCCACAAAAGATTCTGTGGTAGTTTTCTGAAGCATTGTTCAAATCAATTTTGTATTTTCCCAATACTTAACAGTAGCCTAGTGCTTTCCCCAAAGACCCTAACAACAGATAAATTGTGACTTCTGCAGTCATGGGTTTTGACTCCATGGAGCCTCTCTTTCAAGCTTGTAAGTTTTAAAATCTGTTTTGCCAAGCTAGGAGCTGCAGCTGCTTTCTGCAGTTGACATTCCCGTTATACCTTAGTGTTCCTTTTAAAACCTTTTTAGTTAACTAGATAAAAATACATAAATTATTTATTTGAAAATATAAATCCTTTATTTTACAATATAAGCACGAAATGCTTAAAATTCAATTTACTATATATTTGGGCATGGTGTTTTATGTAGCAATATGTTTCATATATCTTCTCAAAACACTAAGCACATTCATAATTCATTAAGAAAGCAAATTCTTGGAGGGAAGCAGTTTGGTACAACCCCCATTTATAGGCTAGAGAAGTGAAGCACAGTAAAAATAAGTAACTCACCCAAGACATGTATCCATTAAATGTTAAAGCCAGTATTTCAAATTTGAATACATCAGAATAACTTTTAGCTACCACGGTGTCATATAGAGTCCATCAAAAATCTTCATGGGAATTACAATTAAATGCTAAATTTAATTTGTGCAAAATTCTTGAAATCCATGCATAATTTCTCATAATATGCATTTTCAGGCACTTTTTAAAGTGCCTTGTGTAGTTTTATTTATTAAGGGTCAAAGCAGAACCTCACCTAGATATTTCAAACAGTAAGAGTTACTAACGGGATTCAGGTTCTGGAAATCCAGTGGATGAAATAGAGGTTTAGCTGTATCACTCAATGTTTGAATTAACAATAATGCCCTGACAGTATAATCCAAAATTCAGAAAACTAATGCTATCTTTCCTAATAATGGAAAAACGCTGCCTTCGCTCCATCACTGTTATTGATGTAGCTACTCAGAGCCAGATAGTGATAGTGGGGTATTAATACGACGCACTCCTTCTTTCCAATATGTGCTGACTCTAGATTCCCAACAAACCTCAAATCCCTGCATGTTCCAGGCATGGTTGGCTGGATAATGGTTTTCCCCCAAAGATATCCACAACCAATTTCCATGAATATGCATAACCTTACATGAGAAATTGGACTTTGAAGATAAATCTCTATTGCTCTTACCATGTGTGAAATATCCTCATTTATCTTGCTGAGCTCACCATAATCTTAAGGATGTTTACAGGTGGGAGGCAGTAGATGTTATCCTGCTAGTTTTAAAGGTAAGGAATGCGACCATGAGTCAGGGAGTGCAGGGGGACCTCTAGAAGCTAGCAAAGGCAAGGCAGCGGATTCTCACTTGAAGCCGGAGAAGGCATACAGACTCGCTGATGGTTTTAGAATTTGTTCAATCATTTTTATTTTATTTTTTTAAAGATTTATTTATTTTTATTACAAAGTCAGATATACAGAGAGGAGAGACAGAGAGGAAGATCTTCCATCCGATGATGCACTCTCCAAATGCAACGGCTGGTACTGCACTGATCCAAAACCAGGAGCCAGGAACTTCCTCCAGGTCTCCCACACAGGTGCAGGATCCCAAGGCTTTGAGCTGTCCTCCACTGCTTTCCCCGGCCACAATCAGGGAGCGAGATGGGAAGTGGAGCTGCCGGGATTAGAACCGGCGTCCATATGGGATCCTGGCATGCACAAGGCGAGGACTTTAGCCGCTAGGCCATGCTGCTGGGCCCTGTTCAATCATGTTTAAACACTCAGTCTGCAATGATTTCTTAGAGCAACAATAAGAAACTGATACACCAAGTAACAAGTGTGAAGACCCCAGAGAAGACAGCTTGCTTTCCAAAGAGTTGCAATATCTTACTAAGTTATAAAGAGAAACCGGGAGATGAAATATGATTCAAGAAACTTCCTCTTTCATCTAGTACTTTTATAATCCATCGTACATAGCTACTTCAAAGAGGTTGTTATTAGATCTTAAAGCAAAGCTGGAGCAGCTCATCGTAGAGAGAAGAGACATCCCCGATGATGGGGGGGTTCATCTATAAAGTTTGTGGGTTTGAGAGCTTCACTTTTGTTTTACTTGGGCCTCGTCCCAACATTCCAGTTTCGGGGAAGCCATTGCTGAGGCCAGTCTGCATAATTTCCAGAAGTGCTCGGATCCTAAGTAATTCTTCACAGTAGGGTAAGACTCTGTCTGGCTTTACATGTTATCCAAACATTTTCAGATGCTACCGGGATCTGTATCTCCCGTCTCCTGCTAGTGTACTCACTTCCCTTCACACTGTTAGTCAGAAGTATCCACCTTCCCCTTGTTCATCATGTGGATTTCAGCCTCTACTTCACCATGTTTCACCTGTCTTTAAAATGATTTTCTTTATGAGTTCTTTCTTCTGTGAAGTGGGCTCATCATTCATCAGTTACTCCATTACTTGCACGAATAAGGTGAAGCAACTTTATTACCCACAGGTGGGCAGTAGAAGCCTAGGATTCATCGCGAGCCATTCCACTAAGACTTATGAAAGCTACCTAGGGTGGCTGGTGCCTCATTGGGGTGAATCCATGACACAGCACAGGTAAAGGATCCTAAAAGCTTTCGACTCTGTGTTTAATATTGGAGGGACAACTGTGACTGACCACTGAATTATGTGATTGTAGGATCTCTTGCTTCAAAGGGGGATAGAGGCAAAGTTTGGACCATTCCAGACAGTTCCTCCTTATCAAGAGATTGCTGCGTTCTTGGCACATTCTACCGTTGTTCTGATAACTAGAAACAGGAGGTGGAGAGAGCGTGGCCAAGGCCATTCAAGGACCTGTCCTCCTGTGTCCTCAATTTTCTCTTTAGAGTAATCTATGTTTGTGCTTACACTTAACATCCATTATACTTACTGTCCATTAAAATACTTCAGTGCTTGCTTATACTGCTATCTTCTCTCCATTTTTCCTAACTCTAATTATTTTGTTGTGCCTAACGACTTCACAAAAGGTAGAAAGTCAATAATTCCTGGCTGGATGATTTTTTTAAAGTAACACAATAGATAGGACTAGGTGGTTTATTTCCATTTCTAAATGAAAGGAATGTTTATAGAGTTTTCCTGAATTTCCACGGTAGGGTAGGGAGAGGTTGTAAGGTTCGATTTGGGCAAGGCATTTCTTTATAACTTACATTGCTTTACATGATGCTTTAAATTTCCCATCAAGATAGTATGCTTACAAGAAGCATTAGGGAGCAATTAAGAACTGGCTGAAAGTTTTATAGATGATATGAAGGAAATCAAACTTATATTTTGTTAAATTCTCATTAGTTGTGTGTGGTTTTATTACACACTTTGTTTAGTCTAGCTAACCATTTTCTAGACCCTTAGAGCCACACTTATCATCCCTGCAATTCCCTCCCGCCACATTTTATTTTTTCATAGTTGCTTCCCCTTTTGAATAAGAGTGTGTGAACAGACCTGATGTGCTTCTGTTCTTCTAAATAAATTTATGAAGATATTCTGTTGATTGAACTTCTGTTCCCTATAGTCTTCAATTGTACTAGCTGCTAAGAAAATAAACATACAAACTTTAAAGCAGCATAGATAGCCTTTATAGGTTATGGCTAACCACGGATGGATGTCTACTAGTTATACAATGTTATTGATCTTCTATGATAATAGTTGCTTTTTGAGATTAAATTTATTTTGCTTTACAATTTAATGCTTTTCTAATATTCGCAGTATCATTACAAATCTTTTCATACTTCTGATTCTGTTCTTTCTGTGGAATCTGTTACTTTTTCCAGCTTTCCATTTCTTTTTGGTTTTACTCACAGCCCTGCATGTTTTAAGGACATGCATATAAGAATATTGGAAAATTGTTCAATTCAGGCTGATTATTTCTGTAATACATGAGGTGAATCTTCCTTCATCTCTTGAATCTTCATATTGCCTCCACTTCATTAACTTGGTTTGCCACATCGACACTGGTTCCTGTGAGCTTCTATTTTCTCCTTCAGTTAATGAGAAGGAGCAGTGGGTGGTGAAAAACTGGCTAAAACACACACTGAGATGCAGCATGCTTTGCACAGCAATGACTAGGATGAAAATGAGAGCTAAGTGAATTATGCCGACACAGAAACAAGACAAAACAAGGCTGAAAGAAGGTCGCTTGTGGTGGACAGAACCTACTTGCTTATATGTCAAAGTATAGGAAAAATGAGCAGAAATATGAAAAAAGTGCAAGAAGTCATATGATATGTATCTTTCCCTTGGATGTATCTTACAGTAGTAAATGTTTCTAAGTAAATTTTCTTAAATGTTTGTGTTGTGTTTGCATTAATCCAAATCATGGTTGGGAATTACATGGTTTCTATAATTGATCTATTACACACTACTTCATGACTCATTTATCCCACTCCTGGGAGTATATATAAATGAGGTGATGTCTGCAAATGTGAAAGCAGCCCTATATTTATGGCAGCACAATCCACAATAGCAAAGACAGAGAAGCAACCAGGATACCCATTGAAAGAGGAATAGATAAAGAAACTGTGGTACAACTATTCCATGGAATATTACACAGCCATTAAAAAGAATTAGAACTTGCCATTTGTACCAAAATGGTCACAACCAGAGACCATTATGCTCAGCGAAATAAGCCAGTCCTAAAAGGACAAACATCACATGTTCTCTCTGATATAAGACAACCTAGGCAAACAAAAACATACACATATATCCTGATAATGAAGACTAGTATATTAGAAAGTGAAGATATGTCACAATAGGCTACTCCCTAATAATAGGACTCCCAGTGAAACAGTTAAATATACCTTGACAATATCAAGCTTGATTTCTGTCATTGTCTATTCCTGCAATGCCGTGATGCACTTAAATGACAGAATGTTAAACTTGTAACTGATACTGAAGGACTATACTACAGTAATAATATGGGGGGGAGTTGGGGAGGGGAAATGGAAAGGGAGAAAGGCAAGTGCAGAGGGGGAATCCCTGTATTTACAAAAATGTATCATGGAAAACATTTTTAAAAATTTAAAAAGAAATCATTGGACACTGAATTCAAAACAACAGACCAGTTAGGTTCCACAAATTGAGGAAAGATAAGGCTATCAGAGTAAGAAAAGAAGACTAAATTTGGGAAACAAAAATTACATTTTACTGTGCACTGCGGTGGGCAGCTTACATTAGGACACCACCACACACAGACTCCCAGGTTGTAATTACTTTCCTTCCTGCCTGTGGCACCTAGGACTACTTTTCCCCTCCTCTTCCTTTCCTTTGTTTTCTGTAAGGCTAACTACAGCCACTTTAATATTAACTGTGTCCAATATACAGAAACTAACTTAATTGTCATTCTCTTTTCTCATCACAGAGATATTGGAGCCGAATTTCACAGACTTTACTGTATTATGCTTTACCAATGGTCTACCAGGAAAGGAAAGTTGAATCGAAGTTCATTCTAGAAAGCACAACTCCATAAAAGCAGGATCAGTCTCAGAGTTTAATGATGTGTGCATTTGACTAGGAAAGTGGTTCTGGAGCTTAGCTGAGATGAGCACTAGAGTTCATCATGGCCCTGCTCCTCAGGGTCTAAGGCAGCACTCTAGGAAGCCTTGGTGTTCTGACCTGGACTGTTTGACAAAGGGCAGAGAGGAAGGAATGGGTTGCTGTCTCCCAAGCAGAGGTTCCCTTCCTACTTGTGTTGTTAGAGAGCTGTTAACAGTGCGGATATGTAAGCCATGAGCTTTGTGTTTACTGCAGTTTGATCATAGTCTATGGGAAATTTTGTATGTAGGAGTTTCAGAAGCTTCTAAGTGTGCAGACAAATCACTTTGAATTGGTCTTTCAGCAATTCATGTTCTCTTCCTCCGCCTCACTTACAGTCCATATTGTAAACCCAAATCCTCTCTGGACAACTTTGTATATGCAAATGAAAGACATAGGCAGGTTATCCATGTGTTGTCTTTGAGTTACTGCATGCTTCATTTTCATATGTTTGTTTTCTTTCTCTAAAAAAAAGATGTATTTATTAATAAAATAAAGCCTTTCCAATAAAGGAAAGGCTGATTTGTGGAGAGAAGGAAAGACAGAAAGATCTTCCATTTGCTGGTCACTCCCCACATGGTCACAATGGCTGGAGCTGAGCCAATTCAAAGCCAGGAGCTAGGAGCTTCTTCCAGGTCTCCTGGGTGGGCACAGGGTCCTAAGGCTTTGGGACTTCCTCTGCAGCTTTCCCAGGCCTCAAACAGAGAGCTGAATGGAAAGTAGAGCAGCTGGGGCGTGATCTGACACCCGTTTAGGATCCCAGCAATTGGAAATGGAGGATTATCCAATTGAGCCATTGTACCAGGTTTGTTTTGCTTTTTGAATAGGGTAGCTTTCCTGTTATTTAACTCATTCTGATCAACTATAGTAGCTTGATATTTGAGGTATAGCTTGATATTTGACAATTTTTTTGTCAAATATCAAGATGACATAAATAAACATTGAGTGTTTGAAAAGGTTACACATAAGTATATACCATGAAACCATTTCCTAAGTCATGATTATAAATCCATCTATCTCCCCCCAAATTTTCTGCTGTCCTGTTGTCATAGGTCTTTTCCTATGACATACTTATCCTCAGGCTCTGTTGTGCTTTCATTTTCCAGAATGTCATATAATTCAAACAATAAAATGTTAGTCACTTTTGTCTGGCCACTTTCACTCATGATTATTCTGAGGCCTACATGCTGGTGTATATTTCACTAGGCCATTCTTTTATCACTGAGTAATATTTTGTATTGGTTTACCACACTTTTTTTTTCCTTTGATGGACATTTATGTTTCCGGGTTTTTGTCATTATGTATAATGCTGTCTTATACATCCATGTGGAAGTCTTTTGGAAATTGGGCTTCCGTTTCTTTTGAGTAAATACTTAGAATGGTTGGGTTACATGACGAATTTACATTTAACTTTAAAAAGTTTCAAACAGTTTTCAAAAAATATACCATTTCATGTACTAAGAGCATGTGAGGGTTTTACTACGTACTCTTGATACATGAAGCAGTAAAATTCTCACATATTACCAAGAGAATACTATGTAGTATACTCAGAGGACACCATTAGGGGCCTGTGAGGGCTTTACTCTTTCTACATCCTTGTTAATAAAGATATAGTCAGTGTTGTAGTATTAACCATAAAGTGGTAAATAGATGAAGTTGTAATTTGTATTTGCAAAACTGCTATGATGTTGAACATTTTTTGTGAATTTTTATCTTCTGATATCTCTTTTTTATGGCAAATGAGGTTAAATATTTTGTGCATATTCTAATGGGTTTCTTTATTGGGCAAAGAGAGTCTCTATATTCTAAATGTATGTATGAATAAAATTTTCTCCTGATTTTTGGTTTGCTTAATTGTTTTTGTGTTGTGGTTCTGAAGAGCAAGAATTTTCAATCTTGAAGAAGTCCATCTTATTTGTTTCTTTTTTTATAATTCACACTTCACGAAAGTGTAGCCTACTTAGGGAATATTTGCTGAATCTGAGTCCCTACAACTTTTTCCTTTTTTCTTTGAGAAGGCTTATGTGTTCACTTTCATTTAGGTCATTGATTTGTGTTATATCTGGGCAAAGAAAGGAATAAAGTTTCTTTTTGTCTTGTTTTTTTTTTCCCTCTTCTTTCTCCCGTGTCTTCCCTTTCTGCTTTCTCTGTGCCTCTGATTGCATCTCTGTGTCTCTACTTCTTTCACTCAATTTATGTCAGCTCCCACCTGTCTCTGCACCATGCTTTAGTAGTTTGGTTTTAATTCTAAGCTCTCTGATATCATTGGTTCCTCTCCCTGTGATCACAGAATGTATTTTTTTACTCATTTTTGGTTCCCTTTATTTTTATCTCTCTGTCATATATACCAAACTGTCTTTTGACAGTAGGCAAAATAAATACATTTTTAAGTGAAGGGGAGGTCATACAAAACCCATGAACATATGTGTTTCTCAAAGCTATTTCAGAGAAGTATTAACCATGCTGAATCCTGTGATGGACCAGGTAGATCAGGAAAATAAACTCAGAGGTGGCAGCCTTCCATGTTATTCAACAAATGGGCTCATGTCATTTGACAGAATTCATCTCATTTTTTACAGTGATCAACGTAGTAAGTTAATTAGGGAGAGAATGAGAAGTTGTATCTGTTTACATTTTTTAAGGATGGCACTAAATCTGGCTGTTTTGCATAGAATGGTGTATTGCTTTTGACTTATTATGTTGGCCAGACAAGCAAGTTTGTGGCTCTCGCTTGGCCTTTCTTCCCCTTCTGTCTCTTACAGCACATGCCAGTGAACCAATGTGTGGGTACTGCTAGCTGCTAAGTATAGTCATCCTCATTGTGTGCTCAGGAACCAGGGAAATGACCTATTTGTCTCACAGCTTTTGAGCCAAGACACCACTTTTCACCAGTCTCTGAATTTTGGATGGAATCCATGATAATGAGGTTTTTACTCTCCTTGGAGTCAGCTTATAAACTACCCTCGAAATGTGAAGATTCCCTTTCTCCACTGTCTGAGGAAGTAATCACAGGTTCCTTCGTGGAAAGACTGGGAGAATCAACATTACAAACACTTTATGGCCATCTCAGGGTCCTTCTTTCAAGGGACTTGGTATTTTCCTAAATGTATGAGTTTCAGATTTGAGAACAGTTTTAGGTCTGGATTTTGGGCAGTGGAACATGACTTTCTTTTTTGTGGATAACAAAGCCTTTGAGTTTTGCATCCTGGTTCGTTTTATTACAGGTATGATACAGTGCTCTACATATCTTCTGTCTACTTTAACCCTGGGATCATTGTGGTCTGGAAGTGATTATCATCGATTCTGATTGGTCAGGGTTTTCTGCCTATCTCCGACCAGGCTATGCATTATAGCAATCACATCCATTTTGAATCTGATACTTCAGTGCTTCCATCTGGCTTTAACTTGTTGGAATCTTATTTCAATTCTATGAAACTTTGTGTCTTATTCCCACTCATCCCTAAAGTAAATGTTCTGCTTAACTGTACTGCTTCTCCTTAACTAGCACTTCCTTTTAGCCACACTGTAGGGAAATTCCCTCTAGGACTTCAGGAAAACAGTCTATTCTTTGGTGTAATATATTTAAAAATTCATTTTTAAGTGAGTAGTTGTTTGACCCTTTCTTCAATACCCATCATATGTTTCAGTTTGCCCAGCCATCATTTTTTCCAACTTGAAGGAATTATGTTAGCAGCCAATTAGTAATGACTGTAGGTGTCAATGCTACAACATTAAATCTTAAATCACAGGATGATGTTTCATCCATTCTTAGCATGCTCTGTTGGTCCCCACCAGTACACATGAGCCAAGTTTTGAAATGCTTTTGATGAATAATCCATTTTACTGAAAGAAGAATTCTTTTCTGAGCAGGACATGAGGAAACTGAATATCATTAGTTGGGGGAAGTCATTGAGGGAAATTAGCATTTTTAAAGGTGTATACCTAGTGTGAGCCTGTTTGATGGTCTCTGAGTAAGGAGATGTTCTGCTTTATTAATAGGAGGGAGATACTCCTGCAGGTTTGGAAGGTTCAGGGTTAAGTCTGGGAGTCTCGAACTCAAAGACATATCCAGATCCCTCATCTCAGAATTTTACTCTTCCATTAAAGTGTCCCTGACATTGGCCGTGAAGAGTCATCATGGATGAAAGCTCAGCAATATCTATACAGATATATATTTTTGACACAGGTATATATATATATACCTGAGCATGAACTTTAAAATCAGATCCTGAGCATGAACTTTAAAATAGTCCTGCCACATGATAGCAGGAGATAAGGCAATCTTTAAATGTTATCATGGAAGCCTTCTGGCTTACACAGACTTATCTGGGTTGATGGTTAATTCATCTGAGTTGATGCATAAAGGGCACAACAATTCCTTACCAACTTTGTGACGCTTAGGATCATCCTTGCCCTGTCTTACTGAAATGCTATACTAGAGGCACTGCAGCAACAATTCATTGCCAGCATCTGTGACTCAATCCAGTACCATCCTGTGTATGAATCTCATGCTTGCATTGCTCAGGATGTCAAGAATTCTGTCCCACTCCATCAGCAACTAGGTATTTATTGCCATCTGGCCAGTTTAGAATCCAACTGCAGAATCCAATTCCAAGAGCCTGTGTCTTAGGACTACTTCTGGTACCAATTATTGTACCTTGGGTTCCTGTAGAAACCAATTCTAAGACAAGGATGCAAGTTTACGTGGTTTATTTTGGAGATGATGCAGAAAGTAATGTTATGGAAGTGAGAAAAAGAAGTGAAAGTAACCAATAATAGGTGTGTTACTAACAAGTTGCCCCTGTAACCAACTGGGGCTTACTTCTGAAACCCAGTGTAAACTTCATGGCCTCTGAGGTGTCCCACCCATTGTGTGAAGGGGCTAGGGTATTTATAGATCAAATCCCATCAGTACTTGTTTGAAAGCCCTGTAGGAAGTCTTAATTCTTTGACACTTCAGTGAATGCAGGCAGAACAGTCTCAAGCATCCTGAATGAGTTCCAGGAAAAGAAGCACATATGCTAAACCTGGAAGGCATCCAACTTACATATGCTATGTTGGTAATGTCTCAAGTTGGACCCCAGAACTTTCTGGTTTAATTCACAGATATCATAGTTGCAAGACTTATGTAAGTAGAAAAATATCAAGCACTTTTAAATATATATGGTACATAATAAATCTTTATGATTACCTATTATCTATCATGTTATATTGTTACTTGAAGTATACTTTGGTATGGGCACATATGCAATGTTGAAGGGTTCATATGAAAATCTAATTATTGTTATTTTTGACATAGAAAATGATAAAGCAAAAATTCTTGGCATTTATATCTGGGACACAGTGAGCAATTCACATTCTCTTCCTTTAAGAAAAGATAATTTCTCATAAAATGTCTAAGCAAAGTTATAATGATCTTGGATGAGATTTAAAGATTAAGTCAGCAGCTCTCTCTAAAGAGACTGTCAGTCAAGAGCCTAATGATCATGAGCCAGACTTTTTTAGAAACTTTGATCTGTTCTTTTTCTATGAAATTCTGCTACCAAGAGAGAACCTTTGACATGGCTTCTGCAGAATCTTTTTTTCCTATGGCCGGTGTTTGTGATGGTAGTTAAATGCTACGTGGGATGCCAACAGCCCATATCAGAGGGCATGGATCTAGTTCCTGGTTCCACTTCCAGTCCCAGCTCCCTGCTAATATGCACCCTGGGAAGCAACAGTGATGGCTCAAGTAGTTGGTTCCCTGCCAGCTGTGTCAGAGACCTGGATTGAGATCCAAGATCCTGGCTTTTACCTGGCCCAATGCTGTGTATTATGAGCGTTTTGAAAGTGAACTTCAAAACGATGTTGCTTCTCTATCATGTGGTTTTGTTTTCACTCTCTTTCCTTGTCTCTGTGTCTCTCTACCTTTCAGATAAAATTAAAAATGTATAAAAGAGAACCTTTTCCCTCCATGGAAAGCCTGAAATGTAAATTTTTAACATGTTCAAAGTCATTTCTGTCAAAAATGTTTTGATTTTTATTTTCTAATGCCATGGTATGGGAATTGAAGGGGTTAGTGTAAACAACAACAAAAACCCCACTTCCTCCTTGTTTCAGCATCTGAACAACTGAGGCAGAGCTTTCTTTATTGTATACGAAGCTAATAGGATTGCATGTTCCCAGGCCTCCTGTTGAGGTGGGCTTCTTCGCATGCCTCTGAATTGAACTCAGAGACCTCCAGACCACTCACTCTTCTTCCCCAGTCTCATCGGACCACCTACACTGATAGGTCATCTGACTACCTAAACTGATAGGTCACTGTGTGACAGAAATCACACAAGATAGCAAAACATCCATAAGCAGAAAAACTCTTGTGGTGTAAGGAGCAGCTGAGAATTCCTGTTCCTGTCAGTAGTTGCAGGGAGAGCTAGCAGGGAGAAAGAGAAAGAAACAGGGGTGAGGGGAGAGAAGAGAGGAAGGGAGATGAAAGAGAGAGAGCGAGCGAGCATGCAGGAGACAGACAAGAGAGAGGAAAGGATGGGAAGAGAGAAGGGTGGGAAGAGCTTCCAAACTTCCTAATCGGATGAAGCTTCCTCCTCCCCCCGGGGCGGGGGGAATGAGAGAAATCAAGAGAAGCATCCTTGGAAACCCTGGAATGGAATGAGGTTCAGTAGATGGAGACAAGTGAGAGAAACAGTCATCATTAATATCAGCATGTGCTTGTTTATCTTGAAAGTAACATCTTCACATAGCACATATTTTTGAAAATTACTTGTTAATAAATAAGCCATAGGAAAATGGCTCACCAGGTATTAATATATTTTAATGAGGGATGCAGACAGCTTTTCTATAATAATAAGCCAGAGTCACCTACTGAGTACAGGATGTCTCTGAATGAATTGGGCACTGTTGGGCACACATGAATACTTCAGAAAATGACGATATGACTAAGGAAAGGTGCATTTGTTGTCTTGCATGAGAAATGGGTTCAGTTAGAGTTTTAAAACCCAATAGGAAATAAAGCCCATGCTATTAATTGACTCACACTCTTATTCCCGGCACACATCATGCTTGATGGAATTTTTTTCTACCTGCTGAGTTCACCTTTTTTTTTTTCTTGTGGGGTTTGGTGGTTTGGCCAGACACTTGATTTTCTAAGACACATCTGGTTAAGTCGTTAGCAGTTATTCCTGAATGTTTTGGCTATTGCCAAAGCAGTCTGCTCAGGTTTTTTTTTTTTTTCTTAAATCAGAGTGCCATCTTGGGAAAAAATTACTCTTGCAGACTGTTGTTTGTAATCCAATTCAGATTTCCTGACAAGACTATTTTTTAACATAGTGCATAAAATTCTGTAGGGGAAAGCACAGTGAAGAGCATATATCTCTTTGCATTTAAGGTGAGTGACTGCAGAACTCACGGCCTGTCCTGAGAGCGCTGTCTTTTGTTTATGTTCTTCCATATTTACAAGATGAGAGGCATCACAATGCCCTAATGAAAGGTCCTTCTAATGGCCTTTTATTTTGGAGAAATCCCATTCACCAAGAGCCTCTCTCCTAAAAAATCTTAGTTGGAAAAGAATTCCTAGTTCATTTACTTTTCCCTCTTTTTCATTTTATCCTTTTTGCTGAGCTTGAGTTTTTTGGTTGTTCAAGTCAGAGGAAGTATTTCCAGTACATGACTCATCTCCAGGTAGCTGACAGGAAATGTGGAAATGCTGTACTTTTATTTCCATCCTATAGCCTTCTCTTTTCTCCTATAGCATTCTTACTGTGGCAGTTTCATTATCAAGGTACTTAACTGACATCTACATACTGATCTTTTACAAACTTAAATGATATTTTTAACATTGTCTATACACCACTTTTCTAAACACCTACATATGCTAATTCAGTTCATCATTTCAACAACTCTATGCAATAGGTGCTATTTTTGTCTTCCTTACAGCTGTATACCAGGGGTACAAAAAGATGATATAACTTATCCAAATCAGTGATAAAGCTGGGATGAGTATCAGGCACTTTTGTGTCAAAACCTTTAAACTGTTTCTGTGTAGTCTTTTCCTGTTCATGCAGCATGTTGAGATAAACATGCTGAGAGAGTAGGAGGGGAAAAAGGGTTTCTTTCTTTTGCCCTGTTTTCCGGTTTCTTTGCCATCTGCATGGAGGTCAGACGGCTGTCCTAATGCTACAAGCCTTAGAATGTTTCCTGTCATTTTCTAGGACAGCACGAGGAGTTCTGAAATTCTCAGCTATCTCAGACTGCTTCAAAAATATATAAGAATAAGTTATTTTTAAAAATGCTTTGTTTTAAGCTATGGTCTGTTTTTAAAACTGCTATTTCATCTATTTTTGAAAGACAATGAGAGAATGAGAGAGAGAGAATGAATCAGAGACAGAGAGAACTATCCATTGGTTCGCTCCCCCTAAAGACTGTCAGCAGCAGCTAAGGCTGGGCTGGGCTGAAGCCAGGAGCCCACAACACGACCCACGTCTCCCACGTGTTTGGGAGGGACTCCATGGCTTGTGCTATCATCTGTGTCCTTCCAGAGTACACCTCAGCACAAAGCTGCCAATGGGAATGGAGCAGAGTTGAACCCAGACACCCCAGCGTGAGATGCAGCTATCACAAACAAGTGCCTAACTGCCGCGCGGAATTCCCATGCCCCTGTGGTGACGCTTTCATCTTTTTCGCTGATAAAGTCAGAGCGTGTTTGATAAGCACGTAGGAATAAAAAGAGAAAACGAAGGGGCTGGCATTGTGGTATTGTGGTTTAAGATACTGCCTGCAGCTCTGCCATTCCATATGGGTGCCAGTTCAAGTCCCCGGTGGCTTCGCTGTGAATCAGCTCCCTGTTCGTGTGCCTGGGAACAGTGGAAGATGGTCTGAGGACGTGCCCCTACAGCTACGTAGTAAATGTGGAAGAAGCTCTTGGCTCCTGGCTTCAGCCTGGCCCAGCCCTCGCCGCTGTAGCCATTTGGGGCAGTGAACCAGTGAGCGGATGACCTCTCTGCCTCTCTCTCTCTCTCTCTCTCTCTCTCCGTCTAACTCTGCCCTTTAAAATGAATGAGGTAAATTTGTAAAAGAGGGAAAGAAAGAATGAAGATCAATGAAGAAGAACAAGATAAATTCCTCTGAATTAGCCAGCCACTGTGTCTGTTATCAAAAGCACCACTCAACTAAATCATTCTCTTAATTTGCTTTTACTGTTTCTCCAATTACACAATTCCTGTCTTAATGGCTTCCCATGGGTCTGAGAATCTCAGATCTCCTCAAGGCCCTTCAAATCTTCCATCTCACTTTCCTCCTGAACTTGCCGTGCTCCAGCTCGGAGAGCGCCTTGCAGTGCCTGACCATCGCATTTCTGTGCTCCAGGGGGCTCTGCGCCTGTGGTTTCACCCTCTCCTTTTACCTACAGTTGGCCTAACTCCTAGAATCCTCTAGGTCTTCAATGACGTTTTCTTAAAGAGGTGGTCCCTCATGTCCCATTCTCAAGGAAGTGTTTTCTCCTGTTCTCTCTTTTTTACTGCTTCTAGTTTTCTTCAGAAATATTACAGTGAATTGATTATATGTAGTGTGTCAGTGTTTTAATGTTTGCTGTACTTTAGACTGCATTGGCTGTTTCACAGAAACCACCAGCAGGTGGCACCAAAGCACAGCAGGGATCAGGGTGGGTTTGGATCAGGGACAGACCTTTGAACTCCAGGCTTACCATAGTTATTTAATCTACTTGACAGTATCCCACCTTCATTTAAAATGTTCAAATTGTTTGAGTCATTTGCATTGTAAATATTAGAATGTGTTGAACCCACAAGATACTGTAGAATGAGGTTTTTATGGTGCTGTGTTCAGATCCTATGCTCCAAAGAGCAGTTGACAGGTGAGAGAATATGTTTCTGACAAACTAAACATACCAAGACTCTGAACACCATAACTCAAAAGTCAGATCAAGAATTTACCCCAAAATAAGTAAAATATGCTTACAAGGAGAGCTGTAGTCAAGCCTACAGTGGAGGCAATAGCTGAGTCCCCAGTCACCTGAGTTGGTCAGTAAGTGATCAGACGATCTAAATGGAAAAATATTCAGGTTACAAGATATGTCTTGGGTTAGATGACTCCAGAGCGCTGCAGTCCTGGAAGCATGTAACACGTGCTTCTGGGATATGGTTTAAATGTCCTAAAATATGTGAAAGTATTTGGGAGGGCGGGGAGTGATAGCTCTCCTTTTCGGGAATAACGCAACTGAACATGTTTGTATAGTGGAGTGCCCCTTCTAGCTGTGTGTCCTGATGCAAGCTGTTTTCTTTAATTTTTTTTCCTTACTTATTTGAAAGGCAGAGTGACACGGAGAGGGAGAAACGCAGATTGTGAGAGCGAGAGAGGGATCTTCTAATTCCACCAGTGACCACAACCACCATGGTTAGGCCAGGCCAGAGGCAGGGACCACAAGGGAGCCATCGCTGGGAGCCGTCATCTGCTGTTTCCTAGATCTAGCAGGTGAACAGATGAGGCCAGAGGATCTAGGGAGCTGGACTGGAAGTAGAGATGGAGGTGACCCTACTGCTACTACGGGATGTTGCAGGCATCCCAAATAGAGGCTTAGCTCATTGCGTAACAACTGCCCCTAGACAAGCTGTTTTACCAGTTTCTCCCTAAATAGGAATAATCAAGAGTGATACATTTAGTGCTGTAACTTTCTCAGGTTAAAAAAGATGAAACAGATATGTACAGTTTTTCCAAACATTCTGCTCATCTATAAGCCAATAAATGACACCAACAATATCAACAATGAAGTCTTTTGCAAATTCCAAAAAAATGAAGATTGTTCCTCATTCACGTTTAAATGGCAAATAGCACAAGGACGTTTGAAGTGAAAAATATTCCCTACTTATTAGGCCTATTTTTTTTAATAGCAATAGTTTGGAAACTATTTTCTCCTTTTCCAGTAGGGATTGGGCACACTATTTTCTTTTAGTTTTCCATCGCCTGGATAATTAGGAAACAAGAGGACTAAGCATGAAAGAACATAGAAAACCATTTTTGCATCAACAGGAGTGTCAGAGAGGCAAAAAGACCTTGACTCTTATTAGCTTCAGACGCTAAGCAGAATCAAAAAGATCCCCCACTGCTCCTACAGGAAGACATAATATCCAACAGCTGAGAGAAAAATAACAGAGGCTTTGACAATAAACCAGCCTGAAGCTGGAGCTACCTGTGCGTAAAGCTTGCAAAACAGCAGTGACATTAATCTAAGATCCAGGGTGGCTTATTGCAGTAATCTGTTCAATAGCAGAAATAAAAGAGTAGTGTGAAATGTATTTCTTTAATTTGTAAAAATAACCTACAAAAGTGACAGAGCTAGATTGTCAGCTTTTTTTTTTTTTTTTCATTTTTTACCATGAGATACATTCAGTCTCACTATAAACCATTAAAATCTGGGCCTCACTTTCTGCTTATCTGTGAAATAGGAAAGTTGAAGCAAATGGTGTCAACCCTCAAATTCCATCCAGGTCTTAAATTCTTTGAATCCATGCATTAGAGTTTAGTTACCCAGGAAGTCCATCATTCATTCCTTGAAAAACTCTCATTGATCCACTATTCAGCAGCAACATAGACACAATTGATTCCACAGCAAGTATCCAATGAGCTCTGAGTATGCACCAGATCCTGCTTGTAGCTTTGGAGATAGATTCAGAAATTCCTGCCTTCCTTGGCTTACCTTCTAAAGCTGAAAGAGGGAAGGCACGTCAATAAAAAACAACCTGCCAGCAAGTGATATGTGTAATACGCAAGGCCAGCAAAAAACGTCAGGGGTTGGCATGTTGGGTCTCACTGGGAAACAGAATCTGATGAGGAAGCACATGGATAGGTGTACAGGTTAGATTATATAGGAGACAGCTAAGGAAAAAATGTTTTAGGGTCAGGCGAGGCACGGTGGCCTTAAGGCTGGATCCTTGCCTTGCATGCGCTGGGATCCCATGTGAGTGCCGGTTTATGTCCTGGCTCCTCCACTTCCCATCCAGCTCCCTTCTTATGGCCTGGGATGATAGTGGAGGATTGCCCACGGCCTTGGGACCCTGCACCCATGTGGAAGGTCCAAAATGGGATCCTGGCTCCTGGCTCCTGGCTCCTGGCTCCTGGCTCCTGACTCTTGGCTCCTGGCTCCTGGCTTTGGATTGGCTCAGCTCCAGCCATTGTGGCCACTGGGGTAATGAGCCAGCAAATGGAGGATGTTTCTCTTTGTTTCTCCTTCTTCCTGTAGGTCTGCCTTTCCAAAAAAAGGTAAGTTAAATCTTTACAAAACAATTTAAAAATGTTTTAGGGAGAGAAACAAAAATGGACAAAGCAGGTACAGGGAGCATCATGGATAGGTGTGGAAAGAGCAGAATGTGTGAGGAGCAGAGCCAATGGAGCAGATGTATCCATTCCTATCTCAGGTAGGCAATGCCATGGGAGGATTTAATGCATTTATAAATGTAATCAGGGTTAAGGGAAAAAATTAAAAATATATATGGTCAAACTCCATGGAGATCTTGACTTTCAGCAGAGTGGAAGGAGCGGCTTGGAAAATCGGGGGGTGGGGGCATGGTGGGAATGTTACAGCAGGTGAGGAAGAGAGTGGATGAGGGGGGTCCCTGAGAGGGACTGGGGGACTTTGCCACACCATAGAGCCTGCCAGTGTGAGTTCTGGCAAGGAGAGAGCCAAGGAAATAAATACTCCACCTCTCTTCCTGGTCCTCAGTCATCACTCAGTGGTGGAGTCCACAACCTGTTCTGAATATAAAGCATTTTCTTTTTTTTTTTTTTTAAAGATTTTATTATTATTATTGGAAAGCCGGATATACAGAGAGGAGGAGAGACAGAGAGGAAGATCTTCCATCCGATATTTTCACTCCCCAAGTGAGCCGCAACGGGCCGGTGCGCGCCGATCCGATGCCGGGAACCTGGAACCTCTTCCGGGTCTCCCACACGGGTGCAGGGTCCCAAGGCTTTGGGCCGTCCTCGACTGCTTTCCCAGGCCACAAGCAGGGAGCTGGATGGGAAGTGGAGCTGCCGGGATTAGAACCGGTGCCCATATGGGATCCCGGGGCGTTCAAGGGGAGGACTTCAGCCACTAGGCCACGCCGCTAGGCCACGCCGCCAGGCCCGAATATAAAGCATTTTCAAATCAATAAAAGACATAGAAAGAAGTTCATACAAGACAATGTTTCACAGAAATGTTACTGTAAAAAAAGGAGAAAAAAAATGAAAAGTTCTAGCTGGTTTTGCTACTGATCTAAAAGAAAAGATGGCATAGTTGTATACAGCTGTGAATTATAACAGAGACAAAAAGGTTTTATATTGAGATATATAAAACAGAAGAACCTACAGAATATGTGGCTAAAGAATCACATTCTTGAGTTGATGTGGTGAACGCCTGTTGGAATATTGTTCTGACTGAGGAAAAATCATGAAATTAATCATTCCCCATATAATGGATTAGTAAATGGCTTCAAGGAATACGGTATGGTTGACAGAGCCCATGCAGTATTAGTGATGAAACTTTTAAAATTAGACAAGTTAAAACTTGTGTATTATTTAAAATCTGCATTTGTTTGCCGAGTTTAACAGGAATAGTGGCACAGTTAAATGACAGAGCCAGGGAGAAGGCCTGGAGCATCCTGTCTAAGATGCTGATGTCCTGCGATGGAGCAGCTGGGTTCACTTACCAGCCCAGGCTCTTGACTCCAGACTTTTACTGACGTAATGCAGAAGGCAGCGGTGATGGCTCCAATCATGGGGTTCCTGTCACTCCCATGGGAGACCTGTGTTGTGTTCCTGTCTCCCAACCTGGGCCTGCAGTGAACAGAGATGAGGTGTTTCCTGACTGTTTCTGCTTATAATGAAGGAACATTTCTGATAGAGACCATGTCAGTGGAATCATGTCAAGTCAAGGCAGTTGTAAAGATACATGACTAGCTTCATTTATTTTTATTGCAGCTGTGATGCAATTCACATATAATCTAGATATTAATCTGCAACAAAACACCTGGAGAGTTCTTTTAGTTCATAACTTTAAGGAATATAACAATGTCCACTTTTATACAGTTAACTTAGCACAAATACTGAAATCATGCCATGTGTTTGCAGTATATTTCTTGCCTAAATCTTTCCTTCTTCTTCCTGGAATTTAGTCTAATGCTGAAATTGTCCAGTCGGGAAGGGGCTTCTCTTCCTTAACCAGCCAGGTCACCTGTGTTTTTATCACATGTTTTTGTCTCAAGGTATTCTGCTCAAAAATGGTTGTCATTTGTGTTGTTATTTTCAGATAACAGATTTTACAGCTGATTTAGAACAACACATTCAATGTATCTATTAATTTATTTTTATAAAATTTGTCTTTCTCCATCATTTGTCTACACATACTGCCAGTTCCTAGTGGAAAGAAATGTCTTTCTGTCTTTCATTTACTGTCAAATCACTTGTCTGTGCTTTTTTTCCTGCCTAAATGACCCTGAAGCTACTATCAACCACAAAGGATTTCTACAGGGATGGAATGTGTGTCTATATAAAACACACCCAAAGGTGCGTGTGTGTGTATGCACACACACACACACATTCTAAAATTTAACATATTTGCATAAAAATGAAAAATGAGCCATTTCCAGGTTCTACCTAGCCAAAATAAATCAGCCACTTGCCAGATTTACTAAAGCGATAAATCCAAGCATACTTCTTTTAAATTATTTCATATTTTACATTATTTCATTCAGTTGTTGAGGCAAAGGTGTTACAATAAAAAGACTAGATAGTATTCAAAATTTAGTAGTGACATACAAAATTCACAACATAGGTTATGTCCACTAAGGAAGAACAATCGTTCAGCATGTGAAAACAGTACCCAGAGTCTAGGTTCTCTCAAGAGAACCTTCCTCAGCTCAGCCTCACCATGCCTTCCGTGTTGTAGTGGTGCCAGTTTAGGGATGTTTTAGTTGTATTCATAGCACCAGTTCTTATTAGTGATGCACCCTTGGGCATGTTAGTCATAATCAGTTTTTTAATCTGTAACATGGGGATAATAATGTTATCTACCTCATTAGCTCTTTATAAGGGTTGAATGAAATTATGCACAGCAAGTATTTAAGATGTTGCTTTACACGTGAGAGACTTCACTGAATGTTAGGCATTATCATTGTTCAGAACATAAAATCCGTGTTCTGTCATCTGTTCATTTTTGTGCCTTTAATATTTTTATGTTGATATCAATTTCCTTTTATCTAACTTGTGAAAAAAAAATCCTTTGGAAAATGTCTGCTTTGTACAATTTGAGTTAAAAAGGAATGGAGAAGGAGTTGGTCCCAAGAAGCTCTGGTACCTGGGTTCACAAAAGTTCTTCCTTGACACAGTGTCACAAAGTTCGTGACTTAACTGTCATTTTCAGAAAGTTGGGAAAATGTATTTAAGAGATTGAAACAAATAGTGGAGGAGACATGGGGGAGTTTTGGAGACAGCCTCCATGCTGGTCCCACACCGTGGAATCTGTTCCCTTCCGGTATGTTCCTCCCTTGCGTGGCAGAGGCCCTGCATGAACAAGTGCTGCTGTGTTGGAGAGTGAGGAAGCAGACGGGCCTCATGACCAGAGCCGCTGTTGCTAGATGCTTGTGCTCAGGAGAAACTGGCTCTTCCTAGACAGGGCTGGGATCCCACCGCACATTCTGCTAACCGTTTTCAGCCTGTGAGTGAATGAACAAACGGCATAGAAATATGCTGATGTGTGCATACGAGTCAAGAGATAAGAACCCACATTTGCCATAAAGAAGGTGATAAAAATCAGCAATAGAGGAAAAATGTTTCATATTTCTAATGTGTTAGCAGAGAGCAGAGATGATAACACTTTGGAAAATATTTTGTATGCCCTTTTAATGTAAATCATCAAAAAGCAGAAATCCTAATAAGGGGCCACATATTGAGATCAAATAGATAAGAGGATATTTTAACCTCTTACTGATGAAATATATCAATTTTATTTTAAGAGTCCGTCAATCTTCAAGTCATAGACACTAATGTTAAATATTTCACACTAGTATAATTGGTTGAGAATGGTTTTTGGAGTAATTTTATGTTCTTCCATATGAAATTATTCTCAGAGTAAATGAAAAGATTGCTGCCCCTGAAACAAAGAAAGTTATATGATACTGATGATTATTAAAGAACCTAAACTGCATTTCATACTTGGAAGTAGGAACTATAACTCAGGGTGTTTTTTTCAGTGTATACTAACCAACCTGCCCTGAGAAAATAGAAGCAAGACTATGCCCAGAGATAAAATAAAAAAATATCACCTTTGAAGAAAAAAGTTTTGACCTGCTCATAAAGCTCAATATTTGAAATGCAGCACTGTGATCCACAAGGACCAAATATTATTAATATGCATAAATATATATTGAAAACATTCATAAAGATTCCACTGAGACAAATGCTTCTAAAATTCGTGTTGGCAATAGTCTGTCACAGTTTATTTTCAGTTATCTGTCTGTATGCTTCAGTGTACTCTTCTACTGGGGGATAAAGCAGAAAATGTTGTACTAGAAAATACCTGTGGGGCCCAGCGGCGTGGCCTAGCGGCTAAAGTCCTCGTCTTGAAAGCCCCGGGATCCCAAATGGGCGTCGGTTCTAATCCCGGCAGCTCCACTTCCCATCCAGCTCCCTGCTTGTGGCCTGGGAAAGCAGTCGAGGACGGCCCAGTGCATTGGGACCCTGCACCCGTGTGGGAAACCCGGAAGAGGTTCCAGGTTCCCGGCATCGGATCAGCACGCACCGGCCCGTTGCGGCTCACTTGGGGAGTGAATCATCGGACGGAAGATCTTCCTCTCTGTCTCTCCTCCTCTCTGTATATCTGACTTTGTAATAAGATCAATAAAATCTTTTTTAAAAAAAAGAAAAAAGAAAATACCCGTGCCTTTCAGTCGTCTCTGTTAAATCAATCATATTACTATAACATTCTTATTACTAGTAGGCAAAAATGAACACAGGCTTCTATTTAAAGATGATTTTATGTTTTGTCATAAAAAATAATTTAGCATTCACATGATATATTCTTATAAATGCTTTCCATTATATTTTAAAACAAACCTTCACCTGCGAAATTTTGCAGTCATACAAAGAAGATTAAGTAGGTCATTCCCTCAATATTTCAGTAAGAATATGTGTTGATTTCTGTATGACTGGTGTTAATATATTAGAAGCACTTCTCAATAAACATATATTGCAAAGTTAAAACTTTTCTAGAGTTTAGCCACACATTGTTAATATATTATATACTCTGAAATATCATCCTTATATATCAATTTGATGTTGCATTTTTATATTTAACATTTAAAATTATTTTTGTAATATTTATTTTGTATTGGAAAGACAGAGAGCAGGAGATACAGAGAGAAAGATCTTCCATCTGTTGGTTCACTCCTCAAGTGGCTGCAATTGCTGGAGATGAACCAATCCAAGGCCAGGAGCTTCTTCTGGATATCCCAAGTGTGTTCAAGGTTCCAAAGATTTGGGCCAACTTCCACTACCCTCCCAGGTCACAAGCAGGGACCTGGATAGGAAGTGGAGCAGCCAGGATAACAAACTGGCACCCGTATGGGATCCCAGTTCATGAAACATGGGAATTATCCACTAGGCTATCACACCAGGCCTTATACAAAACTTTTAATGTTGTTTCTAGCAATATTTTGAAAAAGAAGTCTGACCTATTGAAACAAAAAGGGTTCTTAGATCAAGTATTAGGTGATAAAATAATAGGAGAGCAGGGAATGTGACTCAAGAGGCACTAGCAGTAGTCTGTGAAGGATATTTCGTCAAATACTGTGTTTGAGAGGCAGTCTTCATGAGAAGTTGAGTACTTCTGAGTGACAAGATACCTTAGATTCAGAAACACGAGAACAAAATAGAGTCTGTATTGGAAAACGTTTCCAAATGTGCGAAGTAGAAATCTGTAGAGAGAATGCAGTAGAACTGATCTTGAATTGGGAAAGTTGGGTATGAACGCCTGTCTATAAAATGACAGTAAAGCAAAGGCTTACAGAAGGGCAGAAGTAACTGGGGTTTAATACTTGCTGAAACAGGATTCCCTGTAGATCGCTGTAAGGTTCATGTAAGGATATTTACAGGATATTGCACTCAAGTTCAGAAGAAGTAAAAGTATTAACTAGTGGTTTTGCATGTTCCTAAGTAATAAATTTTTTTAAAAATCTATTTTTATTGGAAAAGCAGATATACAGAGAGGAGGAGAGACAGAGAGGAAGGTCTTCCGTCCAATGATTCACTCCCCAAGTGGCCGCAATGGCTGGAACTGAGCCAATCCAAAGCCAGGAGTCAGGAGCTCTTCTAGGTCTCCCACACGGGTGCAGGGTCCCAAGGCTTTGGGCCGTCCTCTACTGTTTTCCTAGGCCAAAGGCCAGGAGCTGGATGGGAAGTAGAGCTGCCGGGATTAGAACCGGCATCCATATGGGATCCCGGTACGTTCAAGGCGAAGACTTCAACTGCTATGCTATTGCGCCAGGCCCCTAAATAATAATAATGCTGAAAATTTTTCTATGTGTCATTTACGTATTGTGTTTGGAGAACTAATTTCCATGTCCACTTTTATTAAGGTTATTTGCCTTTCCATTGTTGAGTAGTAAGGTGGTAAATGTTTTTGAAAATATGGTGGAAATATTGCAATCTTGTAGGTTACTGGCAGGAATGTAAAATCTTGTTGACTCTATAAAAAATACTCTGGAAGTTCCTAAACAAGTTATAAACATACAGTTTGTGACTTAATCATTCTATTTATAGGAATACACCCAAGAGAACTGAAAACAAGTTCATTTATAATCTGAACAATATTCATGATACCTGAGGAGTTAAAATAACCTAAGTACCCACCAATATGTGATTATTCAAAACTACAAAGTGAATGAAGTACTAATTAATGTTATAGCATGGATGAACCTTGAGAAAACTGAGTGCAAAAAACCAGACATGAGGGCCATACATTATAATTTCATTCATATAAAATGTGTAGAATAGGCAAATGAAGAGTTTACAGGGAGGATGAAGTATATTACTGTTGAAGAGAAGACTGAGATAGTGATGGGAATTCTGTAGATGAAGGTGTGTAAGGCATTTACACAAAGATAGAAACAAAGAAAGCAATTTGTAAAGGTCTGGCAAGGAAGAAGGTGATTTAAACAACCTCGCAGAATCAAAAGTATGAAATTTATGGTAACTACCAAAAATGAGGCACTGTGTAGAGGTTCACCTGGATTCCACAGTAAACCCTAATCCTGTGAAATCTGTAACCTTACTGCACTGAGTTAGCAAAAATCACCCTGTCCACACATGTTATCTAAATATAAAGATACTTCCTTCACGCTAAAAAAATAATGTAAAAAAGAGTAAACATCTGACCAGATATATCATAAACAAGACTATCAGAAAGGGAATACAAATGACAGAAAGATGTGTAACTTCATTAGATACCATGAAACTGCAAAGTTAAATTACAAAGGATGTCTCTTCACTTGAATGGCTAAAATAAAAAAAAGGTCACCCATTACCAAATGTAGCAAGAATGAAATGAAATAGGAACTTTTATGTATTTGTTCCATAACTGAAAACATATACAAAATGAGTGTTTCAAGATCAAGGAATTCCATTTTTACTGCATAGCCAGCAATAAGCAGCAATATATCAACCACAACACACATAAGCAGATAAACATAAACTAAGTCTTTTTAGTAATACTTCTTTCTGGAAATAATAGTTATCTTTAACCAATTAATTAAATAAATTGTGGCACACTGATGAAATATTATACAGGATTCATTCTCAAATGGAATTCACTTTGGTCCCAGTCATTGCCAGTGGCAGTGTTTGGAAGACACATTTTTCTCACAACAAGTAAGAGTCATAATGGCATTCAATTGGTAGAATTCTGCATTAAACAGGTTAGTTACCTAAGAATGATCTCATCTGGAATGCTAATAGTGATGAGGTTCAGAAACACTATTTCTTAGGTTTCTGTAGTTGCTGATATAATTTACCACAGACAAACAGTTTAAAACAGTAAAGAATCCGACACGGGATACACTGCAGTAAAACCAAAGTAAAAGCAGACACTGTGTGAGAGTGTTTTTGCCTTCTGCAGCGTCTAGGAAGGCCCACCTTTCAACGTTGTATTCTGTACTGTAGTCAGCTCTTTGGCTCCTGGAAGTTATCTCCATAGTTAGCAAAGGCAGCCAGCTTCTGTCATACAACATCTCTCTGACCTGTTTCCTTCTTCCATGTTCAAGAACGCTTGACTCCACAGTTGAGCTCATGTGTATCATCCAGCACATGGCACAAATGATGAAGCCAAACGCTTTGGTAAAGGCCTCTAGGTGACAGATTGCTTTCTAATTCATATTTTCTGGATTAGCTCTTGGGGAGTAGCTTTCTTGTTAGCATGTTCTGCAATTGGCTTCTAGAGTTTTCTAGAAACTCATCCTAGACTCACTTCATCAACTTCCCAAAATGTTGCGAGAGTGGTTTATCCACTAGAATAAATCCTACGCTGATTAGAGTAGCTGTAATGGATTATATTCTTTGTAACTAAAAAATTCAGCAATATTATATGATGTTAGTGGTAGTAGAATAAAATCTATTTTTCAGTCAGCTTGCAATGTAAAGCCTTGCACAAATATTTTGTAACTATTATCCATCTTAATCCTATAATCATTAGGCATTACTAGCATCTAGTTAAGTGGTGCAACAGAGAATTAAAGTGATTGAATTACTTGTCTATAACAAATCTTAGTTGTATCAAGACCCAAGCTCATGGCTTTGCAGGCTATTTACTTATGTGCCCTGCTGCTCAATGTTATTGCCCTTTCAACACATAAACGTCTAATATAATGACTTCACAAAACAACTTTCAATAAGTATTGAATAGCTCAAAGACACACTTAGAGCTTGCTTTTTTCCAGTTTCTGAGCTACAGGGGTGTGTCAATCACATCACTTACTTGCAAACAATAACATCTGTTCTGGCTAGTTCAATCAAAAAAAGTTAAGAATAAAGGAATGTAAGATAGCTAGTAGATTTCTAGGATGCCTTGTAAGCTAAGCTCCTAGTGACAATGACAGTTCCCCACAGTTGACCTAGAACTGGACAACTGATGAAACCACAGCTGGCCTCCATATGTTCACGGGCAGACGTCCCACCTGACTGGCACTGCTGCCAGCACTGCCTGAACTTCTATATCAGAAACCAGTCTTGCAACCACTTGAAAGCTGTGCTTAGCATCCCTCCCACCTGCTGCTCCAGGTGGCTCCTAATGCCTGTTTCTGAGCTGCAGGCCCAGCAGGTGTGTCTGATTGTGGCACTGAGGTCACATGCTGTTCATGCTGTCTGAGAATTGACTTCTGATTTCTGCCTGGGGAGACAATGATTACATTACATTTCATTGTTACCTTTCCCCCAAAGCAGAAAGGCTGTGCCAAGATAAGTGGCAGTGATGAACATGATAGTGTCCTTTACAGGTACGATTGAAGGTTGATCTCTGTGCTGTTTGCTATCTGCACACTGAAGGAGTTAAAGGTTTATTAGTACCGGGTGATTGCCATCAGTAATTAGAGCCAGATACCACCCCCTGACACATTGCTAGAGCCGCTCATCAGCTGTGCTTCGTTTAAAACAAGCTGCTAGTTAGAAGAAAAATGTTTTTTAATGAAAAATTATGGTAGAGAATATTCATTTCACCAGTGATCCATCTCGCAAATGAATAAAACAAATGTTGATTAGCTACTGCTGCTTTCACAGTTGTGCATAATTTTATTTTATTCTTGAGCTTATGGAGGCTCCTATGTGTCTTGGGTTGATAATGGGATTTTTAATACACAGATGTTAGAGTAATCTCATGAAAATAATTGAAGGATTATGAATTGGGCATATAAATTTTAATCACCAGTCTTTTTAATTAGGCTCATTTTATTTTTCTCTGAATATATGATTTTCTATAATGATTTCACTTTGCTAGTACTTCCAAGGCCTCTAAAAGAATAGTTAATGATTCAAATATATGCCTATTTAGGACTTTAAAGTTCCATTTAATATCTATATACACAGAATTTTTGAAGCTATTTTTACATTGACCAAAATTTGATTCCTTTATAAAGTTCACGCATTTGGTAACTCCCTCTGCTCTACCTACTATCATTGGCTTGGGGTGGAATAGATGTAATTATTCCGCGTCCTCTCTTTCAGTGGGAAGCACCAAATGCAGATTTTTCTGAGGCTGATCTGCAGTTTTCAGAATGTTTTATGTGATGTCATTTAACAGCCATGGCCTTATTAACACAAGTACTTTAAGACTTATTTGAAAGGGATAAAGATATCTCTCCATTTTTATCATTTATGAAAACTATAATTCTTATTTTAAGAAACACTAAAATAGGTCATTAAGTAGTTAAAAACAACTGTTTATTACTTTGCCTGACATTTCAGGTACATAACAGATTCTGAAACCAGAGAGAAGTCACTTGGACCATTTGTAGCTGTGTAATTAGATGAAACAGACATGAGCTACAAATCCACTTCGTGAGCAAGATACTAATATGCTGTCTTACAAAATCCTTACCCAGTGTGTGTCTGCACCCTCTGTCATATTGTTTTTCTTCTCTTCATAAGTGAATACCTTCAGAGATTCGATGTTTCAATTTTTTCATCTTATCCCAACTCCTCAACAACAAGGTCACTGAATCTCTCACTGAGGGTCCCCAGGATTTTCCGTCTGCTGCAAAAATGACTTGTCCTCTTACGTGGATCCTTAGCAGCTCTAGGACTGCTGGGCACTCTTGCTCTCAGGGACACTCTTCCCCCTCATTTCTGTAACATCACACTCTCATCACTTCCTTCCTCTGTCTGAGGACATTTCATTCCAGCCTGTGAAAACCTCACGTCTGTCAGCAGCAGCTGTTCCTTGGGAGCTGGCCCTCAATGTTCTCTCCATTCCCAGAGACATACGCGCAACACCCAGTATCTAAATCAGAATGGACAAAGCTCCAGTGTCGAGAGCTCCAGTGCTCCTTCCTCAAGATCTGTACCTTGGGCTCCCCACAACTGTATTCAACCACTGTGCAGAAAGACAGGAGGCTCAGACGCACTAGGCACATCACTTCTTAACATGTTCACAGCTTGACTCATATTCAAAACACCAGTTCTCAGCTATCTTCACCTCAGGATAATTTTTCCAGTCTTCACAACTACTGAGCGTCACTGTTCTGTCATTGTACATTGCATCTATACATCCTGCCATATGTCCCCAATGAACTTTCAAAAATATTTGTCCATATATTTAAAAACAATCATAATCCCATTACAGGTGCATGTTTTTAAACAAAGAACAAATACAAAGTCAAATAGTGGGAAGAGTAGTTGGTGAATTCTTGTGTTTATTGCCATGTCCACTCTGGAAAGCTCTTTTGTGCATTAGTGAGACTAAGTGAGGACTACAGAGGGGAATGACATCTGAGGATTATCCTGAACTGCATTTCATCTTGTGGACCTGCTGACGTGTGTTCAGGGGCCTCCAAGGGTGTCAGATCGTATCTGAGAACCACTGGAATCAGGCACTTGGTTGGGTGTCTTGACAGAGGGTCAAAATAGTAAACAGTGCTGGTGAGAGCAGGATTGAAGTGAGTAAGCCTGGCTTCAAATTATGTGAGAAGCGCAAACTAGCCAGAGGGAAATTGTCAGTCTTATTGAAAAGCATCAGAGAGGCAGCATACGGTGAAGAGCAGTGGCAAGAGCATCATTTCATCAGGTCCACGAAGGCATTGCTGACTTGGAGGGATAATTCCCTGGCCACAAGTTGTCAAGACCCACAGTCCTGCACCAATTTGTGCGAAAGAGCCAACAAACTTGTGGATAGCAGCAAAATAAATGCAACAACAAAAAAGGAAAGATTATGAGAAAATGTCAATTTCTATACTTATTTTTCCAGTTTACAAATGAGAAACTCACATTTAGGAAAGTTCAGTGATTTACAGTATGTTCGATTAATACAAGAACTGTGACTAGAAACCTGATATTTATTTTTAGAGGTATAAATTCAATATTTAATATAAAATTCATATATTTTTTGCTTTTCTAAAGTATATGGCCCAAAACTTTTGTGATTACTAATCCCAATCTCAGAACAATGCCCTGTCATCTCCAGTTTTGTATAATTTATGTTGAAATTAGCTGGTTTTCTGTGTGCAAATGAGTATTGAGAGGAAGCATAATCTACAGACAAATCATTCAGTGATATTAAAGTACATTAAAATTCATTCATTTTCCAGGGAAGTTTAGCATTTTCTTTTGTCTTGGCTGTTGGATCAGACCTGGTTTAGATAATAGTTTGGGCTAGCAGTTGTTAAAATGACTGCCTACAAGAAGTACAGAAACATTACCGAATTTGCTTGAAACATGCAGTCAATAAATAGGTTCAGACCATAAATTTCATGTTGCTACTTATGAGACTTTAGATTACCAGGGAAAATACAGTTTTATCTCTCTCCTCTGAATTTTAAAGTGCCTTATTTAAAATGGAAATATTTGAAATAGAAAAATTATACAATTATATCTTGAAGCTTCAATTACCTCTTAACCAAGAGGAGGCCTAGTTAGCAAAGAGTTTTTCATTTTCTGAGCCTAACCAATATATCCATCTTCCTAGAATGGTTTTTGACGTATTGAATTTACATTAAGTAGGGGGAGAAGTCACATTATTTGGAATAATAATTTGTTATTGTATATGAAAAAAGGGAGAGGGGGATTGTAGTTGGTTGGATTGCAGTGGTGATGAATGGATGTGTTTGACTCACATAGGATTTAGGCAACAATTATAGTCAGGAGGGAAGGAGTGCATTTTTTTTCTTATAATCTATGTGTGTGTGTGTATGTGTGTGTGTGAATAAACTCGTGATTATTTATTACTGCTACTTTGTTAGTAGATATTTTTGGAGGAGAGAATCCAAAGAAAGGATAAAATCAAAGTTTTACCAAGTGGCCATCATCTGCAGAAGCGGCATCCCTACTGGCTACCATTTCATGTCCCTGCCGCTCCACTTTCCAGTCCAGCTCCCTGCTAATGTGTATTGAAAAGTATCAGGGTACCACCCAAATATTTAGGCTCTTGTCATTCATGCAGGAGACCCATAAGGAGCTCCTGGCTCCTGGCTTAGGCCTGGCCCAGCCCGAGCCATTGTGGACATATGGGGAATGGAACAGCAGAGAGAAGACCTTGCAGTCTCCCCCTCTCTCTTGATAACTCTATGAAATTAGTGAATGAATCTTCAAAAAAAGTTTTATACATCTCCTTCAGTTTATTTTCTTCTTTTTAGTGTGATGAAGGAAATGTACATTTTTTTTAAGATTATTTATTTGTTCATTTAAAAGAGTTACCCAGAGAGAGGGAAAGAGAGAGGGAAACATCTTTGCTGGCTCACTCTCTCAACAGCCAGAGTTGGGCCAGGCCAAAGCCCCAAGCTTCATCTGGATCTCCCACGTGGGTGCAAGGGCCATTGCTCTCCCAGGCTGGGAAGTGGAACAGCAAGCGCTCGGAGTAGTGCGTTTTGTGATGCTGGCATCCCAGACAGCAGATTAACAGGCTATGCTATCACACCGCACCGCTCCCCGATTTTTTTATGAGTCACTTCATGAAAAAGCAAACTGATTGGAAACAGGAAAGGATACAGATAAATCAATCATTGTGGCCAAAGTGTTTTACTAAATGCTTATCAGAAGAGATAAGGGTAGAAACAAATTATTATGGATATCAAAGTTGAATAATGTGAAATAAATTTAAACTAGTAACTAGTATTACTTATAGAATATTCATACATAACAGAGAAGGCATACATTATACTGTCACTAAATTCACATGAAATATCCCAGCCCCTAAACCTTCAGATAATGGACTTCATTGTGCAGCAAAGATATTACACTTAAGCAGCACTTCTTGAAGGCTACCTTTGAGTTCATAACTTGGACGACTAAATGGTTAGAGCTATTGCCAACCCTTTTGTTTGAATTTGGAATCTCTGTTATTGAGTTCCATTAAGAAATTTCTGCTAATCCAACTTTGTACCCCTTCCAACTTGTTCCTACACTCAAAATTCATTCTGATACAAATGAGAGGAGTTCTCACATACTGTGAAATAGAATTAAAGCAGATGTTTATGTTGCTATAAAATCATTATGAAATCTGTGTATGTGAAGGGTCTTCAATTTTTATTCCTTATGTATAGTCCTGTAGACCTGTGGTCTTTTTGTTTGTTGGACATTATGATTAATAGTGCATTAACCTGTGACCCGAGAACAGATTGAAATTATGATTTTGCAAAAATCAAACTAAAAGGGTAAAAGGAGAGAGGATTGAACGTGTGAGGGATGATGGGAAAGATGATTAACATATTAGAATTGTACCTATTAAATCCATGTAATCTACTCATTTTATCTTAATAGTTTTTCAAAATCTATATGTTGATTTTGAGTTTTTGTTCCAAACTACATTTATCCTTAAATTACATTTTCCATGAAGTTTTTGAAGTACCCTCATAGTTGTCAAGTTTTCGCAAAAGAAGCTGTTTTGTATGTTTGATAGAGCTAATCGCAGTTCATACTTTGGGTTCCATCCTCTGGGGTTTATTGGTCTTGAGCTTCATTTTAGCTCTAGGAGCAAAAACCAATGCTGGAATTAAGTCCTGAGAGTATCATTAAAGCCTTGCAAGAAAAGTGCTTCAGGGGGAAATTTTTTACATCTTTCATGCAAGGGGAAGTCTCAGACAAAATGTAATATATTTCTTGAGATGAGAGACAAGTTGATCCATTTATTATCACCTGTTATCACATGAGAAAAAGGAAAGGTCCCAAAGGATGGGAACCCAGAAAAGGCAAAGTCTGGCGTCTAGACAAGATTCTAGATGGAAATGAAATAGGTGACATTGCAGAGTGGATTATCTGGTGTGTAAGTAACCATCAGTGTGGGCATGGCAGCAAGTAATGAACCAGTTTGTAGAAGGATCACAGAAGCAAATACTCTTGACAAATTAAGCAGCTGAGAATACTGACTATGGAGTTGGCACTACAGCAATCATAAGTAATTTTGGCAGGGTAAGTTTTAAGTACATTGATGGGGACAAAAACACACGAGCAGAGTGGGTTCAACAGAAAATGACAGGAAGGAAGACTGAAAATTGATTTTGACAATCTTTACAAGCTTGTTATAAGGATAATGAGAAGTGGTACCGTATCTGGAGAGTCAAAGGGTCAATGAAGAAGTTGATTTTTATTTTGCTGTTGTTGGCTGATATTCAGAAAAGGAAGATATTTTAACTGGTAATGTGCTGATTGGAATGATCTGATAGAGAAGGCACAGTGCCAGCGTAAGAAAGACAAGCAGCTGGGTCAGTTACAGGAAGCCAGATCTTTGGAGGGCATGGAATGGTATATAATGAACAGACAGAAAGACTAGCTTCAGGTTAAGATAGAGAGCACACCCGTTTAAGGTGGGAAGCAAGATATGTGGAGGCCAATGGAGATAGAGCTTGAGGGGAAATCATGTGAATTTCTCTTGTTTGTTCTTATTTTCTCAGTAAACATAAAAATTAGTCATATCCTGCTTGTAAGTCATTTCCAAGAACATGCGTCTTACCTCTCTGTGTGTGCCTCATCATATTATTCCTTAGGAAATTAATTCCCCTAGTTCTATTATTAAAATTCTTACTGGTCATCAATGCCCAGCTTAAAACATATTTTCTGGAAGTATTTTTTCCCCAGGAAGAAAATACATCTTTCAATCATCTCAGCCTTCCATAGTACGTATGGTCAGTGTCACCCCACATGCTGCCTTTTGCCTTGAGGCTTTGTAGGCACTCTGCCATCTTCCTCAGACTGACACTATGGATTGAAGACACTCTCTACTCTCTCTTGGAACTAGCCATGGTGATACCCATTGGTAAGGTGGCAGTGAAAATAGTTAAAGCATTTATGCAATTGCACTAACAGTTGTTGACTTGTGAAGTAAATAAGATAACTTGCTAGCTATCAAAGAATAATTGCTACATATAAAGAGTTAGTGGCTTGTGTTTTTAAAACACTGTTCATTTTCAACTTTTAGAGAACCAAGTAATATATGATGTTATGTGGTAATCTGCATTTTGGCCTTTGTTCTTTAGTACGTTGTTTTAATTCACAAAATATGTTCCTAAAAAATGTCTTGCCACTCTTACTAGGAAATACCTTTGTGCTATAATTCGTTTCATGGATGATTTTGTTCTGCGATTTTTATTATTATCGTTATTCTTTATTTCATGCATCAAATAATTCAGTGAAAAATCCTTTCAATTCTCTTCTTCCCAAACAAGATAACTTAAAACTCAGGTCAAGGACCATAATTATTATTTCCTCTGGTATTTCTTTTCTCTTTCTCCAAACTTTTTTTTCTGTTTCTGCCTATGGTCATATTTATTTCCACTGCACTTCCATTATACCTCCCCTTAGGTACAGTCTACCATGGGTTTAGAAGGAAAAGAGAAAAAAAAATAAAATAAAATAAGGTTATGAGTCTTTATGGTGTTGTTGAACTCATAGCAGGAGTATCAGTGTGACGCTAGAATGGTGTAAAAGAGTGTCCAATATTTTCCTGCAGAAATCGATGCTAGTGTGTGACCAATATGGTTCTAATGGGCGTACAGTATGGACTAGATCATCGCTGCCCATGGGTAGCAGTAATAACCGTGATAAGAGGGATATTAACAATCTCAGGTGGTCACATGCAATCAGTCTCTCATGAATCATTGATTAATAGTTTACATCACAAGACCTTACTGCATATGGTACAGACAGCTAGGAAGTACAATGAGATACAATTTACAGGTACAGTTTTTAGATTTGACATCATATTATCTTATATTAAGGCAAACATATAATATCAGACCTTTTGGGATTGGCTAATTTCCCTCAGCATCAGTTGGGCCCATTTAGCCACAAAGGAATATATTTTATTTTTTTAAATAGCTGAGTAGTATTCCATTGAGTAGATTAACCATGGCTTCCTTATCCAGTCTTCTGTTGATGGGCATTTCGGTTGCTTTTGTGGTTATTGCCACTGTGAACACAGGAGTGTGTGTTGCTTTCTCGTGTCACAGGGCTTTTGGATATATTCCTAGAAGTGGAATTGCTGGGTCATATGGTATGAAGATTTTCAGGTGCCTGAGTATTCTCCATACTGATTTCCATAGAGGCTGCACCAGCCTGCAATCCCACCAGCACTGGAGCAGGATTTCCTTTCTTTCTTCAAACTTTCATTGCATTCAGTTTCAGAAATGCTTATGCAATGTAAAATTGAATCTAAAAAATGCATATAATATGTTCTTGTTATATTAATAAGAGTCCAAATTTTAAAAAATAAAAATAAACAACAAAAAGTCTCTACCTCTGCATATCACCTTCTATAAAGGAAAGATATGAAGACATAGAATTTTGCTTCTGAATGGCAAGTTTAAGTGAGCTCAGAATTTAAAAAACACAGGAATTTATTGAGTGAAACTTGGCAGATTTTAAGAAAAGAAAAATACTGAACACAAATTTATGTTAATGTATTGAATTAACTTAGACCTGTATATTCCTGAGAAGATTAAATCTATAAATTAAACACTGGTTCTTGATGGATATATTTGTGAATAGTATTTCAAAGCAGTTTCAGAAACTGAGCACAGATTTCATAAAATTCTAATATAGTTTCAATTTTCTTCTGCTTTTTAAATTGCAGCTCATTTAAGCCTATCTGCGGAAGCTATCTGATACAGAACTTTCTGCAGATAAATTTCCATTTACCGTTGAAGACAGACAGTAGAACTAACTTTTAGTACATGCTGCTATATACTCTAATAGACCTTTATGTCTTCAAGCAGAATCAGGAAACAGACTAGTTTCATCACCAGCCAAAATCCCTTCATTGTCCCTCTTGTCAGATACTCAAACCACCCCAACTCTCAGCTACCGCTTGCCTTCCCCCATGGCTATACCTTTATCTCTCATCAAATTCACTTTAATGTTTTCCACCAGAAATCTTAACAGTCCAGGGAAACTTCCAAAGTTTCTTACTATCTGGGTGCAAGATGTTGACTTAATCATTACGTTGTAGAATGGTACTAAACTAAACTCTTTGAAATAGAACAAAGAGATTAGCTGGTACCATGGTTGACTCCTGATGGACCAGTATGATCTTGATACCAAAACAGACCAGAAAAAGGCCAACATTTTGGCCTTCTAGGTTAAACCACTTACTTTCTGTGCCAGCACCCCATATTGAAGCACCACTTCACATCCCAACACATTTGCTTCCGTATCTAGATTCCTGCTAAAGTGCTGGTCCTGCTACACCAAGGATGGCCAGCTTTTAAAACAGCCAACAGGGTGACCCCCAGCCTGTCTATCTTTCTGGACACTCCAATCAACAGGTCATGTACAACAAGCATGGCTGGCAGGTATGCTGCAGGTCATGTTTACCATGTGTGGCTGTGGTCACCTGAAGGCCACGCACACCATGTGTGGCTGGCTGGCAACGTGGGACTGCAGTGACTTCCTACAGTTGCTTCTCTGTCCAAGGACAGAGAAGAGAGACTGGAGTGGAGCCCACTGTTCTTTCCTGTATGGCCAGTGATCAGGCCTCGGTGGGCTCCTCCAAGTCTGAATCTCAGCTGTGAACCAGTGCTGGGGGGCAGGCACGTCTCCCCATATTTTCTCCAGCTGAAGAAGACAATCACCCCGTGAGTTTGTCAAACATGAAGATTCAGACTCAGCTGTCCCGGGCTCCTGGCATTCTTTGATAAGGGTGAACCACACTTTGAGTAAAGGCACTGCAGAAGACTTGGCTAATGAGTTCTCTGGGCCCAGCTAGAATGTCCTTGATATTAGGCTTCCTCAGTAGGGGACCCCAATTATTGTCACTTTCCTGTGCTGATCACACTCAGCATTCCCGCAGCCTCCCCACCTTGCTCCCTCCTCCAGGGCTTAATCAGCACAGTTAATCACTGCCGTTCTTTTGGAGTTCACCACTCAGATTTTTTTTTGGTAGGAATGTCTGTATTTGGTTATGACAGAACTGCCTTCAGGAAGTGCAGACCATTTGGTATCCTGGTGCACTCTTGCCCTCTGGTGGTGAGACTGTGAGATTCAGCAAAATGAAGGATGAGCCCTGACTTTCTCCTTGCCTTCCTGGTGAACTTGAAGGACATTGAGTGTTTGGTTAGTGTAAATGAACAGAGGCCTGTTGGAGCCAGCACCAAGACTCGACAGGCGAATCCTTCTCCCTGCGGGGCTGGCTTCCCATATGGGAAGCCAAGTCCTGGCTGATCCATTTCTGATCCAGCTTTCTGCTTGTGGCCAAGAAAACCAACCGAGGAAGTTCTGTTCACACCATCTGCTACGGAAGAGTAACCGATCTGGGAACACTCACAACCATGGAGTCTAGTGTTGGCTTTTTTACCTGCCAAAGAAATCACATAGACCTACCCTGACAGCATGGCACTGCCTGTAGCATTCAGGTTTGCTGCTGATACGGACATTATTGTTTGTCCTTATTGATCGAAAGCATGGTTTAACGCATCTGCTGTACTGACTCTTGGAGATGAGGGCTGCGTGTGATTGAGTGCGTAGCTGGGTTGGATGTGATGAGATGCCCCTGTATCCGTCAGCAGCTAGAGTCCAACAAGCCCTCCTCACAGCCATGAGATCATAAAAAGTAGAAGAAAAAAGCACCCCAGAATAGGTTTAGAAGACAGCTCTGATTCCAGCTTTGATCCTGACAAGTCTTTTGATATTGCTGAGCCTCCATCACACCTCCTGTAAAACCCCGTCTTTCCTCTCATCTCTTCAGATTAGAGTTGAGATGAAATGTAATTGTGGAAGCAGAAGAGTTTCTAAACTATGACATGTAGATAATTTGACTGTGTCTTGGTCACTACTGCTCCAGGCAGCCTGCACAAAGGCAGAATACCAAGACTCAGATGGGTGGGTGGCAGCTATGGGGCTTCACGTCACACGGCTGGCTGCTCATGGCAGCCACTGGGAAAGTTAGTCATGACATCTGCTAACGATAAGAAGGAAAACTGTATTCAGGGGGACTGTACCAGTAGGTGTCAGGCTCAGCTCTGCATACACTAAAGGAGAGGGGGAGTTAGAGCAAAGAAACCAAGGCAGGCATCTTGGATGGCATGATTAGCACAGTGATTAGCACAGTGATTTTTTTTGCAACTACATCTAACACCATTTCTATCAGAAGTAAGGCAAGTGGGTAACAGAGTACCTGGAGATGATCAGCCAAAGACTAGAGGTGATGGGTAAGGGAGCTCATCAGGAGTTGTACTAAAATTGCTGTAATCTGGCCAAGGACAGAGCCCAAGCTCCAAGGCCTCCCCAGTAAGAAATTACAAAGGAGCGTGACAGGGGGCTGGTGTTATAGCACAGCAAATGAGGCTGCCACCTGTGACGTCAGCATCCATGCGGGTGCCAGCTCAGGTCCCAGCTGCTCCACCACCCATCCAGCCCCCTGCTGCTGGCCTAGGGGAAACCACAGAAGGTGGCTCAAGCGTTTGGGCCCCTGACACCCATGTGAGGCTGCTGGCCCAACTCTAGCTGTGGAGGCCATCTGGAGAGTGAACCAGCGGATGGAAGATTATCTGTCTCTCCCTCTTTCTCTGTAATTGTGTGTGTGTGTGTGAGAGAGAGAGAGAGAGAGAGATTTATTTTTACTTGAAAAATAGATTTTTACAGAGAGAAGAGTGATAGAGAGAAGGTCTTCCATCTCCTGGCTCACTTCCCAAATGGCTACAAAGGCCAGAGCTGAGCAGATCCGAAGCTGGGAGCCTAGAGCTTCTTCTGTATCTCCTACGTGAGTGCAGGAGTGTAAGGACTTGGACCGGCCTTTGCTGCTTTCCCAAGCCATAAGCAGAACGTGAGACCAGAAGCGGAGAAGCCTGGATACGAACCAGCACCAGTATGGGACTCTGGCAGTATAGGGCAGAGGATTAGCTTACCACCTCTGCATAGGTCCCAGACGTTAACTCTCAAATTAAAAATAAATCTTTAGAAGAAAAAAAGGAGTTAGATCAGGAGAGTCTTTTCCTTCTGTAAAGATTTATTTATTTATTTTAATTGGAAAGTCAGATTTACAGAGAGAGATAGAGAGAATGACCTTCCATCTGCCGATTCACTCCCCAAGTGGCCGCAATGGCTGGAGCTGAGCCAATCCAAAGCCAGGAGATTCTTCAGGTCTCCCATGTGGGTGCAGAGTCCCAAGACTTTGGGCCGTCCTCAACTGCTTTCCCAGGCCACAGGCAGGGAGCTGGATGGGAAGTGGGGCCACCAGATAAGAACCAATGCCCATGTGGGATTTCTCTGTGTGCACAGCACAGACTTTAGAAGCTGTGCTACCATACCTGGCCCAGAGAGTCTTTCTTCTGAATGATTCTGAAAATTTCCTGAGAGTTGGGCATTTCTGTGTTTAAAGTACTTAAATTTAAAAAATTTTTATTTTCCATATATAGAATTTATTCAAGAGATTTGTGATGATTATCTTTATTAAAAAAACACTTCTGGCAGAAGGAAAAATGAAATTATTCAAATTGCTTAGTATTCATTATTAAAGTTATAGTTTTTAACACAATATAGTTTTATTAAAAAAGCTTAGCTCGTATCTCATTTATATTGATTGACACGTTTTTAATTTAGTTATTGTTTGAATATTGACTGAGTGCTGTTAGATTATTTGAATAAATAATTAGTGTTTTACCAAGGTAGAAACTAAATCAAATGTGAGGGATTACAATAGTTTTCATAGAGAAAAGCAGAGTAAAAAGCACATTTTAATTATTGTAAAATTTATTTAAAACCAAGAAGTACAGTATAAGCCAAACTGTGTGAGCCTGGAATCTCTTTCTTTTGTTCTTTTGGAAAAGTGATCTAGTTGCTAGGGGCTGGTGCTGTGGTACCACACCCATGTGGTACGATGCCCATGTGGTACGATGCCCATGTGGTACCATGCCCATGTGGTATGATGCCCATGTGGTACGATGCCCATGTGGTACCATGCCCATGTGGTACCATGCCCATGTGGTATGATGATGGCCCAGCCGCTTGGACTCTGCCATCTTTGTGGGAGAGCTCAATGCAGTTCCAGATGCCGGACCCACATTTGAGACATGAATCAATGGATAGCTTTCTTTCTTTCTTTCTTTTTAATCTCCCCATATTTCTCTCCTCTCTATGTTTCAAATAAATAAGTAAAACTTTTGAAAACAAATCTAGCCACATGATATTTTGTGCTTTTCAGGTAGTTTCCTTTTTCATGTGATACGTTTTTAATTCCAACTTTTGCTTTTCAAAGAGCACCTTCGGTATTGGTTTTTGCATATATTGTAAACCTCTGTGTTTTATTTATAGGGGTAGGCAGTCTGCATGTTTTCAAAAGGTTTATGATCCTGAGGGGAAAAAAATAAAGCAGTCCCACTCATAGATGTACAAAGAGAATTTAGAAATATTCATGGCAAAATGAACTTTTAAAAGATAAGTTTTTGTGTGGCAATAGTTTAGAAACCCAGGCTTAGTTTTTCACAGCGCACACGTGAGCACTCCTGGTATGTGAGACAGGCGGAAGGATGATGAGGCCAGTGCAGACTGCTATCCGCAGCAGGGACTCGGGCTCCGGCCCCGATGCCCAGGAGCCATCCTGGGCACTGCCTGGAGAAGGGCGCCCACAGTTTACCTGGTTTTTCCAGCAGTCTGCACATAGAGGGAAATCTGGTCAGGTGAATGAGTCACCCTGTCCGTAAAACGAAAGCAGAGCAACCTCTCTGCCAGAAACCTGGGCTGAGTGGCTGAGGCTGCTCTGTGTGGTTGGATTCTCTCACTTCAGGTTGGGCCACAGCCTGGACTAAATGAAGATTTGGAAGGAACCAGTAAATATATCTTTCCCCATTAAAAAAAAAAAGGTAGTCTGCTGGACTCTTATGAGGGTTTGAGATTGAACAGCCCTATTTCACTGCAGTTTTAAAATATGACTGCTCATACGTGTTAAAATTAATACTCTGGGGCCTGGCACGGTAGCTTAGTGGCTGAAGTCCTCGCCTTGCATGCACTGGGATCCCATATGGGCACTAGTTGTAATCCTGGCAGCCCCGCTTCCCATCCAGCTCCCTGCTTACGGCCTGGGAAAGCAGTCTAGGACGACCCAAGGGCTTGGGACACTGCACCCGCATGGGAGACCTGGAAGAAGCTCCTGGCTCCTGGCTTCAGATTGGTGCAGTTCCGGCCGTTGCAGCCATTTGGGGAGTGAATCAGCAGATGGAAGATCTTCCTCTCTGTCTCTCTTCCTCTCTGTATATCTACCTTTCCAATAAAAATAAATAAATCTTTTTAAAATTTAATACTCAGATGTATAAAGGAAGAACTTCAAAGTGGGTACGCCATGGTAAGTACTGGAAGAATTAAACATAGTTAAAGACCCTCTCAAGGCAGACAGCTGCAGATGTAGAAATTCAGAAGGCTGTGAAGTTAAACAGGAAGTTAACCATTTCATGTTCCTAAACTGTAAGCCCTGCCTGGATGTTAGGAGCGGGGCAATTGCTAAGGATACTTCTCGCTTTAGCTTCAGCACATTGAGTACAGCAGCAGTCGGGATTGTGACTCCCAGTGCTAGCTCCGTCTATCTCAAGGCTGGGCCCACGGCTTTCCTTGTCAAGTCGAAGGCACCAAAATTAGCTCTTGTTATGCAGGAGCTCCGGGCCACCTCACCGCACTGGTTCTAAGCGCCAGCAAGGTGCCCTAACCCACAAAATAGCCCTGTAGTAGGTGCTGAGAGCTGCATGTACGTGGGACCACCAGATGGCAGCAGTGTGCTCTGGATGAAATGAGCTGGGGACGGGAATTTCTTCAGTTTCTCACTCAGTAAACTCTCCACTAGGTGGCAGCAACATGAAAACAATTGAAATGGTCGTTAATGAACTACATTTAAAAAAATTCAATCCTGTTAAGTTTGAGAGCAGCACTTTTGAAAAGCACAGATGGAATTAGAAAATGTAATATATCATGTGTTTTTAGGAGCTTCCAAATGCTTAATCTAATATACAAACCCAACAAAACAGTAAAGGCAAATTTATTGGGAGAGGGGGTTGCTTGCAAACATCCCGGGTAAGACGATTTTTTAAAACTACATGATCATTTAGGATTTATGGAGCCCAAACATTTTTACCCCGATTTAGAAAAAAGAAGTCACTAAAATAGAGTGGAACAAAATAGTTATTCATTGGTCACCTGTTAGGTGCCAAAGGTAGCCTTTAAGTGCTTTAAAAACATTAATTCATTGAATCTGGATGAGCGCCCTTCATGAAAGCCCAGATTTGAATTCCAGCCTGTTTACGGCCGCCGCTGCTCTGTTTTCCATGACCTCATACTTTTTCTGCTTGAACCATTTCAACAAAGCCCATTCTGCAAGAGAAATTGGAACTGTTTGCACAGTAAGCTTGTGAGTGCAAACAAGCACGCGTTTCCTCCATTAGTGGCTTTCCCATGTAGATGTGTAACGTTAATGCAATAAAGAGGAATAGCATCATGTACTGCCATTGTTACACTGACAGCTAAAAAAAAATGAAGATTATTTTGGAAGCAGCAGCAAAGTCATTTATGTTGAAGCATACATGATGGCATTGAAAGTAAGAGTGGAGAGAGCCCAGGGGCTTGGCAGGGCGGAAGGGCACTGCAGTAGTGCCTGGGCAGCTGGAGTCCAAGCCAGCAGTTTCCCCATTCCTTGGATTGCCTCTTCCTCTTGGCTTCAGGCAGCTGTACATGCCAGGCTCCTGCACAGCCACATGTAACCTGAACAGGACAGGTGCTTTCCATGGCAGAGACCTGACAGGCTTTGAATCTTTTAAAGGCAACCACTGGGCACATGAAGTGAGCAAATGGTGCCTGAGACAAGTGCCCGCTAGGAGAATGCCTACCCTCCAGGGACTCCCCAAGACCAGCGCTTCTATTATTCCAGTCTAAATTGGGCTCAGATCCATGGTAGAGGCGAGGTGGAGTGAGAAATAAGAAATGAAGATGACTAAGGTAACTTTGTGCACAATGATTTTATTTTGCAGTAAAGTAGCATTTTCATATATGAAATGTCAAGTATCTTTAAGAGAAACGACAAAATGATAATGCAGTGTCACAGTACAAAAGCTGGTCTTGGGCAAGTGGGAAGGTGGGGTGGTGGTTCTGGTTCTGTTTCTTATACAAGATAGCCGTAGGATGGAACATTTGAAGAGGAGGAAAGCTCAGGGCAAGGGGCTAATGGAAGGACAGAGTGGCGAATTAATTCTCACTGTGTCCTTCAAGCAAGGTGAACTGGGGCTGTCTGTTAGCACCAACCAGAACACAATCGCAACTAACTAAACAACTGCTTTTGACAGGCCAGGCGTTGACCTTATCTGTTTCTATTAAATGCTAAGGCTGGCTTTCCTGCAGCAGTGGTATTATCCCTTCTCTGTCAGAACAGCTTGCCCAGGGCTCAATGGTTAGCAAAAGGTCAGCTAATATTCAAACCCTGTTCTCTTTGCCTCATTCCTCTGGCCCCTCCAGGGCTTCCACGAAGGCCATGGCTGGTGATGCTTACTCATGGACACCACCAGGGGTCACACTAGCCAGTTCAAAGGAATCAATAAGCACAATTGGATTAAATACAATTAGTTAAATAACTTCCAGTCCAAGTTTAGCGCTAATAAAATTACTACACGAAACTGGGGCATTATAAACTATTGGTTGGAAAATAAGAATCAAGTTTGAATAAAGTCTTCCCCCAAATCTCCTCCCTTTGTTTTGACTTAAACAGAAATAAGGAAGAGTAAAACAAATTATGAGTCCGAATCGCTGTCAGCCCAGCCACGAGCCCCTTCTGCTTAGCTGTTGAACAGAAATGACTGGCTCACACTTTTTCAATGACCACAGAAAGGTGGGACAGAGAGAGGTCCACCACATCTCACAGTCAAGGGGAATGTGGCCTGAGCATTGAGAGGAAGCTGCTGATGGTCTAGGTGCTATTTTGTGCCTTAGGAAATTGTTACATTTGGGCTGTTTGTTGTGGCCTTTCTGTGCTTGCACAGCCTGCATGTCCTGCTTCTCTGAGGATGAATCTCAAGCTGAAATTTTTACACACATTTCATAGGACACAGTCGACACACCAGCAGATCACAGGCAATTTCCACAATTTTAAGGGATGGTTGTGTTGAACTGCACACTCTACAACACATTCACACCGAATAGCACTTTTGTCCACAAATGTTTAGATAGATACTTTTCAGGACATTTGAAGTGGCTCTGTTGGTGACTGCTTCCTTAAGCAAAGAAAGAGCTAATAGTCACTATGGCAACCAAGATGGAGGCAACCACAAGTAAAATCAGACCCATATGGCATAGTTTTGCTCTCTTGTTGTGTTTCTTCTTTTTTTTCAGTAAGGTGTCAAAACCCGGTGTGTACATGTCTCCCAACCAAAACCGTAGGTCGTTAGGATTTTCCTGAAAGAAAAAGACGTAGAGAAGAAGACCAGTGAGCAAAGAAGCAGCTACCGAGTAGACTGCACACCGAGACACAGTCCGGAGGGCTTCAGGTGGCTGCTTGGGCTGTGCTGCGTGAGGCTTCAGTGGTATGGCACAAGGAAGAAGCCAGAGGTCGGGCCTCACTGGCATCAAAGCTGCAGCGACAGGCCCCTGGCTTACAGCAATTCCTGCAGCTCCAGGCTGCGGGTCGAGAGCAGAACCGTGGGAGCGGCCTGCAGAGTTTGTTGCTCACCTGGGAGGGTCAGAAATACACACTTGGGTTACAGCCAATTTAGTGTTTCTCATGGAATGTAGGTTAGTGAGCTGAGACAAAATGAAAATTTCTTGCTTTAGATGAGCCCTAGATTTTTTTTTTGTTTTTGTTTGTTGTTTGTTTTCCAGGAACTTCAGGAGCATATTTCCGCAGAAGGAGGTGGAAGGCTCAGGGTCAAGTTTCCTTTCCACGAGTCTCGACCTGCTGGTCTTTCCTGCAAAAGCCTTATCACTTTTTGAACTCCTGAGGAAAAGACCCTGCCTCCTTTTAGTCCTTAATTCCTCTGTGCTGTAGTCAGGGCCTCACACTTGCCTGAAGGCCGAATGCCACTGGTTTCCTTGAAGAGCTTGAATATCACAGATGATCCTCTCTGACACTCTGCTTCTAACTCTGTCTTGGTAATTAAATATGGAATTGCTTTTCTCTTTCTAGCTCAGTCTATTTTTAAGAGATTCATTTATTTTTGTTGGAAAATCAGATTTACAGAAAGATCTTCCATCTGCTGGTTCACTCCTCAAGTGGCTGCAACGGCCTGTGCTAAGCCAATCTGAAGCCAGGAGCCAGGAGCCTCCTTCGTGTCTCCCACGTGTGTACAGGGTCCCAAGCCCTTGGGCCCTGCTCTACTGCTTTCTCAGGCCACATACAGGAAGCTGGGTGGGAAATGGAGCAACCAGGACATGAGCCAGTGCCCACATGGGCTCCTGGCATGTGCAAAGTGAGGACGTTAGCCAGTAGGTTACCACGCCAGGCGCTTCTCTTTTTCTAATATAAATTTTGGGCAATTTAGGCAAATGGGAGGCCAAAGGCACCTGGAATTTACATAACCCAAAAGTGATGTCAAGGTTTAAGAAATTAGGTTAGGGACAGTGGGTGTGCGAACTGTGACATAGGAAGCTGAATTCCTGAGGTATAGGATGACATTCTCATGGAAATTAATATTCTGGCTTCAGCTTCACTCAGGAAGTTAGTGTTAAAGTCCAGTAGGACAACATCAGTGAAAAGGCCTGGAGACTGGGTTATCTTAGTAAAATGATGCATCGACCGTGTCTATGTCTCTGCTTCCTAAAACAACACTTAGCTGTCCAACTTATAGAAAATTATCCCTCCATAACATTAATATTCAGTTTCTTTAGCTTCAAATCTCTGTGTTTTAAGATTTATGTATTTATTGAACTGAAAGAGTAACACAGCCAGAGATACATATACACATGCAGAGAAAGAGAGAGCGAGAGAGGAGAGAAGAGAGATATTTAAGCAACAGGTTCACTACCCAAATGCCCACAACAGCTGAAACTGCGTCCGGTCAGAGCCAGGAGCCGAGAATTCCTTCCAGGCCCCTCACATAGTTAGCCCGGGTACTTGGTCCATGGTTGCTGCTTCCTCGGGGGCATTGGTAGAGCTGGCCTGGGGCAGAGCACCGGGACTCCAACCAGCAGCCTGAGGAGTGCTGCCACGCAGCAGTTGAACTGCCATGCCACGGTGCTGGCCCTGCACAGTTTCTTTGAGCTGTGTCATCCTTTAAACTCTTCTTAAGTTCAGTTTTCATGACGCCTTTTTGTAATCACATGCACTCCTTTTCCCTTTTGATGGAAAGGACAGTGGTATTCATTTGCTCAATCAGCTTGTCAGGCATGTGAACAGCCAAGGGGAGGGAAGAGGACCCAGACTAAGACTGTGCAGTAAATCAGTACTTTATTTTTAGTAGTAGATTCCTTAGAAATCCTCAGAAATACAAGGTTGGAGTGGGAAGCAGGTAGAGAAAAGGAGTTAAAAGAAGAGAACAGGAAAAGGAAAGAAGTAAGTTGGAGCCAGTTCTGTGGTACAGTAAGCTAAGCCACCACCTGTAGCACCAGCGTCCCACATGGACACGAGTTCAGTCCTGGATGCTCTGCTCTTCATCTAGCTCCCTGTCCATGCACTTGGGAAAGCAGCAAAGAATAACCCAAGTCCTAGGACTCCTGTACCTATGTGGGATACCTGGAAGAACACCCTGGCTCGTGGCTTTGGCCTGGCCCAAGCTTTGCCTTGGTGGCCTTTGGGGAGTGAGCCAGCAGATGGAAAATCTGCCTGCTGCTCTTTTCTCCTCTAACTCTGCCTTTCAAACAAATGAGATAAAATCTTAAAACAGAAAACAAACAAACAAAAACAAACAAACAAAAAAACCCCACAGGATAATTGTGGGGAACAACTGTTTTGGAAACTTTTCTGAAAAGGCTATATTAAAGGGAAAATACATTAATCGTACTAAGAGATTAGGAAACTTCAAAGAATCTGCACAATAACGTATTTCAAGGAATACATATTTGTGTTTTTGAGAAGTGTGTAGGATTGAGGAGGACCTAGTGCTTTTCTTTTCAAAAGAAAAAAAAAATCCTCAGGTGCTTAAAGTATGGGGCTTAGAAGAGATATACATCTTTAGATGAAAATTACTTAGAAAGTCTCGGGCCTTCCTTGTGCAGGCAGGTAGAGGCTAGCCAAGGCCCGGCAGGAATCCAGCCTGTTCAGAAACAGGGACCACCCTCTGTGGTATTTCTAGGTTCTTGGTGGGTGACATCAGAGGTGTTGGGGGACAGAAAGAAAAACTTAAGTTGGGTTTATGCTGGGTGAATGAGTTCATTGCATACTTTTCCTGTGTTGAAATGTTTTTGTTTTGTTTTGTTACTGAGACACAGGAAAAGGATCAAAATGTAAATCTGCAATCTTAAATCACTGAGTGGGGTTGAAGTAAAATAATCTCAGATGAGATCGTCTTTGCATAGCGCTTAAGAAAGCACGCTGAATAGATAGCTTTGTAAAAATGTGGACTAGGGGCCCATCCCTTTGGTGTTCATGGATGTAAACCACCATAAACTGCTGTGAACAATATGTAATCTTTTCAAAAATCTTTTGTCTCTGGAAAGCCTTTGCTCTGTTCCATACTTTTTTTTCTTTCTACCCTATACGGATGCCAGTAACTATTAAAATTGCAAATCTCAAACATAAATTTTGACTAGGGAGGTAAGAGGGACCAAATGGCCTGAGAACTAGAATGTTTCTAAGGAAGAGGCTCGTGGTCTCCCCTCCTGTATTAATGGGGGTCATTGTTCCTATGAGTACCTTCAAGTGTCCGGAGAGATTCGTGTGCGAGGAATGCCTGTCGTATTCTTCAATGGTCCACGAAGGATTCTTTTTCCTGTCTTCCATTGCTTCCTCCAAGCTTAGGTCACTGTACAGTGGATTGTTCTTCATAACTGATGTCAAGGATGGAGGTGGGCTGTCAGGAGCGACCAGGTCCTCCCTACTGGATCCTTTAGTTCCTTGAGCCACAAGACTCTTTTTTTCTCTCTGTTAGGAGACAAAGAGACAAGGCGTCCCCTGTCAATGGACCTACTCATGGTAGAAACAGCAATGTGAGATAATTGTACCTGAAACTTTGCTGAGTGCGCCTAGAAACTCAACTAATTAAGACAAAGAATGAAAAAATGATTCTATAATCTAGTTTGACCCAGAATCCTATCAGTAATTCAGTACTTCTTTTTGCCTTTGATCTTGATAATCTTTAAATGAATTACGTTGAACTAAAGTGCTATTTTATAAGTACAGAGAAAGAATATTGTGCATTAATTCATGTAGTAGAATTCTGAACCAAGTGTTCGCCAGCTTGGGTACACTGATTTTTTTCTCCTTTTATTTTTTTCATCCTGTGGATAGTAAAAACAGTATTTACTCTTGCTGCCTTAACTCAGCAAAACCAAGAGCCAAAGGTATTTTTAATAAGATAAGCCAGTCCTCAAAAGACAAATATCATGTGTTCTCTCTGATCTGTGGCAAGCAATACAAAGTGCACAAAACATACGATTTCTAGAATTGAGGTGTGAACTGCTTAAAGCCTGGGTCTGCACTCCAAGATAATCCTAAGATTTCCAATTTGTTTATTTTTCCTCTGTTTGTTATGTCATGATATATTTATATGTTGGAACATTAAGCTTGTTACTGTGAAGTGAATAAAATTGCTATTGTAATAGTTTGGGGGGAAAAATAAGCTGGAAGAGATGGGGAAGGAGGAGGAGTGATGGGAGTAGCCCCTAGGCTTATTCATCTGTATCATGAAAAACATGGAATCTACTCAGTTATGTGACTAAAAAGCTCATAGGTAGTTTATCAAAGGCATTTAAGGCTTTGACCAACATTGTCTTGGCTGCTCCGTCAGACAGCATTAAGGGTCAGGATGCCAACACCGACTGTGCGTCTTGACACATCAGCACATAGGGACTATTAGATGGCTCATGCTGCTTTCAGATTTTTAAAAAAAGATTTATTTATTTTTGTTGGAAAGTTAGATATGCAGGGGAGGAGAGACAGAGAGGAAGATCATCCATCCACTGAGCACAATGACTGAACTGAGCCAATCCAAAGTCACGAGCCAGAAGTTTCTTCCATGTCTCTCACACGGGTGCAGGTTCCCAAGGCTTTGGGCCGTCCTCCACTGCTTTCCCAGGCCACAAGCAGGGAGTGAGGCCACCGGGACACGAACCGGTGCCTATATGGGATCTTGGCGTGTGCTAGGTGAGGACTTGAGCCACTTGGCTATCGCGCCAGGCCCCATGCTTTCAGATTTTTAAGAACATTTATATTAAAGCATGATATGCAAATAGAGATGTGCAGAAATGGCAAATGTGTAGCTCAGGAAACTTTCACAAACCAAATAAGCCCATTATTCAACACCTAGAATAAGAAATAAAGCATTTCCTAGCATGTCCCAGCTCCTTTCTTTGGTCAAAAGAAATTGAGATGTCATAAAGCTTGTGGATTAATGTCTTATTTGTTTTATGGGACATCAAGGGAGAGGAATTCCATGTTCAGATAACTTATGTTTAAAACTTTAAAACTTGGTGACCCATTTTGTTAATTTATAGCAATTTTTTAAAAGATTTATTTTCTTTTTATTGGAAAGCCAGATATACAGAGAGGAAGGTTTTCTGTCCGCTGACCCCCCAAGTGACTGTGACGGCATGGGAGATGGGGCCACCAGGACGGGAACCAGCGCCCATATGGGATCCTGTGCATGTGAGCTGAGGACTTTAGCCACTAGGCTACTGCGCTGGGCCTCTAATTTACAACAATTTTTTGATGTGTTTTTCACCTGCTTCAGTCTTCCTAGAGAAGAGTTAGTAGGAATCATATTCTAACTAATCATATTTATGCTTTCATTGATATCCCCTGCAATTCCTTCACATAAATCATACAAAATATATGTTAATGAAAACTAAAGTTATAAACTGATATCATGTGTCCTGCTGAAATGGCTGGAATTGAAAAAAAATCATTCATAGACAAAACCATTCCCATTCTGTTTGGTACTGGATTCCCCTAACTTTTTAATCCCTGCATTTTTCACATACTTAGAAATCAGCTTGGAGATTCTCTGACTTTAATAGCCTCTTAGCCTGCTTAAACTCAATTTTATTTCATTACACTTAAAGTTTGCAGTAAAATAATATATCTTTTTGACTTACCAGTTATCTTAAAGAAAAATGGCTTCGTAAGTAATTTTTTTTTTTACTTGAACAGAAATGGTTTGATAGGAAGCTTAGATTCTTTGAGCTTAGCATAACTCTGCCTCTGTATTTTTCCCTCAAGCCGAGACATCTTTGATCATCTTGGAAGGATGTTAATTGTTCTGACTTTACAAATCCTCTGTCAGGCTCTTTGCCTGTTAAACTGTTCCTTGAGTTTCTGAAACAAAATTTTTCCTTCTATTCATGAGAAAAATACTGTTTTCTTGGGGATGGTGATCTATGAAAATAATTACAAGCTCTATTACAATTTAAATAGGTTTTAAAAACTTATATATAAATCGCAGGAGGCTAATCATAGATACATTCTAAAAAAAACCCTTCAAGCATGTGCTGTTATTTTTAGATTATATTCCTGAAAGATTTGAGGTTCTCATACAAATTGATGTCATTTATTTTTGTTTTGCTTATCAATTTTTTTGTCTGAGTGAAAGCAAAATAGTATAGTTTTATCAGGAATTTGATGGTAGGATAAAAACGTTAATTATGATTGGAGTTCATTTGCATTTTGATAAATTTTCAGGAAGCTTTAGGAAAAAATGCAGTAAGTATCCATTGTAGCCATCCACTCTAATTACATTGCCTTTAATTCCTTTAAAAACACTTAAGAAAATGACACTTTAAAGCTTACCTAGACTTCTCTGTATAAATCATTACTTTGATCATTTATCCTCTATACAATTAATTATTATACTCTTTGTGTGCACATAAGCTACCATTTAATGAATATAGCAAGATAGAAGACATAGTTAAGCAAATAGAAACCAAGAGTACACAATTAATAGGTCATTGAAGAAAGAATCTCTAAAAAACATACCTTAGGAATGAGAAAATTCATGGCAGAAAGGAAGATTGAAAATTAATGCTGCAGAGAAAAAAGAGAAAGAAAAGAAAATTGATAAATGAATGTGTATATTCTAGCAGATATTGATTTTATTAGAAAATAGAACTAGTGAAATTATTAATTTGTGAGTTATAAAATAAGACAAAACTAAAACACTACACAGTAACGAGTTTGGTACAGACATTTTTGATAAGGAAACTAGCAAACCATTCCAGTAACGGAGTAAAGATGTCACTAAAAAAAAAAGAAGGAACATATAACTTCTCAATCAGGAGGACAAGAGAGAAAAGGATAAAGCAAAGTTTATCAAACTTTAAGAAAACTAGTAAAATGAACTAATAATACAGGGTTAGCTATCTTAGGAAAACAGAAAGACAAATGTTGTAAATCATCACATTAAATGTAAATGAACTAACATCTTTATTTGAAAAACATTGCCAGATTACATATTTGCTTTTAATCTGTTTTTATTGATTGAGTTAGTTGGAAGATAATGAGAAACACAGAAAAAGATCTTCTACTGTGTTACTCTACAAATGACCTCAATGACTGGGGCTGGACTGATGGGAAGCTGGACCTAGGACTCCATCCAGGTCTCCCCTGTGATGAAAAGGGGCCTAAACACCCAGACCATCATTTGCTGCTTTCATGATAGCCTTAGCAGGGAGCTGGATCAGAACTAAAGAATTCTGGACTCAAGCCAGCATCCCAATAAGAGATATATCACACTCAGCAGCTTAAGTCACTGCACCTTAATGCCAGCCCCAGACAGATTGATTAGATTATATGATATTTACCAAAACTACCTAAAATAGCAACTAAGGAAGCATGAGAGTAAAAGAATGTTAGATTGGCGTCAGTGGTTTACAGCCAATGCCATGGAGACAAAATTAACAGAAATCACTTCTGACACTGGCTCCTGAAATTCTCCACGGGAGCACGGCCCGTATTCCCCACTTGCTTTCATGGAGACCCTGTAAACCATGGTTTTGAGCTGCCAGAGGTCTAAGGCAACCCAAAGCCCTGGATCATCATCAGGAAAACAACGTTTCTTCCCTCCATCCCCCACCAAACCCATCTACTCTTTCTCTGAGTTTTCATGAGCAAAGTTTATATATTTTTGATTGTGGTTGCCAATATTCTATGGGATATTAAGCAAGCTGGCGGAGACTAGCTGATTCTCGAACCTTGAATTCTTGAACCTGCAAAGAGGTGGCATTTGGATTGACAATCAAGAAATGGATGGGTCTGAAAGGGGTTTCCAAGGTTGAGATGGTAATTATTTCCTATTGTACAGTGGAAAGAGAATAGTTGGTCTGTCATTTGTGGTAACGTGGTAGGTAATCACATGTAGTATCATAATAAGTATTGATAAGTAATCAGAGCATTTATACTTATAACAATATTAGATCATTTCTGTAATGCAGGAAAGGACTAAGATTACTGAAAGTACTAGACAGTTTATAAAAAAAAAAAGAAGGAACTGAGGAAGAATTCAGACCCTTGATGCCTTCTGGTGTTGAAACGCTGAGTGTGCACCCTAAACATTAAACATAGAATTGGTTTTTAAAATAGAAAAGTATTTTGAGAAAAACTCTAGTACAATCTCAGGTGCATGGAGTGAATTGGGACAGATATCCCCTGGAAGGTACAAGGTGCATTTTAGATAGCCTCCCGGTGACTGACACTAAATCAAAGGAGGAAAAAAGTAGAGACTGAAACACACAGTAATAAAGACTGTTCGAGAGATAAATTGGCATAAATATGGCATATTTTTTGGCGTGTAAAATAGACTTGAACTAAATAGATACGATTGCACTAGTAAAGTTTAGTGAACTTTGGAGGAAGTGTACTACCAAAAAAGATTACCCCTTAAAACTTGATTGTTTGAAATTAAAACCTAAACAACAATAACCATAGACATCTAAATATTCATATGTAGGGACAAACTTTAAAACCTACACAACCATGAAAGATGACCTATTTCTAACGTGCCAGATGGAAATAATAAGCTATACAAATAGTGCAGTCCTTATCATGATCATAATACAGAAAAGCATTTTCATGGATTTCATGTCTAGATGCACAGATAAACTTTCTGAAAATGAGCTCCCCACTGACTCCAGTAATTACATATTCCAAATGACCAGAATGATTATATTTAGAAATCACAGATTTGATCATGTGATTTCTTGCTTAAAACTTTGCAGTTAGCCCTGAAATTTATAGGATGTAATTTAAAATTTCACAACAAGCTCATGGATTCTTATGGTATGACCCCTGTATTCTGTCTTTCTCTACATGCTACCAGGGATTTGTAGCTTTGTAAATGATATTGCAAGATATCTTTAAGACAGGTTTTAGTGCCAGAGGCACAGAAAGGAGAGACGTTAAAATCTAAGGGATAATGAGTATTAAGACTGAAAAATAGTGAAGAATGGCGATTAAGAAAAAAATCCATTTATTGATATTGTCTGGAAATCAAGGTAAGGAAGGTCTCTCATCCTGACGTTTTAGTCCAGCTCCGAAGTTTAACCTGGAATGCTCCTAGGCTCTGAGACAGATATAGAGGAAGCCAGGAAAAGATGCAATAAAAATGTCAGTCTGAAAGATTCTAAATCTAATCAGGAAACAAAGCCCTCCCCAATACCTGTAAAAACATATTTTTTCCACTTAATAAAGCGGTTATGAAAAATATTTGGAAGATAATTCTAAATGCCTTTATCAAATATATGTCACAAATAATTTTAATATCCAGAAACATTAGAAATTTTGAGAGTGTTTAATTCCTTGAACTGATATAGAATTTATTAGCAAAACTCCTCTAGTGAAATTTCTCTCTGCATATACGGGACCTGATTTTGCTTCAGCTTGCTGACTTCCCTGGGAAGGCTAATGCTAACATTTCTAGGCTGTAAGGAATTGTGTTCTTATAGGCATGGCTAAGAGCATTTCTTTGGAAAATGCAGTATGAATTTTTGAAAACCAAAATTAGATGATCATTGACACAAGAATGATACTTATAAGGACTTCGTTTTGATATTTGCGCTCAAGGAGGTCTCTGTTTAACTGTTGAGCCATCAGTTTGAAGGCAATGTTGTTAGACTAAATTCTTTGACATTGTATTAAGTAGTCTGCATCACAAATGAAATGCTCATAGGTCGTGCGGCACCAAAAGATCAGGTGACACAAGTTTGAATTTTGTATGTGAGTAATAAAATCTACTTGTTGGGTTAGCTACACAATATGACAAATACATTGAGTATATTTCCCTGAACACCACACACATACACACACACACACACATACACACACACATACACACACACACACACACATACACACACACACACATACACACACACATACACACACATACACACACACATACACACACACACACACACACATACACACACACATACACACACATACACACACACACATACACACACACATACACACACACACACGTACACACACATACACACACTCAAGTGTGCATGCATGCAAAAGGACACTCTTGTCCATTCATAATAGCTACAAAATAAATGGGAGTGGTACTATTTGCTATTTCCTAAATAACATAATAAAAGGATAATTTAAACACATGTTGGACTACGGGTTAATAATAATAACACATACACACCTAACTTTCATTCATACCTCTTACTCTTCCAGGAAACTTCCTGTCAATTACTTTCACCTTATGTTTTATTTTCTCTCACTTTAGATAAACATAAAGAATGAATATTATCATAATTTTGCAAACGAAAATAATGAGACACAAGCTGATTAATGTCCATGGCAGATATCAAAATGTTTCACTGTGGATTTCAAACAATAATCAAGTTTCTGACTCTATTACATATTTTTCCCATGGTCCTAATGGCATCCCCAAACAATAAGAGTTTTAAAATAAGGATTACTTAACTTGGCATTTACCACACCATTTATGCTTCAATAGACAGAATATCCAGTGTCTTCCATGCGTCAAATGACACGTATTTATAATAGTTGCATCTTCATTTCTTTCGGTAATTTTTTCTTCAGTGAATATATTAACTGCTGATTTGACGATCCACCCAAGAGGGAAAAATTACATAATAATATATGCCAAAGTGAAGTGGGAATATAATTGCTGTTATTCCTGGTTTGTGCCAGGTCGACTCAATTGCCTGAAGTTGTACTTGCTTTACTGCCACTGTGTGTGCTGTTGCACTCATAAATTGACCTTCATTAAGGTACTCAGCATTTCATTCTTGGAATAATCAAAAGATTTATCTGAGTTTTAAAATTGATAGTGGCATATATTCAAAGATGTAAGAGGTGAAGTTTACATCCTCAATTTTCCCTTTTATAACTGTCTTACCTCAATAAGGTCTATGGGAAAATCTGCCTTTTAAAAACTTGCATTTCATTCAAGTTTAGGGACAACGTTCATTGGAGTTCAAACTGTATAGAGTTCCACATGAAGGAAGTAGGCCCAATCCAGGACCAAACAAATGATGTTAGATCAACATGTTCCAATCTCAGAAGAATTTATTGGATATGTTTTCTGAGATTAAAGCTCAGAGTATAGAGGGCCAAGGTTTTTTAACTGACTTTTTAATCATCTTATTCAATGATTTAAGCAAAAACCAGGGGGAAAATGGAATTTCATCTTATTTGAAACTAAAGAAAATGTGAAAAGCTCTATGAAGTACTGGGAAATGTGGAAGGGCAGAAGGGTTTGAGGATTACAAAAGGGAAGCATGTAACAGTAAAAGAAAAAAAAATCAAGTTGTCATAATAGGCTGCCTTACAATGGAAATAAATTAAAACCCTTATAGGTGGAGGAAACACTTACATAATGATTTGAGTGTACTTGATTTTGAATGATCTCATAATCAAGGTCCCAAGGAGCCCACAAACACACCACAGAGGAGTCACTTTACACCAAGACTCTTGAGTAGCAACTGTTCTTAAAAAGAAAACAAATTTCTGTTCAGGGAATTTGAACCACTCCAAAGGATTTAATGGCTTGCAGGGCTTTGTAGATCAGTCACATCTTGCTCTGAAATGAAATGTTCCTCTTCCTGCTTCTGCATGGACTAACCCTCAACCCCATTACCGCTCACATCTTAAAACAAAGATCATTCCTGTTTCATCAGCTGTGCAACAGTCCGGGCCTTTATGTTTATTGCGGTACCTGGAACTCATCAAGGTTTTAGTTTTCCTTTTGTTCCCCCACACCCCAAAAAGAAGGCAGATGCAAAAGGAGAAGAAGACAAACACAACCTGTGTTACATCTGAGTGCCCTGTCTGTGGGACACCTGTGGAAGCAGTGCCAGCACCTTTCCAAGAGGGAGAATTCCTGTGTTTTTCCCCTCTTTCACACACGAGATTTCCATTGTTTGACTGTCTGAGTCTCCTCTGCAGACAAAGAGAGCTAATCTAAATAAAGCAGAGAGAAGCAGTCAGCCTCCTGGGAGGCTCACACACACACACACACACACACACACACCACGTCATCTTCCCACACTTCATGTTTAGACCTCACCGGAAGATATGATTTCCCCCATTCTTTCTAAAATCCTTATTTGCCAATAAAACAATTAGTTTGAAAAATCATGAAGGAAAGGAATAAAATAAGGACCAAGAAATTTAAGATGAAGGCAGGCAGGGGAATGCAAGAGTGGGAGACTGCATATTTTATAAGGAAATTAGAGGAGGAAGGTATTTCAGAAGAGAACAGTCACCTTGTCTTCATTTCCTTACAGCATTATTATTATTATTATTATTATTATTATTATTATTATTATTTTGGCACAAATAATGAAATGGCAGATCGTAAAAAACAAGCAACCTCCCCCTCCCCCACATTTCTTTGCCCACAGAGCTTACCTGTGAGTAAACAAGGTTTTGCCAGTGCTGTGCAGCTGGATAATGTCCCCCCGGAAATCTCGCGAGGCTGGCCTGCAGAAGGGCCGGGCTCCTCATTAAAGACTTCACATCAAGCTGCAGGAATTTGTCAGGATGGTTGTTATTGGGCAAAACAGAGAGATCCATGTCTGCCTTCGACCGCAGAGGGAACACGAAGGCAGTCGGGGCTGCTCCTGTCAGGCCCCTCCATTATTAATGAGCCCAGGATACACCGACTGCCATCTGAAGCCAGGGGCTCTCGGCTGAGCTCGGAAGCCACTCTGGAAATGACACGTCAGTGCACAGGAACAAAGTGGCAGAGCAGCACACTGCTGTACCTTGCACACATTCACACACAGGCCGTGCACTGAGGGCACTTGAGTGGACCCATGGGGCTGCGTTCATCAGAATTAATTGGATGAGAACATGAAGCATGTGTACCACTTAATGTCTTTCCATTCAGAGTCGGAAATAAGAGCTCGAGGGGCAACTATTGTTTGGATAAAAGCTGCCAGGATCTCAGTATTCCAATCCATTCTTGGAAGCACAGGAAGCAGTCACCTGTTGAGAGGCTTTGCTTGATTTTCTCTTTGAACATGGCTGAACTAGACTGCATTTGCCTGGGCAGCCTCACATGTGATACGCAGTATCTTGTTTCGTTTTTATGTTTTGACTCCCAGGGCCTCCATCATGTGAAACCTCACCATAGGTTCAGGTTGTCAGCTCCTTCTGAGTGCAGCAATGGCAAAAGTTTGCCTTGTAACTCACCATAGTAATTTAATCTCCCTAACTCCTACCTTGACCCTTCACTATAGCAGCTTCCTTTGACTATTCTTAGATGTTCCAAGGAGTTTCAAAAACTTAAAAGCAAATTTATTTTGGTATTAAAAAGTTCAAAATCTATGCCTAGGTTTTTTTTTTAAAACATACATTTTACATGAACTTTTTGACTGTCCCCCACCCCCACCCGCAGAAGCTCTTAACATTGGTGTTCACACAGTATGTTTGGAAGCAAAGGAAAGCATGGTTGCTATGGCTGTGGGTGATGTACAGTCCTAAGTGAACCCAGCTGCTGCTAAGAGAGCCTCCGTGTGGGTGAGGCTGTAGGCAGTGTCTTCAGCCAGCAAATGATGATGACAGTGCAGATCGGCTCTCTATCCCGGCTGCTCTGCTTTAGGCGGCTTCTCTCAGGGAAAGCGTGAATTTCCATCTGCAGGAAAAGAAAGCTTCCTGTTTGTGGGAGGTGACAGAAACATCAAGAGTTTCCAGAAGGCACAGATTGTCTGTTGTTTCTGCATGTCTGTTAAGGCTCTTTAATTCAGCAGGAATGTTTACCTTCCAGGGTGACAGAGTTATGTGTGGAATGGATCCATTGATTTCAGAAGAGGTCCCTACAACTTACAAAAATCGGTAGCCAAGATGGTCTTGAACTGAGTGAGGCACTGGAGAATACTTGCCTTTTTTATAGCAAAAAGTACGAGGCAGTATATTTAAAAAAATCGCCTCACTTGTAGTTGCAGTGACTGAATTAAGTTTCCGTCTTCTATAACAACTTTCGAAGGCAAAGATTATCATGGTCTTGTGATATTCACAATATATTTGAGATATTTTATAAATATACTTAATAGAGAAAGTAAAAGGTACTACACACCACAGTAACACAGCAGTTAAACCGGAAGTGTGCAATGCCACTACTGGTTAATCCTCCGCCTGCAAGTGCTGACATGCATATGGGCACTGGATCATGTCCCAATGCTCTGCTTCCTACCCAGTTCCCTGCTTATGGCCTGGGGAAGCAATAGAGGATGGCCCCAATGCTTGGGACCCTGCACCCACAGGGGAAACATGGAAGAGGCTCCTGTCTCCTGGCTTTGCATCAGCTCAGCTCCAGCCATTGGCTGACATTTGAAAAGTGAACCAGAAAATGGAAGATTTTTTTTCTCTTTCTAGCGCTAAAGATTTTTTCTGTCTTGCTCTCTGTTAGTACACCTTTCCAATAAAAATAAACCAAATCTTAAAAAAAAAAAAAGACGAACCAAGGGTTCACAAATCAAGTATCTTACATGCATGTACTTAGTATTTTCTAGATTGCCCTGGCCTCTGCCAGAATATATCTAATGAGCAAATATTTCTTAGTCCGCTTGCTTTTCCTGAGAGGTTCTTTGGAGAGTAACACACATCTTCAAGAGGAACCTTACTCGTCCTTGCTTGTCTGTGTTGACAAGTGAAGAACAGAAGCCAGATCCAAATATACTTGTTTAGGCCTTGTCCTCAGCCAAAGTAGGCAAAGTGAGCCTTCAGTTGTCCTTAGGCATCTTCCTTTAGATTGCCCCACCATGCTGGTCCTGGATGCCCAGCGGCAAGCATATCCCAGGCTCACCATTCTCCCATGCCTTCGCCTGCCCCTCCCTCAGCCGTTATTTCTTTACCTGTACGTAACCTACGTGAATCACCATGAGGAAATCAAGTCTTATACACGGTCACACCTCTGCTCCTGCTATGCTTCTGCCTAGAGACAGTCCTTCCTATGCCTTGCTGTGGTTTATGTACTGGTCTCCTTCATGTGCCATGATTGATGTTGGACTGTCCACAAAATCTTTACATATTTTCTTTGTTTTCTTCTCCCGGTGTTAACTGTCTTTCAGGCTTTTAAAGGGTCCTTACAGTGATGATGCTTTACAAAACACTAGCTCTGTTGTATGACCCCTTCTGTATGAGTCATATCTGAGGACCATAATGAGACCCTGTGTTAAGTGAATGATGAGTGCTGTTGTGTACTCTGACCTCTCATGACACAATTATGGTTGGAAATTGATAAAGCAATTACATTTAAAAAAGGCATGGTGACTTCTGTGTTCCACACTCTGTTTCAATCATTGTCAGTGAAGAAGGAGGCTCCATTGCCAAGAATTACAAGTGTTAGGTTCTTGTTCAGTCATTTATAGTGTAAAGAATCCTGCTTAAATTTCAGCAATTTCAAAATTCATTTGATCACAAAACAATTATCTTAGTTTTCCTATTAACTCTTTAAAATACGTAAGAATACTTGGACAAACACTGCACACTGGCTTAGGTTTCCATTCCATTCAGTAGTGACAAAGAGTATAAATATGCATAAATATAAGAGTGCTTTAAAAAGTGCATGCAAAGTGAGTCTAAAATATAAGCTTATTTTACTGAAATCCATGCATAGTGTTTTTCTCACAATCTACATTTTTCACGAACTTTTTAAAGCACCCTAATGAAGGATATATTGGGGACACATCTAGTCAGAGTGCAGATGTTTGAAGGTCACAACAGTTGGTTCTGGTTATCATCTGAACCATAACAACTGGAAAAATAGAATTAAACACAAGTCCACTAGGTAGAGCTGTCTTACATATTAACTCACCTTCTTTCCCTGATTTTTTCTTATTCTTTCTTCTTCCTTTAATCCTTTATGTCTTGTCTTCCCCCTTCATTCTTTCTTCTTTCTCCAGTTCAAAAGGATATTGAGAAACAACTGATATGTCTGAGAGTGTTTCCGGTGAAAAAGGATGTGCAATTTTCAAATGAGCAGTTGGAAGCTCACTAATTATCTAAGAGAGTGTGAACATTATTTGGGTTGTTTGGATTACAAAGCAAGCCTGTGATGAGGCACTATGAATACTTAAGATATACAATGAAGCACTTTCAAAGTTGGCAAGAAAAGGAATATAACAGGGTAACTGCAATGAATTTGGAGTTGGCTGGCTTTATGACAGTCAACTGGACTGCATTCTTGGAAATGTTACTGAATCTTTCAGATCTTCGGTTTCCTTGACTATTAAGTGAGGTTAGGAAATATACATTGAAAGGTTCCATGACAGGTATCATGATTAAGGCAAAGTGTGACATATACCAAAAGCTCTAAAATAGTGTAATTTATTTTAAGAGCAAAACATGTTTCAGTTACTTGTGATAAAGGGAAATGAAAAAAAAAGATAAAAGCCACAACTCTCAAGTTAAAAATCCAACTGCATTTCCCAGAATTTCTTGTGTAACTCTGGGTTATAATTAACAAAAAAAATTGCCTGGGATTCTGTAGGCAAAACTGAAGCAGTATGGATGCCATAACATGGATGAACTTTGTTTTGCAAGCAGATGTAGTGCTCTCAGTAAGGTGCCTTCCTAGCTCTAGCTTGGCTGTTCTTGTTTGAACTTCATGTTTCTTCTTTCCAACTATCGGTCCTGCTGATCAATAGCAAATTCTCATCTATTCTGCGATATTTGACTGGGAGCCTACAGAAAATCTGCCCAGAGGTGACAGTGTCCCACAGACAACTTTTTCTTTTTTTTTTTTAAATTTCATTTTATGACACAGTTCCATAGGCTCTGGGATTCCCCCAACCCCTCCCCAAGCCCTCCCCCCATATTGATTTCCTCCATATTATTACAGCAGTACAGCTCATAACCAGTCATAATTCCATCATTGTGGGCATGGACCATGCAGGGAGTCCAGCATCTTACTGCCCAGATAAATTAAACAGTTTCTTTGGGAGACCATCCTTGATCTGAAAGCAGAGGTAGCAGAATATCATCCCCTCCAATGAAAAGCCACAACACAAATTCACCAACAGGAAGAAACATGAAAGTCAATTGACATGGTACTTGAGTGACCAATGTGTTAGAAAATGCAAGTTCTTAACCACAGCCTGTAACTACATCATTGGCATTTCAATTTTAGTTTATACATAGCTGACTGCTATAAACCTTAAAAATGGTTATAGGGTACTATTCAGCTGTCTTGTGTCTTTTTCTTTTCTTCATATTTATATTTAGCAGCTTATAGTATTCAAGCATGATATTTACTGAACTTCGTGAATTTTAGGATAGTCCAAACAGGCTTATAATTCTAACAAACCATATGTTAACGATTGAGGAGCAAAACAGTTTTAGGAGGGGTGTGCAGAGAAATCTTCAACACCTTAGTGAGGAGTTATTGATCTTTGTGTCCTACCTAGTAAGATATATGGGAGTCCAAGTTGACTTTTTCTTGTCTGTTCTAAGCTTTCCTTATTGGTCTCTCTCTATCTGATCTAATTTTGGGGGCTCTGGAACAACCCTGATGGTCATTGCAAGGGAGCGTGGGCAGCCAAAGTTGGAGCTAAGTAAGGACCAGAGAAGGCTCCTTTGCTGAGTTCCGAAGGAAGTTGACTGTTCTGTTTCTGTGGACTGCTCAGGGCTCCTGGCTGTTGTTCCAATGTCATTACACCCTGTGAGGAGGGTTTGGGGCTTCTTCCATCCTGTGTGGGAGACCCAGTAGTGAATGGTTGACCTCAGAGTTCTTGGCCTACATGGGCACTTCAATACCCTGTGATCTCCTTGGCAGTTGGGATATAGTCCTTGGTGCCCATACTGATAGTCCTTGGTGAGGACCTGGACTTCCTGTTAAGAAGCTGTCAGGATCGCTCTTGGATAACACTGTATGCCACAGACAACTTTGTAACCTCTCTCTTCATAGCCATCATTAGCTGGCTATATCTGGCTGTGCAGATGAATTGCCTGGGCAAGGGGCAAAAACAGGGAATCAGCTTCCGCACCACAGTTGTTCCCACAGACATGTGAGCCTAATCATTATTCCAAACCACTCTGACATAACTCTGCAGATTGAACTGACATTCATTAATATCAGAAGCATTTCCAAGTAGCAGAACTCAAAAAGTGGAATTTATGAGAGCAGTTAAGATGGCCCATGCCCCACTTCAGAGTACTAGGCATTTCTGAGACTGGCTCCTAACTTCAGCTTCTTGCCAGTGCCGACTCTTTGAGGCAACATCGTAACTGAAATAACTGGGCTTGTGCCACTCATGTCGAAGACCTGGGTTGTGTTTTTGGAGTCTTATGTCAACCCTGACCCAGCTTCGACCATTGTGGGCATTTGGGGAAAAAGTAGATGAGAATTCTCTGTCATCTGCGTCCATAACTCTTAAATAAATAAATAAATTTAAAAATATAAAATTTGGGATGAGTTCTCTGATATGACTAAATTTAAAGATAATAATGGAAACATTAGCAGTGGTGAGACTATGATCACCTTTGAAATGCCACGACCAAGGGTTCCATGGTGTAATGGTTAGCACTCTGGACTCTGAAATGCCACAACCAAATGATTATTTAAATTCTCTCCTGGAAGGCAGGGCATGGAGTTACCAACTGTCTGCTGTGTTCTACTTTTTTCATAGAAAATAATAATGATTTTTGTGTTGATTCATTGCTTCTGCGTGTGCTAAAAAACACACACACAAAGAGAGAAGACTGAGGATTAAAATTCACAGCTCAAAGGAAAGATTGAAAATAACTTCCATGATTCTCCCGAAATAAAACATTTGTTTGGTTGTTTTTAAAAAGTATATATTTTAATTGAAAGAGAGTTACAGAGAGAGAGAGAGAAAGATGGAGGGATCTTCCATTTGCTGGTTTACTCCCCAAATAGCTGCAATGGTCAGAGCTTGGGAGGGTCCAAAGCTGGGAGCTTAGAGCTTCTTCCAGGTTTCCCATGCGTGTACAGGGGCCCAAGTCCTGTTGCCATCCTCTGCTGCTTTCCCATGTGCATTAGCAGGGAGCTGGGTCAAAAGTGGAGTAGCTGGGAGTAGAACTAGTGCCCATATGGGATGACTGTGCCATAGACAGAGAAGACTCTGCTTACTGCACCATTGTGCTGAACCAAAATAAACCTTTTTAAAAAGTTTCCATTTATTTTTTATTGGAAAGGCAGATTTATAGAGCGAAGGAGAGGCAGAGATCTTCCATCTGCTGGTTCACTCCGCAAATGACAGCAATGGCTGGAGCTGAGCTGATTCCAAGGCAGGAGCCTGAAGCTTCTCCTGGATCTCCCATGTGGGCATAGACTCTTAAGGTTTTAGGCCATCTGCCACTGCTTTTTCCAGACCATAAACAGGGAGCTGGAGCAGCTGGAACTTGGACCATCACCCATAAGCGACGCTGGACCTTACAGACTGAGGATTAGCCAGTTAAGCCATCATGTTAGCCTCTGAAGTAAAACCTTTTAAGTTGCAGTAGTTGTGTTCTCAGGACCTATTTTCGTTACCTGATGTGTTTTCTAAAGTCATATTCCAATTTAAGTCTTATTTGAAAAGGGGTATATGGCAAAGGAATTACAAGATTTTGCCAATTCATATTGTGTACATGGGATCTTTGTTAAGGGGTTAGGCTAAAAGGAGTATATTGCTGAATTTTTTTTTTACACATGAGTGTACTGGAGAGACTGAACTCAGAGGTTTTGGAATCAAGGTGTTATTTCATTGGATTGGGAAAACCAGATTTGATGGTGGCCTACATAGGACAAGGTTGAGATGCCAGAACTTCCTTGTTATAATGCAGTACATAAGAAGGTATACAATGTTTAGGGGGTTTGGTTTGATTGATTTGTGTACTCATCCACCTCCAATTGCTCCCTGCCAAAAGTTGCAGATGTCATTTCACCAATCTTTTGTAGATAATGTTGGACAAGATGCCATTGATATCCTTAAAGAAATCTGTGTTAGCTACTCTCTCAAAGCCAAAAACAACATTATTAAGTGTAGCTTGGGATTAGATTGAATGAGGATAATGAAATTCACAAGGATAGATGTCAAATATAAAAATTTAAATTCCAGAATTCATGTATGCATTTTTACTAAAATGGGCGATGGATTCAATATGGCAAAGGGGATCACTGCGGTTTGAGTGTTAGTGCACCCTCAGAAATTGTACGTTGGCACCCAATATCCAATGTGACTGTATCAAGAGATAGGAAGTGGTTAGATTATAAGGGCAAAACTCTCAATAGAATTAATAGAATTAGAAAAAAAGGTTAGTGGGATTTTTCTTACCTTTTTTACCACATGAGGATACAGAGAAGGTACTCTCTGAGAGGAACAAGCCCTCACCAGACCCCAAATCTTGGGTGGCATCTTAATCTTTGTATTTTCAGTCCACAGTACTATGTGTAATACATTTTATAAGTTACCCAACCTGAAATTCCGTATTGCAATGATTCCATTTGCAAAAAAAAAAAAAAAAAAAAATTGGTATTGGCCAATCATGGAATCCTGAGAACTGGAATTATGGAAATTTGACTGCTTTTCTTATTAGGAAAGCACTGTATCTCTACACCTAGTGTATAGAATATGATTTAAATCACCATACCACAGAGTTGCATTCTCTTCGTCTATTCTCACGGGCCAGTTCAGAAAATCAAATTTCCTTGAATGAAATGAAGGGAGGTCTATTCTCTTTGAGGAAGGGTGCTAACACCCTATTCAAAATCCATATTGTAATGTGCGTTCTGTTCTTTAGATAGATTATTGAGTATTAACAGAATAAGTGGGTCTTGGTGAAGGGGAAATGTTCACAACCCATACAACCTGGATTACCATTACAAATTGAGTTCCCTGTACACAAATTTTCTGGGCAGATCATCAAGTGTATGAAATTACTCTTTAGCAGATTTTGAAGACATGAGTTGCACGAGGCACTAGTTGTGGCTGTTAGCAGGCATACTATTGGTTCAGTGCCTTCCCCCACTTAACCCATCTGTAAAATCTCAACAAGCACTTCTCATGACTGACTGACATGGAAAACATTCTGATTTTTTAGCACCACAAAAAGTGATTAACCCAACAAAAGTGAGATTAAAGGGGAAAATCCCTTTGGTTAAAAAACAACCTGGACCCTACATTTGACCGAAATGGCCAGAGGTCATAGGCTGTAGCTAATGATTTTGCAGGCATGTGGGAGGAGCATGATATGAAAACAGGTGACAAAGAAAAACTTTGAAGAGTTGCTAAATTTCATTTAACCACATGCCAGAAAACATCCTCAGTGTCAATTACCAGGGGGATAAGATGACATCTTCTGACAGTGTTTGCCAGTCTTTTTTGTTGTTGTTGTTGTTTATTTACTTTTATTGGAAAGGTAGATTTATAGAGAAAAAGAGAGACAAAGATTCTCCATCCAGTGGTTCACTCCCCAGATGGTCACAATGACAATTTTATCCTTTGATCCATGAGCACAAGAATAAAATAAACAACAGTGACTGGAGCAGAGATTATGGACCTGCCTAGCAATACAGATTTCCATTTAACCAAAACCAGTCAAGCTACGGTTACAGCTGAGTGTTTAACCTTCCAGTACCAACAAAGACACTATATCCCCAGTGTGGCACCAGAGGACCAGAGGGCCACGAGACTTCCAGGTGATTACATTGAGCCACTTCTAGCACCCTACTGCCCCAACCCCCTCAACATTGCAGTGACTTGTTCTTGGAGAAACAGTCATTTACCCTGAATATGGATTTGCCTTCTAAGACTATAGTACTTCTGTCAAAATACCATCTGTGGACTTAAGACATGTCTCATTCTCTGTTGTGTTTCACATAATATTTTCTTCAGCGAGCTTTTTAACAGCAAATGAAAGGTGGCAATGGGTTCACGCTCCTGTAAATCTCTGTTATCAAAGTCCCCAAGACCCTGAAGCAGATGAGCTAACAGAAGGATGCAATGCCACTTGTAAAAATAAAGGCCCACCAACCAGCTGGGTAAAAACATTTTGGAAGCCTGGGGTAATAAACAAGCTCTAATACGTATTATATTACGAAATATTGGTCATTTTCTTTTTATATCACTATTTCTACATAGATTCATGTACCCATGAATCAAAGGATAGAATTCGGATACTCCGTTCTTACTGTTTCATTTTTTCCCTTTTCTCCTTTGCTGTGATTTAACATAAGATGTTATTAGTTAATTTTCCTCATAAGAATAAGAAGACTTTGAAGTAAGAGAAAATATAAAACAGAAGGTGTTTGAAATAAGTGAAGAGAAACGAAGGTGAACTATTCATGAGTAAAGTGTCAGCTTACCCCCTGCTCGTGATCCATGGTTAGCCTAATTTTTTTTTTAAAGATTTATTCATTTTATTACAGCCAGATATACACAGAGGAGGAGAGACAGAGAGGAAGATCTTCCATCCGATGACTCACTCCCCAAGTGAGCCGCAACGGGCCGATGCGCACAGATCCGAAGCCGGGAACCAGGAACCTCTTCCAGGTCTCCCACATGGGTGCAGGGTCCCAAAGCAGTGGGCCATCCTCCTCTGCTTTCCCAGGTCACAAGCAGGGAGCTGGATGGGAAGTGGAGCTGCCGGGATTAGAACCGGCACCCATATGGGATCCCGGGGCTTTTCAAGGCGAGTACTTTAGCCGCTAGGCCATGCCGCCGGGCCCGGTTAACCTAATTTTTTTCAGAGCAAAAGACACCAGACTCCTGATTTAGAGGCACAAGACTTTATTACTCTCAGCGTAATAGCAGTGGCCAGAGAATCTGCATTTGTCTTTCACTAGTTCCCTGAGCCCCAATTCCCAACGGGTGCAATCAGCTGTGTTATAAGAAAGGAATTCCAATTTTAAGGAATCTGAAACTTTTAGGACAAATATGCATGTTTCCTCTTCCCTTTAATAGAGACACTATTTCCATCTTCTGAGGTGATCCCTTATGCAAACATCCTTCAAAAGATCCTCCAGAACAAAAGGAGACAGTGCCTCTACTTGCCAGACTCTATAGACAGTATGAAAGATCCACGAAGAACTGTTTCTCTTGGGCATGTTTCACATGTTTTTATTGGAAAAATCTAAGAAATCATTTGAATCATGTACAATATTTTCTCACAAGGAAAATTTTAAGCTGGCTTTTGAATGTTTCACAGACTTGTAAAACATTTTAATTTTTAAAAGAAAAAAAAAACACACAATGAAACTACCACAGTGGTATACACTTTTTGTTTTTCTTTGTTCCTATGGAGAAGGCTGAAAAAGATTTAGTGAATTTTATTATTATGATTTGTAAGGCTATGTATTCTACTCTTTCATAAATCTGCTAGAACAATATAAAGAAATGCATGGATCAATGCTTTCTTCATTCAAAATATTTAAAAAAGCTAAAATCTAATGGCAACATGTAATAAAACAACTTTTTTGTAGGTTGTTACCATTTCTATAATGGTTTTTCTACACTATATCAACAGTGCAATGGTGATTCAGTGTAAATCATTACAGTGTTTCATTGTTACAATACTTGTGTTCAAGTACATGTTCATGAACATGATCAAAGTCTCTGTTTTTTGTTTTCCATTAATAATATAATATTATAATTACAGTAGGATGTTTCAAAAATGTCTCTAAATCTGAACAAAATTCATATTACATTCTCAAAAAAACTGGTTCAACACTGTGAGGTTTGGTATTTGTATACACCTGCAGATCACAGCAAATGAGTTAGCTCTGCAGCAGGACTCCAAAAGCCAAGTATGATTTTCCTCCATATAGAACTAAGCTATTATGCTAAGTCAGTATATGTTCTGGGTAACTCAATGGGCATGGTAGGAAAAGAGTAGCACCTTAGAGAGAGCCCTAGCTTAACAGACATATTTTTTTTAAAGTGTTTTAGTTTTCCTTTTGCGGTGACAGGATCCAAGTTATTGATTCATATAAACATATATATGAGCCATATAGTATAAATCAAAATGTTTGTATAACCAAGACAAACAACACACTGGATGTTTGGCATGGAAAAAGAAATAAATTAATTTGATTAAATTATATGTAATCTGATACTATCTGGTCTGAAAAACATGCTAGTGTGTGTGTGTGTGTGTGTGTGTGTGTGTGTGTGTGTGTGTGTGTTTATAAATAACATAATTTCAAAGAGCTGCGAGCCAGCCAGCCAGCCAGCCAGAGGTCAGCTCTTCTGCTGCAGCTTTTGAGCATAGAAGTCCCTGCATGTCTCACAGCAACGCTGATACCACCGCATGTCCTGACACAAATTCTTCTCGCGGATCACTCGGCAGTACACTGGCCACTGATCTCCCAGGCACTTGAAAGTCAGAGCAGCTGTGAAACAGAACAGAGTGGGTTCAGTGCATATAGATCTCACAGCTGTCAGTAGAGAAAGAGGTTTTCATGAATTATGTGTCCATGTGTGTGCAGTGAAGGGCTTGAACACTGGCTGTGACTCTCTTCTAGACTTTCACACACGCACATAGTGTAATTTAGAAAGAAAGCAAAGGAGTAGTACTCTTATTGTAATCCTTTTTGGTAGGCACAGGAAATATTCCCTTGATTCAATGTGCTGTCCCTTAAAGTTTCAGCTTTATGGTTTTATTTTAAACTTCTTTGGGCTTTTAATAAAGACTTACATGAAAAAAACTGTGCTTGATGTATCCGATTTAATGGGAATTGAAATAAATATTGTGTATGAAATTTCAAACAAATAGCAAAACTAAAATGTGCATATACTTAGATCACCCTGTTGGTTTCCTACATGGCTCACATTTCAGGAGATAGTGATTTCAACTCTCTGTGAAATCCAAGCTGGTTATCACCCGTGACCACAGCGTATGGCAATAAAGTGCTTGCGTTGGAAACCTTGAGTAGAAAATTTGGACACATAGGTTTGAGTTTTTCAAAGAAATAATTGTCTGCTGGCATGTATAATACAAGGCCATCCTGCTAACAACTCTTTCTTCTGCCATCCTTCTAACAGGATTCCTTATTTTGCTTTTCAAAAAACAAATGTTATAACCATGTCCTTCTATGTTTAGCGGTGTATCTTTAAGGAATAAGAAATTGGGAAAATGCATTTTTAAGGTGATTGCTCTCTTAATTTTGTATTTTCTGCCTTGCTGCACTCCTAGGACTCCAAGTAATTGTTGGAGAAAAGGATTATCTTGTTTGAATGCATGGATTAGTGCATCTGCTCAAGGATTGCTTAACTTCTTGTCTTAATTGGTTTTATTTTTACCTGAGCTGATTACTTCTTAGAAATGTTAAATACTTGGCTCAACTAAAAGGCTTTCTGTATTTCTGTGACGAACCAAAGTTTTCCATTTAATTTAAGCCTATTCCCCAAAAAAGTACATATGATAATTTCGTTCCTTGCACTTTAGCAATGGTTATTTTGTATAATTTAAATGATTTCCACAGGTCAGAACTAAGAGAATTAGGTATAAATCAACCCATGGACAGCAAGGTAGGAATGCTATTAAAAGCAATTAGCTGACATTGAAATAAAGGCTTTTTGAAACTGAAAATTCATGCTGTATCTTCTTAGAAAACAGTATCTACTTCCTGACGGACTAAATAACAGGAATTGAGAATAAATATTTCTTGATGAAAGATAAAATTGAGAATAAATGCAAAAGCATTTTATAACATGGCCCATATGCTATTGTCCATGTTATCACTAATATTCAGTATTTAGTTAATACTATATTCCCTCTTGTTCAATGGTGTGTATTCATGTGTCCATTCTTCATGAAAGTCATTTTTAATGGTGTTTATTTCTCAAGGAAAACTTGTGCCCAAGGCAAAAAAAAAAAACAGCTTAACCATGAAGAGTTCTCAACTTCACCTCCAACAGACATTAGCTTAATTAATAATTCTGCCACGGCTCAGTATGATTTGGTTTTCCATCCTTTACAAGGTGTTCTTGAGTCATGTTGCATTAGTTTTCCCTTCAGGAATTCCAAGCAGTTTAGTCTTTAGAATTTTACTACCCACTTGACCTATATTTAGATGGATTCAATTCAATCAAAACCAAACTAGTCAGTCTAGCTTCACTATTGCTAAGCATTAAATTGATACGCAGAATAGTGGATGCCGTTAGTATTCTTGTGTGTCTTGAAACCGTTCCCACGTTTGTCCGCTTACCCAGTCTGGGTGATGTTATCGTATTCACGTTAATCTTCTCATTGCAGGGCTGAAGGTGGCATGGCCTGTAGGCCGCAGGCTTTTCTGAAGAAAAACACTCATTTCCATGTCTTCCTGTGATCTTATGCATGCACTGAATGACACGGGACTGCATTCCTTTGCCACAGGTAACTGAACACTAGGAAAGATAAAGGGTTTGCTCAAAATTTTCGATCTGGTACCATCTTAGGCTCTGAATCACCTTCCTAAAATCAAGCATAAGCCTATATATATATATATATATATCTCCTTTATCAGGACTCATTTGGGTTCTTTTTAGGTTCATTTGTACCTACAAGATAAAGCACCGAATCAGTAATCTCTGTGCAATTTCTCTTCCCATTTCTATAATTAATGATGTTCATAGTGTCATTCCTTCCAAAATACTTTGTATCTTTTAAAAAACTGAACCTCAGATTCACGTCTTCCTCAAAGGGTTCCCTACCATCTCAGCTCTATGCATATTTTTATAATACTTATCATATAAACCATATACCGTAGTTTGGGGTTATGCTTTATAACCATCTGCAAGATTAGAGAAATAAGTATTAAGGATGAAAAGTTCTAAGTCAGTAATGTCACATAAAATACAGGAATCTGCATTTTAAAACAAGCATCTTGCCAGTTATACTGTGCCATCAGCGAGAATTCTGAAAGCAGTGATCAAAGTAAGTTCTTTCTGTTTGATATGCACTATTTTGTATAGTTTCTTATCCTTCAAAGTTGTTTTGATGTACTTACTTAATCTCTTCAATAGATGGTAAATAAAATTGGGCTCATTGTCCTATGATGTCCAAAAAGACATTCAATTTTCATGTGTTGGTAATAAAAATAGCTTACAACACAGTGAAAAATGTCATATACAGCTAATTAACATGAATCCCAATTGAGTTTTACTTTGTATTTCTGTCTAATAGTCTCTGTATAAGTGATGAATGCTTATCTTTCTGTAAATAACTGATCAAGTACAACTAGTATTATATTCCTTGAAATCACTTTTTCTCTTTAATTTCTACAAGATTGCAATATTTTCCAGTTCAGTGAAAGCTTTATTATAATTTCAAAACACTTATTAGAGGAAAGGTTTTTGACATGACCTGCCAGCCATAATCTTAATAACATATATTCAATAAATACAATTACGTAAGGACATTATGCATCTTAGAAAAGTATTTTCAGGAAAGTACAAATATACTAAAACTTCTATAAGGTTATTATTATATTAAAATATTAGCATTTTCTTAAATTTCTGTAGTTCTTAAAAGCAAGTACAATATGTGAGATACCAAAGGAGTAACAGAAAGTTGAGAATTAAATCACTCTAGTGTTAGGCAGAAGAGTCTCAGTCAGGTTTAAATAAACACAGTGATCAGTCATAGATGATTCCTGGCACTGTTCATCCATCTTACAGAACGGATTCCTGAAGAACGTGAACAAACTGAAGCGACACACACGTTCCCGGGGGATCATCAAAAATAAAATAGCTGGGAGCATAGGATACAGCAGCATAATAGCAGATAATGGCTGTATAATGACAGAATTGGGAAACTTAAAAAAAAGTTACATTTCTTAAACAAATTAACTTTTGTCACTATTTGAGTGCATCCCAGAAATAAGTTTATTATCCATGAAATAGCAGAAGTGCTGTAATTCATTTTATTACAGTTAAAAAGCCGTCATTTGTCAACCAACAGACTGAGCTTCGTTAGTAAATTATCTGACAGCCTTAGAATATGATTTTCATCAGAAAACTTATTAATAAAAATCTTTCAGTAATAATTATTTGCTGTATACAATATATCGTAGGCGGAACGGGAAGCGTTTAGCCCAGTGGTTGAGGTGTCCACATGGCATCCAGGAGTGCAGACGTTCATAAACAAGCCTTTGACTCCTGACTACAGCTTCCTGCTAATGCCAGTCCTGGGGGGAGCAGAAAGGGAACAATCTCAATGTTTCAACTTTCTGTCTGTCTCTTTACCCTACCATCACTCTTCACCCTCTCCATGTTTCTCTGCCTTTTAAGTGAATACATTTTAGACAGTGTTAAGAAGATAAATATTGGTAAATATTCTTTTACAAAGTTGAACAAATGTTTGAAATGGAACAAATAGAATCCCCATTATCTTTTGAGGTAGTTCTTACATTAATTGTAGAAGACGGTACAAATTAATTGGGTATTTTCTCAAATGAATCCACTCTGATTAAAGACAGACAACAGAATAAAAAGCCAAAATAATTCTAATTTGAAAGTTGGAAAGTTGGCTTATATTAGTGCCTCTAGCAACTACTTTACTTGGGATTTTTTTTAATCCTTTTGTCAAGCAAGGCACGGCAGCAGTATATAGTCTCAATTACTATGGAAATAAAAATTCCAAATAAATATTAAATGTTAGTACAGTTTGACATATTTTTAAATAGTAAAGGTGCAAAAAAACTTCATTAACTATTCTTTCATTCTTAACAATGATATGCCAGAAACTTTGACAAAGTATAAAAGTTGGACCAGCATTGTGGCACAGAGGGTTACACCACTGCCTATGATGCTGGCATCCCATGTGAGCACCAATTTGAGACCTGACTGCTCTACTTGCAACCTGAACACCTGCTAATGTATCCGGGAAAGCAGTAGAGGCTGGCCCAAGTTCTTGAGCCTGTGCCAATCACATGGGAAACATGGATAAGTATGAGGGATCCTGGATTTGGCCTGGCTAGTCTTGGGGCAATTTGGGGAGTGAAGCAACAGATGAAAAATCTCTCCATTTCTCCATCTGCCGATCTGCCGGTCTGCCTGTCTGCCGGTCGGCTTGCCTGCCTGTCTCACTCACTCTGCCTTTGAAAACAACAAGTAAATAAATAAATATTTTTACAGGAATAAAAAAGTATCAAAATAATATTTTGCTTGGTGATCTTCAAATTCATAACATTTTTTTTTCATGTATTTATTGCTCTTTCATTATATTCACATTCCTGGCAGAAAACAAAAAGTTAAAAAGTAGGAAAAACACATAATATGAACATGGTCTTAAATGTGATAAACCTTACTAACAAAAACCAACGGCATAAAAAGGAGGCCCATCCCTAAATAAGTTTGAATGTTTGCATGTACTTTGAGCCAACTGTCCAACATTTAAAAGATCAGCTGCTGTGGAAAGCCACTTTTTGCTGCTGTGGGATCAAAGGAAACCAACAATGCTACTTTTGAAAGACTTTCCTCTGTACACTGCGAACAGTTACTTGCATTTATTGGTGTTTATTATATATCAGATACTGTGTGAAAGGTTATATTTAGTACCTCACATGAAATCCACATGGTACTATTAATATCCTTTTACACAGATGAGAAAATTGAATCTCAGGTAAGCAAAACAAATTGCTCAAAATCTGACAGCTAAGAAGTGCTAATACTGGAGTCTGAACTTAAACATGTGAATTCAGAGTTTGAATGCTTGACTACGACTTGATTATAGAGGACTACTAATGCTCCTCCTAACAACAGCAAAAACCTCACTTCCTCCATCTGACCAAATTAATCACTTATCTTCCTGTATTATAATTAACTAAATACTGAAGTAGAATGACTCGTAGTTTCCTCTTTGGCATAAGTCAGTCCATATGAGATAAAACATTTTGCCTTAATGCAGTTCATCTCTATGCTTCATTGTCGTATAGTGATCACATAAATTTGTTATTCAAATATGAAAACTTGCAAAAGAAGTCACTGATAATAATTATTTCCTGATTGCAGGTATAGAAGATACATATATTAGACATATATATCTTGGGTATATTAGGACATACCGTCATTCTATCTAGAAACAGCCTACTAACAGATATGTGTATTAGTTGTAAATGCAAATGAATGGGTATATGTGATATGTAATACATTCTAGGCATTATTTAATATACTTTTTTATTTCGAGCAATAGTTTTTCTTCTTTTTTTTATTAATTACATTGTATTATGTGACACAGTTTCATAGGTACTGGGATTCCCCCCATCCCTCCCCAAACCCTCCCCCCATGGTGGATTCCTCCACCTTGTTGCATAACCACAGTTCAAGTTCAATTGAGATTCCTTCATTGCAAGCATATACTAAGCATAGAGTCCAGCATCTTGTCCAGATAAGTTCAACAGCTTCTTGGGGAGACCTTCTATTTAATATGCTTTTGCATAGACTGTCTTCCTCATAACTTGCAAAAAGAAAATGTGAAGCATGCGGAAGCTACTTAAATTCATTCATTCAACAAATACTTAATGAAAGCTGATGTTCCAAATACTGGAATGTAAAAGTAAATAAAACAGGTAAGAACATGTGTCTGCAAGGAGCTTACATTCTCATCGGGGAAGAACAGTAAAACACAAGGAAAAACTAACAAAGTCTGATCTGTGATATCAGACAAAAAAGGGGTGAATTGAAATCTGAGTGCTGTGCAGTATATTTCTCAGGTATGGCAAGGCCTGAGGTCCTTTCTCCAATCACAAAAGATGAACAATGTGACAGCACGACTGAGAAGTTAAATTGCAGGAAGGAACTACAGTTAGAGATGGCATTAATGGGAAGTATTGCTATGATCCTGAATTAATACTTGGAAAAAATATCAGAATATCTCAAAGAAGCGCTCAAGGAATGGGCATATTTTTGGAGGCAGTCATGGATTCTTACTTTCAGCATATTTGAAAGTAGTGAGTGTGTACTGATGAATAATGGTGCCTGATGAAACAACAGATATTCATGTCTAACATGATGCATTTTGGGAAAAGACTATCATGAGATCTAAATCAGCACAGTATTGTAAGTTTCTGATGGATCAAGTGTTCCACGAAAGATACGAAGGCACCCTTGCTAAATTTCCATTACTTTATATGGAAATATTCCCTTTAGGATGCATTCTTATATATTTATCAAAAATTCACATTTAAAAAATACAGTATACAAGATATCTCACCAGAGTTTCTGTGAATACCACTATGCTTAGTAGGTTCCACTATAATACTAGACAATGATAGCAAACATGCTCTGGAGTACATTAAAATGAGTAAAATCTACTTCAAGAAAAGGGGCCACATGAGGCACTCATAGTAATCTAAAAATTCACAAAAGGACCGTAAGTCGCAATCATCACCACGACTTCAGTAGTTTCCTTAGATGCTTGTTTGGTATAGTTTGGACCTGTTTTTGTAAGGTGTAAAATATCTTCCTGTGATTGAAGGAATCCTATTAATCCTATAGGATTAATCCTATAGGAATCTGTGTAATGGCTCAGGTGTAACTTATCCATCATCATTATCAAATCGATCATAGGAAACAGCCATTTTCTGGTCTAAGGCGTAAGCTTGAAGTTCTGGGTAACTTCATTTCATTTAAAATCACTTCCAAATGGGATATCTAGAAATACTTCTTAAGTAGCTTCCTAATCTGAGGAAAGCACATTCCTTCCACTGTTCTCTGAATTTTATGGAGCTTTTAGACTCCATGGGTTCTTAGATCTTATGTAGGTTAATTTTGATGAATTTTACTCTCATGCATTCAACAATTAACGCTGTTTCCTAAATTTAACTTGAATGAACAAGCATGCTTCAGTTGTGACACTAAATCTAATACTTTTCTCTTGTGAAAAATAGAATCTTGATGCTTCTCAAAGTGAATATGAAAGCAATAAATATTTTAAAATATTGTATTGAAACTATCATGACAGTTTTTAACCTTAGCAAAAGAGCTCAAAGCAATAAAGAACATTTTTTTGTTACAATGAAATACTTCCCAAATTGACAATCTGATATTTTTGCTTCATTCTATAAATTTGAAAATATGGATTGAAATACTGATTAAATTTATCTAGCAACCATTGCTATATAAATTATATTTTTTCATTGTTATAATTTGAAGAAATATGTGACATCGAACATGAGGCTAAAATAATTCCACAACATGCTTTTGATACTGAAATTCTAAGGTAAAATAACAAATTTATCAATTTGTAATTTCATTGTTTTATTTCCAGACTTCAGAAATGTCACACAGGTACTGTTATGGTGTTAGTTGGTATTTTGTCACCTGGAATGTTTGCCTTGATTCATTTGGGGGGAGTATAAAGATTATAATAGAAGTAAATCTGTAGTTTTAGCTTACATAATCAACACATTTGTCAGTGAGTTTGTACAATTATTAATCTTTATATGTTAAACACAGTCCTCAGGGAACTATAAAGCTCTTTCAAGCTGAAAATTCTTTAAAAGGTTATCTTAAGGACTTTAACAAAGAGGCAGAGAATCCAATGATGAAAATACTACTATAAAGTATTTATTTAAAGTTTTGTTAGGCAAAAAGAAAAACTACACTATATATATATATTTTAATTCTTAAAATATATGCTGTGTATTTAGGGGTTAAAAATAATAATTCTCAAACTTGGCCAGCACAGAGATTACCCGAGATTCCTTACTTCTAGACAGTGCCAAAGATATATATTTTGGAGAGAATGAATGTTCTCCAGGCCAACAGCTAAGGAAGGCTCTGTAATGCTTTACTCATTTCCAGCTGGCCACTATGAGAAATAGGAATTCCTAAATTAAGGGAAAATTGTCACTGGCAGAGCTCAAGTGTTTTTCTTCAACCAACGTAACAGATAATCTTACAAAACCTGATATAATCTCTAATAATAAGTGCCAATCTCTAATAAGGTTAATAGCATAAACTTGGGTAATTTCTCTTTGGGAATAAATGGATTATTCCAAAGTGGTTTAACAAGAGTGAAGTAGCTTTCACAGTGGTGAGTAGACCTCATAAGGAAACTAAACTATGATTTCTACTGGAAATTATTAGCCCAACATTCCTATTCATTTATGTGTATGTTTGGCAGTTCTACTTTTCAATCTTTTAATAAAGTGACTGTGAAACAAGTATGTTAAAGAACAAAAGTTAGGTTTGTTTGTAAGATTTCCTATTTATTTTGGTCACAGTTTCAGCATCTTTTTAAAGCACTCTGCTTTATTTAGCACATGGTTATTTGGAACTGAATTCAATAATAGGATTCAGCTATTTGAGAATTTTTCTCTCTCTGTGTTTGAGTATGTGTAATTAATTTTTCTCATACTAAAATATTTTTTAAACAAAATTGTCTGTGTATAGTTAGAGCAAATCAAATGTGTGTAGAAAAATCAAAGAGCTTATGAACGATTTAAAGGGAACTGGGCATATTATAAAAGGATTATCAGAATAACCCAAAAATGTGTGTCAAAGTGTACAGTTTTACCACCATAATGGAAGTAACAAGTTTCGCCTTCAGGACTAGTTAATAACCCCAAATCTTGGACACAACTGCAGTTCTGGCAGATTTCAAGCCATAAAGCCAGGGGCACTAGAGATGGAAAAAAGTACACCTATGAAGACAGTTCTGTTTCATCACCCTCATTCTATTGAGACATCTTCCCACCAGACAACTCTGGGAATGCCAATTTTCTTTTCAAATGAAAGACTTTCCAGGAATTGTCCAACAAGTCAGTGTCAAAAATCAATTAGAGCTTTTGTGATCATGTAAGGCGTGCATGTCTGATTTTTTTTGTTGTTGCTTTAAATATTCACAGAGGGCATTAGGTAGCTAATTTTAACTTATTGCAACATGACATAAACCTCATAGTCTCAGTTCACAGGAAACATTAGCAGGGGGCTACATCAGGAGTGGAGCAGCAAGGACTCCACTCTGAATCCATCTACACCTTCCCTTCTAGGACAGATAATTGCTGTCCGGCCTGACAATGGGCCCTGGAGCCAACTGCATGCAAACAGATTCAAAAGTTTGTCATAATCCTTGAAACTCAAACTTGCAAACCTCTTTTGGCTGAAACAGAATGATATCCAAATAAAGAGAAATTTCCCTCTTTAAGAAAAATAAAATTCTTGAATCTATCATGTGGGTTGTGGAGATAAAAGATACACAGGACTGAGCTTTGTCGAGGCTCTTGAGTTAATGAAAATGGTGAGGCAGTTCTGACTCGCCATGTTAGGTTGCAGTGGAATGCTCTGACTACCAGAGTGTCTTGTAGCTAACAGCATTATCAACACTTATCCTCCTGAGGTATATATGCTAAAGCAAAGAACGAGGTCCTCTCTTGTGAATGGATGTATCTGAAACAGAAGTGTGAAAGAAGGGGCATTCTTACAAGAATTCCTGTGCAATAAAAAGGCATCGAATGCAATACTGTAAATCTTGCACATGGGAACACATGGCAGATTACATTTTGTAACATCATCTGTTGTGCTGGTTTTTGGAAAAAAAAAAAAAACAATTGTACTTTGCTAGTGACAATTATGCCTTAATTTAAGGTAGAAGAAACTATAATTTCAGTTTGATCATCTTGAAATTTCTTCTACCCAAAAAAATATTTTTGTAACTATTCTTTGAAATATGGATTATCTAATGTGAGTTTGCTCAAAGTGTATTATTCTAAGATGAAAAGTAGTTACACCCTCTGCAAAAGTGATCTTTGGTTAAAAACAAAAAAGGGAAGGATCTGAGAAGTCCAACAGCAAATACCCATATTTTACTTATATGAAGGGTTAAACTTACTACAGAATGTAACTTTTGGGATTAAATAGAGAATTCTTAAATTTGTATGAATTATTCTTACAAAAAATGACATTCAAGACATTGATATAAATCAATTTTACTAATGGATCTACCTGGCAATATATTTTCATTTTAGCTGATTGCATTTTATCCGTTAGTTTCATTCTTTGGTTTCAGTTGATACTCAGTATTTTCTATTTTTACATTCTACTAGGGTATTTAATCTTGTTATTTGCTGCTATTCAAATCTGAATGGGGAACTTCCTCCAGCAAGGATTTATTCTTCTAGAAGAGGCACATCAATTAAAAAGGTGGCACTATTAGGAATTTTAGTTCAGAATTTTCTTTACTAAAAATCATATCAAAGATGGTTTCTTTGAGTTTCCTTCAAAGTCTCACTGAATTTTCCTTACTGGAAAGAAATATCCACGGAGATTATTCATAAATTATTTTTACTAGAAGTAATCCGGAAATTCGTAGGTCTTTCATTGTTAAAACATAAATTACTAAGCAAGTTATTTTATTTCTCCTTTTTTTCTTCTGTTTTCTTTAAAGATTTACTAATTTTTCTTGGAAAGGCAGATTTACGGTGAGAAGGAGATACAGAGAAAAAGATTTTCTACCCATTAGTTCACTCCCCCAAATGGCCACAATGGCTGGAGCTGAGGGATCCAAAGCCAGGAGATTCTTCTGGGTCTCCTATGTGGGTACAGGGTCCCAAGACTTCGGGCCATCCTCTGAAGCTTTCCCAGGCCACAGTGAGGGAGCTGAATGGGAAGTGGAGCAGCCAGGACATGATCTGGCACCCATATGGGATCGCAGCACTTGCAAGGTTAGCATTTAACCAATGAGCCATTGCACCAGACCTATTTTATATTTTTCAACAACAGCAATATTTACAGAGAAGATGAAGGAAAATCCTATTTTAAAACACTATTTTGAGATTTGAAGCTGCAATAACATGCAATAGCTCACCTATGAAAATAACCTCAACATAAATAAAATTTCCATTCATTTAAATGCAATTTCTAATATATAGAAAACATGAATTTTTCTACTGTATTTTTTCGGTGTATTAAGAACAATTATTTTAATTTTTAGATTTTTTCATTAGCTTATTTCATTTTCTATTCAATTGATATGTTAAGTATGATTGTAGTTTCCTTTTGCAGGATAGGTTAAAAATGACTCATTACATTGCAAACCTTCTATCCACCAATTTTAATCAAAAAATATGCCCAATTAAATGTTTAAAAAATAATGCAACATGCATCCCTGCTTCCGGGTAAAAGATAGATTCCCAATGAAACTGTTGGACATGTGGAGACAATGGAATGCTAGACAGTCTGACATTGTACCAGCAATGTTGGGGAACACTTAAATAAGAGACTGATGGAATTATGATTCCTTATGGAGGACTGTACCATTGTAGTAAAATGGTGAAAATCTGTCGGGGGGTGGGAGTTTGGGGGAAATCCCAGTCTATATGAAATTGTACCACATAACTCAAAAATTCAAAAAAATATATATATAAAAATCTGAAATGATTTACTGTGCTTATAGCATTATTCTTGAATCACATCATCTTAAAAAGGCACACAAACGCTAGTCCAGATATCTTTTAATAATGTCAAAATCTAATAATGTCATAATTGATATTATTTATGGTCACTCATAAATAATATGTGGCCAAATTATTCATTTTCCATAACTGGATTGTGGAGTACAGATTGAATCTAAAAATAAACCAAAGGCGATTGTGTGCAATTGCAAGGTGCCTTGTTTCTCACTAAAATTACATTAAACCAGCATAACCCACCTGCTAACACTGCAGGGGAGAATTAAGACTATGAAAGATTCATAAGGAATCGCATTCTGTGCATCAGGTAGATAAAACAATACTCTTATCGGGTCTGGCATTGTTTTGTAGCAAGTTATGCTGCTGCTGCTTGCAACACTCATATCCAGTATCAGAAGACCAGTTCCGTTCTGCTCTGCTTTCTCTCAGGTCCCTGCTAATGTGCCTGGAAAAGCACAGGATGATGGCCCAAATACCTGGGCCCCTTGCCACCCATGCAGGCGACCAAAATGCATTTCTTGGTTGCTGGCTTTCTCCTGATCCAACTCCAGCTGTTACCATCATTTTGGGAGTGAATCGGTAGATGGAAGGTCTTTCTCTTCTCCCTCTGTCTCTGTCCCTCTCTCATGTAAATGAATAAATCTTACAAAAAAAAAAAAAGCCAATCATTTTATTTACTTCTCTGCTGCCCTTCATTTAATGAAGACCAGAAGTTGTAGAAGTTCAAACAAAGGCAGAAAAGTGAAATTCAGACAGAAACTATGTCATTTTATTAAACAAAAGGGGCTGTGTCATTTTTCAAGCCAGAGTTCCACACTTAGGGCAGTTTAAATGAGTGGAAGCAGATTTATGTGCCAGGAAACATGTGGATCAAGTTCTGCTCTCTGAGGTAACATCTGAAGGCTCTATCAATATCAGAGACAGACTCATGACATGATATGAAACTGTGTCAACTGACAGCTCAAGCCACAGCCTGTGTCCTATTTTTAACAGTGAAATAAAGATAACTCTTCCACAGAGGCTCTATTATATCAATATCCAGAGACAATAACAATTGTTCAAAGTAGATTTCTATCTTTGAGCTAACCTGACTTTGTTTGATTTTTCTTTGAAAGTCAAAAGTAACTGTTCATGCAAAATCACAAAAAACAGAAATGATAGAATCTTCTAGGCTGATACAAATGAAGCGAACCTACTTTGAAGCATACATATGTTCTTCACATGCCTCCATTTGGCCTGCGTTACTTTCCCTAGGACTGGTCCTTGACTCAGGGGAGAATTTGAGGATTTATTTCTCTTTAGACTCACTTTCTGAGTGCTACATCAAGGGAGGAGCAGGGTTTCATTGTTAAACTTTATAAATAGTAAACTGAACCTGATTAAAGCCAACCCATTACTTCAAGTCCATTTAGATGTATTGATAGTTTTAAAAATATGAGTACATTTTCAATGAAATCATGACAAATTAAGTAGCCTCAGATGAGCACAGAAATTCACCCCTAGCTGCACACATTTGTTGCTATTCTTGTTCCAGAGACACAGCTGATAAGAATGAGGGCTCTAAGCATTTTCCCTGTATCCAAATACTTTAATCACCAACACTTGACGATCACAGGCTTATTCTTGTTCTCTGTAATTATTTTAGGATGGTCTTCATTTAACATAAAAGTGATATCTCAGAAGTATAAAGGAAGGAGTGAAATCAATAAAATTCACATGGAATCACTGGTTTCAATCTATACACAGTGTTGTTTGAATTTGTAATGCTAAGGTCTTAGTTATGAGTAAAAGTAAGAACAAATGTCTTTAAGGGAAAGAGAAGGATTGTATTTATATCTAAAAAAAGTTCTTAAAGAGAAGAGGAAAAAGCCCAACATGCTAGATTGTCTAAATAAGTGAACATACCAACAGGCTAACTAGCAAAAGTAAAAAGACATGGAGTATAGTGAAGTCAGCCTGTCCATTTGCTTCCCAACTCAGAGAAGCTATGGTTGACTTGGGTAACAATACAGTTAAACAACCAAACCCATTTACAGCAATCAAATCCAAGTGTATTTGAGAATTATCTACATATAATTGTGGCAAAATTGAAAACAAAAATTGTTTTCAGATTAGCAAAAATAAATCCAACTTGTGTTTTATGATCTCCTTAGTTGATGTTGGTTTTTAAAAAAGATTTATTTATTTATTATTGCAAAGTCAGATATACAGAGAGGAGGAGAGACAGAGAGGAAGATTTTCTGTCTAATGATTCACTCCCCAAGTGACCGCAACGGCCGGTGCTGCGCCAATTCGAACCCAGGAGCCAAGAACCTACTCCGGTCTCCCACAAGGGTGCAGGGTCCCAAAGCTTTGGGCCGTCCTCTCCTGCTTTCCCAGGCCACAAGCAGGGAGCTGGTTGGGAAGTGGAGCTGCCGGGATTAGAACCAGCGCCCACATGGGATCCCGGGGCTTTCAAGACAGGACTTTAGCCATTAGGCCACCACACTGGGCCCCGATATTGGCTTTTTATTTTTTTATTTTTTATTATTTTTAAGATTTTATTATGATTGGAAAGCCGGATATACAGAGAGGAGAGACAGAGAGGAAGATCTTCCATCCGATGTTTCACTCCCCAAGTGAGCCGCAACGGGCCGGTGCGCGCCGATCCGAAGCCAGGAACCTGGACCCTCTTCCGGGTCTCCCACGCGGGCGCAGGGTCCCAATGCATTGGGCCGTCCTCTCCTGCTTTCCCAGGCCACAAGCAGGGAGCTGGATGGGAAGTGGAGCTGCCGGGATTAGAACCAGCGCCCATATGGGATCCCGGCGCTTTCAAGACGAGGACTTTAGCCACTAGGCCACACCGCCGGGCCCTGATATTGGCTTTTTAAAGATGTTGCCAGAGGTCACAAAGTTGGTAAAATATATCAATAGAAATAATACTTATCATGAAAAAAGGATTTTCTAGCCACATTTCCACATGAGTGAGCTTTCAGTTCTGTGTCAAATGTTACAATAAAATCTGTTTCTCCAATTTTTATGATGACATATTCTTAGGCTTTGTTTAACTCAGGGCTAACAACATCTTTCATTTAAAATAATCATACTATCAAAGTTGGAAAATTGTAGTACCTCTGTTCTAGTGGTCTGCAAACATTTTCTTAGAACAGATTTTATTTTCTTTAAAGAAATATCCAGGATTTCACTAGCCAGTAAAAATGAACTGTTGCAATGGGAGGGGCACAGTAGGTGATATTATCTTCCCTCGTCAGCGAGGACTCTATTACGTTCCAATCCTATCATATACCCACAGTGCTGAGTGAAGAGCTGATGTACCGTCAGCTTGACAACACTGCTATTGACCATTTGCCCTATTTTACTGATATGGAAACGAAGACACAAAAGCATTCATTCGGTGGCTTAACCAATGTATGCATCCAGGCAATGAGGAAGTTCAAACTATCCCCCTTAGCTCTTGAATTCTAAGCCTGCATCTTTTCCCTATCACTAGCTCTAACCCTCAGGATTAGGGAAATATACCTGGGACACAGCAAAAAGTGGTTTGGCTTAATTTGGAAATCTTTGCTGCCTTATAGTTTTTATTCTCAAGTGTGAAATTTCAAGTTAAAAGACAGGGATAAAAAGATACCTATATCCTTCTTTTCTTACCTCTCTCCCTTCCCATCACTGTCTTGCAGATAAAGAAATGAATGTACGAATAGATACATGAATAAATAGTGATTAATGAATGAACCTTTACCAAAATAGAGAGCAGAGACTTGGCTAAAGAGGTCTTAATCTATAGCCAGGGAATGATTTATTTACATTTTTGTCAAAAGATATCCAGTGCAACTTTGGAACTAGTGGAAGGAGGGTATAGTTTACTATAAACTCAGAAGCAATATCAATATGAAAATTTGTTAAGGAGATAAAGCATAAATATTTGCAAAAATATATAATATTTTACTTGCTATTGTTTTCATATCGGAAGGCACTCAGAAAGTTGGACAACTGCAGCGTTTTATATATTGAACATATTTCTCCAAGAATATTCTACAGGTTATTTATAAATTACCACTGCATTCCCCCCACTTTGCCATAAGCAGCTATCACTCATTTTTGATTTACAAAACACAAGAAATGATTTCTTACGTCTCATCTAAGCGACAGAATTTATATGACTCCATGGTAATAGTTCTATACTCTCATAGATTGTTAGGTACTGTCTACCGCCTAATTAAGATTAGGGCTCCACATTACAAATCTCAAGTGAGCATTACTATCATTGTGAAATTAATCTGTCTGAATTTTATTGCCAAATGAACTACTTCCACTTCATTTGACCAAAGAACACCAAGAATTCTGTTCCTTTCCATCTCTACTATAAGCAATCAAAGAAAATTGGTGCAAAAAGATTGCTTCTAAACTATCGAAATGTATCTTGTCTGTTTTGCTCCGTCCCTGCTACATTAATTTTACCTTGAATTAACTCATTGGAGGGCATTCTGATCATTTGCCGTAAGTTTTATGAAAAAAAAAAAAACAGCATCAGAAAGAGTCATATCAACAAAAACCAGCAATAGGGCTGGTTCTGTGGTACGGCTGTGGCACAGTTGGGAAGGCTACCTCTGGGACACAGGCATCCCATTTGGTTCAAATCCTGGCTGCTTCATGTCTGACACAACTCTCTGCAAATGTGTTGGGGGGAAGAAATAGAAGACTGGTACAAAGTACTTGGACACTGTCATCTTTGTGAGACACCTGGATGTAGTTCCAGGCTCCTGGCCCAACCTGGGCCATTGTGGCCATTTGCAGAGCCAACCAATGATGAAAGATGTCTTTTTTCTCTAACTCTACCTTTCAAATAAATAAATAAACCTTTAGAATGTAGCAACAAAACAATAATAGTGGCTACTATATTTTTGAGTCCTCCTGTTGTGTTAAGTATAATGCTAAAGGCATCTCATTTCATCTTTAATAGAATTCTATGGAGAACAATCACAGAAGACAGACAGGATTTGAACTCAAATATGTGATGCTCCCCAGCTCATCATATTTACCTCTACTAGCTACGCCTCCTCAACTCTCTGTTGTATAGTTATAGTAACTGGGGCAGTGTCGACATTACTGAAAACAAATACTGAGAATGTACAAAATAATTCTCACCTTTGACCAATCACCCATTCGCCAAACGTAGCATTTCGAATAATCCTCACAGTCCTCAGCCTCCCTGGGTCTGGTCGACAGCACACATTTCTTCCTGGGATTGGTGCACCTGACAGTCCGATGACGGACACCTTTGCCACACTTGACTGAGCACTGAAAGATAACATCACAAGATTTTAAATAAATACATCCAATAGGAAATGTAGATTCTGTTATAAAGATAGATTATGTTAACTGTAGGTTCTTTAATCAGCTCTCATAAGCTCATCACTCACATAAACCAGGTAAAAGAATTAAATATCAGTTTACTGGCAATACCAGGCTAAGTACTCATATGAAAGCCCAGACACATGACCTTCAATATGCAGAGCTAAAGATAAAACATTACAAAATATGGAACCATTACTATAGACAGTAATACAATAAAGAGATGAAATAATTGATTTAAATGTGGACAATAGATAATGAGCAAAATTTCTTAAGTTATGATATTTGACATAAAAATTTTAATCATAATTATGTCAAGAAATTCTTCAGTTTCTTTTTCCCTAAAGAAATGTGAAAAAAATGTCAAATCTTCACAGACTATCATTTTCAGAAGACTTTACAATGAAAAGCAACTAAAACATGAATTTCTTTACATAACTCTATATCCCTAGAAACCACCATTCTAAATGCTTATGTGGAGTGAAAATACAATTTTATTTTAGAAATATAGCTATTTCCATAAAAATGCTGCTTATGAAGATAATACATTAGTTTGAAGCACATAGGTCTGTTTCACTAATTTTTTTCAAAAGATGTATTTATTTGAAAAGCAAAGTTACAGAGAGAGAGAAAAAGAGAGAGAGAGGTCTACCATTTGCTGCTTTACTCCCCAGATGGCCACAATGGCTGGGGCTGACCAAGCAGAACTTAGAAGTCAGGAACTTCTTCTGGTCCTCCCACATGAGTGTTGAGGGCACAACACTAGTTCCCTCCTCCTGTATTTTCCCAAGAGCACTAACAAGAAGCCAATTAGGAAGTGCAGTAGTCAGGACTCGAACCCATGCCATAGGGGATGCTGCTTTTGCTGAAGGTGGCCACCATCCTGGCTGCTTCACGGATCTTTTCTAAACATAATTATTGTCTTATGTGTAATTATCTTGTTTATTATAAAATATGTATAGGGGATTCATACTTTCCAAAGCAGGCATCGCTGTGTAGACATGCATACTGGATACAGGGTGTAATAGATTTGGCAAAACTTGGATCCAAGTTACATTTGCATTTGGCAAAAGTCCAAAGAAAGAATTATAGTATATACTTAGCAATGATGTCACCAAGGAATAACCATGATGATTATTTCTTAAATCACTGATAGAGCCACAGTGAAAGATAGAAGGTGAGCTTATTGCTTTTACATTGGCTGCCTTTAGCCACACTCATGTCCAGAAAAGTTGAACATGGAACTAATATCTTGTACATGGCAGTAACTGTCTCATATTTAATAGCTTACATTTGTATAAATGAACTGAGCTTTAAAATGAACTACACATTGCAATTTGTCATTTTATATTTATAGTTTTACTTTTTACAATTGAAAATATCCCTGTCTCATAAACTCAAGTTTCAAATTAAAAAGATTTTTTTTTAGTTGGTATACTACATTGTGGTATATAATTTCTCCCAAATGGTACCAAATAACATACAAAGTAGAACAGATTGGGCTGGGGAAAGTGGCATTTTTGTTCCTCTGATGCACATGCTAACCTCTCTGCAGATTGACTAGATTTATATTGTTGTAAATTAGTATATGGCAATCATTTTTATAATTGTTAAGAATTTACTAAAAAGCCAAGAGGTAGTCCAGGAAAACAAGAGGACAGACAGTTGGGCTATTTGCTAATGTGCTTTTAGAAACATTAAAAACAGAAACCACATTATCTATGCCACCTTATCCTCATCTTAAAAAGGGTGGCTGCTTATTTTAATACAGTATTTTCTATTTATTATTTTTATATCCTGTCTAATACTCTGAAATTAAAGATGGCTGACTTTGGTCTGTGTGGGTGCATGTATCTCGGCACATTTGGTGCACTTCAAAAGGTTTGTGGAAAAAATGTCATGAAAAGATAAGTATGCTTAGATCCAAAGGATCTTGAAATTCATGCATGATTTTTTTGTAATATGCATTTCCCTTAAACTTTCTAAAGACCTCTCATGCACATGTAAGTGAATTTATGTGGGTTCCTGCACTCACAATTCACTTAAAATGTCAGAGCAACCAGTAAATCTAAGTAATGAGTGGGATTACTATTATTTTGCTATATATGAAGATACACAAAACAGAAAATATGTCACTATGGATTGGCATAGATATAACTCTATGTTAGATATTCCAATGTAGCAGGGATATATGCTGTAGTGAGTTAGATAGCTCTGAGTAGTGGGCTGGGATTTGAACTCAGAGTTCTGAGTTCTATTACCCTCAGCTACAAAAGAGTGAAACTGAAGTTTTATGCAGTGATGATTAAATATCAACAGTGTACCAAGTATAAGGTAAAAACACACCCCTTATTCAGATGAAATAACTGTTTAATGTTAATCTCCTTTTTTCTTTTCCTTTTAAATACTGAGGGTTCTGAAGTGAGTCAACCTGTGTTTTAATGTATGCTTACTCAAGAGTGTATCCAGGGTATATAAAAGAAAGGGTAACATTCCAAAGTTCACTAATACACAAAATGTGTTCTAAATTTTGCTACAATAGTTACAGAATAAAGAGCAAAGATTTCACTTTCTATGTTTACAAACTTATTTATAAGTGTATGCCCAGTATCATCAGCACAATTAATGGATAGTGAAGGAAAATATCAACCCTCATGCAGAGAGATTCTGGATCAAAACAACATGGCCTTGTGCAAGCTATGAGTCAGAAAAGAACAAGAGAAAGCAATGTTGCAGGTACTGCACCTCGGACCACACTCCTGCCTCCCACACCGTCATACAGTCCTGGCCCTCACAGCGCTGGGCAGAGGCAGGCTTAGGTCCAGCACAGTCCGTCTCACGGGCTCTAACCAGGGTTCCATTGCTCAGTTGCTGGGTGCAGGCCACCTGTCTGTTCTGCATCCCTTTCCCACATGTCCGTGAACATGGTGTCCATTCTGTCATCATCCACCTGCAAATAAAGCAACAGTTACTGGAATCAAGTTAGGGGGCATGTACCTATCAAATATGCTATCAGGTCTACAATTAATAGAAGACTTACATAATAACTTTATACATTTTTTTTCACTAATACCAGCCATTTTCTGCAAGACACACAATACTTCTTATTTCTTATCTCAGGCCTCAATAAAATCTCAAGTTTACTTTGTATTATCCTGCCCATGGCATACCACTGTTTACCAATCATCATACTGCCTTCCTGGGGTTTCTTTATTATGTATAAAACTGACGCTATCCAGGAGTTATTTCTTGGTGATCTAAATTTCATAGTAGTCCCATGTGTACGCTACGACCATCATGGCCATTTACTAACAGAAAGGAAAACCAAGACGTGGAGGTTTAGTAACTTGTGAAGGATGGACTCAAGTACTCAAGTCAACATTGTGGCTTTCCAGGGTGTGCATTAGTAGGAAGCCGGAACTGAAACTGGAGTGGGACTCAACTGTGCCCAGTGAACCCACTGCAGCATAAAACAAAAAACACAACACTTTACTACATGAACTCCTTTTGGAATTAGACTGAAAATTAGACACCAAGGAAGGCACAATGTACACGACCTAACCGAAAGCTTATCAATGTACATTATTTTGTACATTATATTATCATTCTTCCCACCTCTTCATTTAGAAGCATTTATTGGTAAGGGGTAGAGTTATTGGAGTAGGAATACAAAACAAAAAGAAAAAAGAGGATATCTTAAATATATAAATCCACAGTAAAGGGCTTTGAAATTTCAACACTGTAGAAGAAGAAAGTATTTCCAATTTTTCTTATATCTCTGCTTAATGTGGCTTGAGCCAGATCTTAATTATATACAGTGCTTAATTACTGAATTTGACAAGAAGATAAAAAATAAAATGAACTCAAGATGGCATACTATATGAAAAAATGGTGAGAGAAAAGAGGGTTGAGAAACCAGAACTGAACAAATGCCTGGATGAAACAAATTTTAAAGACATTGTTTAAGGCAGATAACCTCAAATGTGATTTAACAGACAACTGCTGCCCCCAGGCTGTACTTACTGAATGTGATGATGTCCATGAGGGAGATTATAGAATAGGCTACCACAAAACTACACATTCTTTGCATATCCGAGTGGCACAGTGCATAAATTTACTGTGACGTCACTGGAGAAGCTACTAGGAATGGGCCATCAGTCCTCTGTCTGCTAAGATCTTCACCAAATTCCTTGGTGGAACAATAATGTGAATATTCCTGTCCCTGTCTTATAGAATCAGTCTAGCTTTACATTCTTTTGGACACCCAGTCTAAGAGCTTCTTGGACTTTTGACACCAGGCTGGAGTCCCGCTCTAGCCAGCATTCATTATTGCATGGAGCAAGTAGATTTCCAGAAACATCATGATGCCAGCCATGCCAAGCAGTTTCGCTGTCAGATCACTCCAGAGTTAAACTCAGGTTCCAGTTATTTATCTGTCTGTCCTTCCAGTAATTAAGTATCTTTGCTCATTTTTCTGATGCTGTAACAGAATACTGTAGACTAGGTCATTTTTAAAAGAAATTGGTTTAGTTTGGCTCTTGGTTCTTGAAGTTGGGACGCCTATGGTCACCGTGTCAGCATCTGCTCAATTTGGCAGTGAGAGTTTCAGACTGTATTAGCTCATGTCGGAAAGGAGAAAGAAGGAAGTTAGGAAGAAAGAAAGCAGAGAAGGCTAAACCAAGGAGTCCGCAGTGGCCTCTATCTAGCAGAGGAAGTCAGGGCCTAGTTTGCAGTACCCAGAGACCCACATTGCCTTTGTTCCTGGTTGGGTTCTGGGGCATGGCCATTCCTCCTTCTGTTTACATCAACCCTATCAAGTTCTAAAACATCATTTAGCAGAGAATTCAGGAACAAACAATTAAATTCAACTAAATAACCAAGAATTTGACAGGATCATAGACCAATTAATCAGCAATTGTAGTCCGGCTTCAACTCATGCTTTCTTAACCTCCTCCCATTTCACTTTGTGGAGATCAAAAATCATAAATCTTGAACCTATTTTTTTAATCTGTGCTTGTTTAAAAGATCACATCTTGGTGCATATACCTTTTTGAGGATTTTGAGGCAATGTAATTCCAATCATTTTCTGCCTGTGTTTTACAGGCTACAGTTTCATGTCTCACCAGGGCTTTAATGATCACCGCAAGAGGGTTACCTTGTTTGACATGGCTGCTCATTGCACTTTCGAATCTGTGGCTCAGGCTTGGTTAAGTATTTGCATTTCTTATTGTCCACAATGCTGATATTTTTGCTCATAATTTTTGTACAAGACACCAATGTCTTCCTTTCACCTGAAAAGAACAAATATATTCGAAAAGGAATGACGTTATAGGCCTTTATACAATGAACATGGAACTCGTTTACAGGCTGGCTATACTTTTCAAACAGGTTTTAAAGGCATTTTAGATTAGATTGACAAACATGTTATTACATATAACAAAATGTGTTCCTAGGCTTACAAAAAGTCAACTATAATTTTTCTCTTGAGTAGGCAAATTTTATATTCTATTACAAAATGGTTATGAAAACCCAAGTTGACAAGATAATTTTAAAAATATAACCACCTTTTTAACATTAAGTGATTGAAAGCAGTACTTTTCAGAAAATCTTAGGAATCTGATTTTTGTAATGAAGCATCATGAAAGTGCTGAAACATGCTCATGGACACATGCACATTTTATTGTTCGGCTGCACATCCTCAGTGCTGTGTGTCGAGTTATAGGGAAATGAGTTTATATTGAGCTTAAGATTTTTATTCTTTTAAAAAGTATTTGCGGGCCTGGCGGCGTGGCCTGGCGGCGTGGCCTAGCGGCTAAAGTCCTCGCCTTGAACACGCCAGGATCCCATATGGACGCCGGTTCTAATCTCGGCAGCTCCAATTCCCATCTAGCTCCCTGCTTGTGGCCTGGGAGGGCAGTCGAGGACGGACCAAGGCTTTGGGACCCTGCACCCGCATGGGAGACCTGGAAGAGGTTCCTGGTTCTCTTCTTCGGATCGGCGCAGCACCGGCCATTGCGGCTCACTTGGGGAGTGAATCATCGGATGGAAGATCTTCCTCTCTGTCTCTCCTCCTCTCTGTATATCCGGCTTTTCAATAAAAATAAATAAATCTTAAAAAAAAAAAGAAACAGCTATTTCTTTAAAAAAAATATTTGCTTTTCATTTTATTTGGAAGTCAAAGAGATAGACAATGATATAGACATAGAGAGATCTTCAATGCACAGACTCACTCTAAAATTGCTTGCAACAACCAGGGTTGGACCAGGCTATCGATTGGAGCCTGAAACCCAATTTGGGTATCTCACATGGGTGGGGACATAAGTATTTCAATCATCACCTGTTATTTTCCAGGTTATATATTAGCAGGAGGCTGAATGAGAAGCAGGGGAGTAGGACTTAAAAACAGGCACTGTGATATGAAATGTCTCAAGTCAGTGTCCCAAATGGGATTTTAACTCTTATACCAACGCCTATGTCAGAATTTTATTCTTATTGTATTGAGAACTCAGTAATTCTAAAAACACAGATTCCTAAAGTATCATCATGTCTTTTAAGAAAAAAAAACATGAGACTTAACCTATTTCACTACCTTTCAGAAAACTGCCATTTTTGTTTTCTCTGTTTTGATAAAGTCTGAGTATAGAAGGTAAAAGTGAAAATCTGGATGCTCTTCATTTTTGCATGCATCCCATAAGCATAATTCCTTGGGAATTCTTAATTGATTTTAACTTAAAATGTCTTGAGAAGTATGTTCCTAATTTCCTTTTCTCCAGAGAAATCTTATATGTAATTTTCCTGAAAGGAAAAGCAAAATATCTTTACAAGATTTAGTAACCTATTTTTAACTGTTGTTTGACATTATAAAATAGCCCAAACAGCCAACAGATGGTCATGAGACATTAGCATTAAGAAGAAGTCATAAACTGTCTGGGTATGATTGAAAGGTCCATTGGTTGGAGTCCTTTGACTGCTAGGACATAATTAGGAAACAGGGAGCATTCATGTTCTTCAGGCTAAACGTGGAAACCTGGGCAGGTGGCAGAGAAGCCACTCTCTCATTTAAGTAGCAGAAGGAGAGTGGACAAATCCCAGAAGAAGGAAAGAGCTATAGAGAGATACTTTGAATAACTGGAGAATTTTTTGCTTTAACTTGAGGTTGGGGACATGAAGAGACAGCAAGGTAATGAAGTGAAAGCGACAGACACAGTTCATGAGACTGTGTGTGGTTGGAGTTTGTCTCAAGGTCCTTATGGCCATTAGCCCTTTGGCGCAAACTCATCGAGTGCCACAGGGTCCTGGTAGGAGATGCATGTCCAACCATTCAGGGAAAAGAGCCGTTTCTTGCCTGGCAGTCTGCAAGGTGCTAGGGTCAAGGCAGGAGGAAAGAAGTCCCTTTCCCTCTCAAATGTACATATAGCTCCACCATCAACTGTAGTGCAGATGCTCCTACATTTATCCATATTAACACACGGATAATACATCCACGTGCAGGCGTGGCTATCATTACCATCTACCTATCTTATTACAAAAATCATTTAATCTGTCTTCTTACAGAGATAGCAGAACATTGGTGATTATTATTCCTTTTTTGGATAATCTCAGTGTTTGATGAAATGTAAATGATGCTATAAAAGCTTGATATGGACAACAAATACCAGGCAGGAAAGCAGTACTTTTCTACTCTTACCAGAAACATATGAAACTCTAAGAGTCTACACCAATGCACCAACAAGGGCACGGAGACAGACATCCAACAACAGATGAAAAGTTGTGTATCAGGACAGATGTATTAGGAATAATGCATGCTTTCCAGGAAGAGGCACACACAGAGGCAGCCCTACAACAGAGTTCTATGGCTTGGCAGAACCAGCATGGCTAGATAGCCATGCCCTGGGTGATACTGATGTAGTACACAAACTATCCACATGAATGCAATGGTCTCCAAGTCTCTGGGGCTGACCCCTGCAGCTCACATGGCAGGCAAATTTATGCTAACTTTAAGAAAAGTAAAGGAAAGGCAAGCTTACAGGCCAGACAATCACCCACAGGGATCATTAGAACATCACGTGGCATAGCATAGAGTTGGGAGTAACATTAGCTCCTATTATATTAGTGCTGAATACCCTACAACTAAAAAAAAAAAAAAATCCAAGTAAATGTTAGAGCAGCAGAAATAATTAAGCTTGCTTAGTTACAAAGAAAGAAAAACTAACTTCATAAGGTAGGAGCTATCTAAATGAATTTGGTATAGCATTTCCATCACCTTTCTCCTTACAATCTAAGTTTCAAGAACTCCTTTACGAACTGATACACATTAAATAGATATCAGTAAACTTCTGTATAATGGTAGCATGTTTTCAGTATTACCACTATGTTATCAGGAGACATAGGTAGTGACAGGTTTAAAATAAATGTATGTTTACAAAATACAGATGGCAATTTAAAAATTCAATTTGGAACATGCATAATCAAAAGACTCCAGAGTAGATGTGGTTTGCTAAACTAATTTAAATAATGGCACTTTGCCAACTATAGCACAAACAGATGAATACAGACCTTGTCCAGAAAGCTTTTGTTGAACATAGATGTAACCACAGAATAAATATCTAAAAGCTAATTATAGTAATTTTTTTCAATCCTCAGAAAATATCTAACATCAGTTTGTTATACTGAAGTTAACATAACTAAGCTATTGAAAAAAACAACATTTTGATAATTAAAAAGATACAGATATTGACTCAAATCTAGGGAGCATCTGAGTGGAGCTCTAAGAAAGCTTCCAGGCAAGCATCACGTCAGTCATGCCGTCAGGACACTGTATACTGCAGCTCCCATCATGAGGTTTTTGTGGGTTTTTTTTTTTTTTTGGCAGTTAGGAAAAGATTTGTCATTAGTTTTTATACTTTACTAAACAAAAATAAGGAATCAAGAAAGAAAAGTGCTACTATAACATGGGCACATTATCTTATTACACAAATAATATCTTGAAGCCATATGCTGTTCTTATTAGCTGATTTCTTTCTTTTAGACATTTTCATGTCCCAGTCAACACAGAGAACTTTCATTCTAGCTTTAACAAAAGTATCTAAAAGCATCGAATACTGTGGAACTTATGGAGGAATAAGTTGCAGTTTGTTACTTGCCAGATGGCCTTTAATGTCACATTTTTGGTCATTCTTATTAAATTGGTCTTAGGTAATCCAGTTTGATATTTCAAACACAATTCTAAGCTTAGTAGAGTAACCATTAGTCACTCAGAGCTTTGCCAAACTTGGACGAAACGGAAAAGGGTAGGGATTGATTTTTATGTGTGGGTGTGCTTTTTGCTCTGACTGGACATAATATCACATGAGCTTTATTTTCTAGTCTTATAGATAAATGAGCATCTCTTTTTAAAAAGATGTATTTATTTACTTGAAAGTCAGTTGCAGAAAGAGAGGAGAGACAGAGATATCGTCCATCTGCTTATTCCCTCTCCAAATGTCCACAATAGCCAAGAGCCAGGAGCCAGGAGCTTCTTCTGTATCTCCCAAGTGGGTGCAGGGGCCTGAATATCTGTGCTAATAATATTATTATAATGATTTTTATATAGATGCCTAATGTGAAATTTTAAAATAGTAACTGAAACTTCAGTTTACTTCCTTATGCATATAAGATATGATATTGTTGCCTGTTATTTCAATGTTTTAAACTTTTTCTCATTTATCACCAGCAATCCAGTACCTTATAACAGCATTAGAAAAACAACACAACACACACTGAGATTTATAGTGCTCTGTGAGCGTTTCTTTGCTCTTACCTAATATATTCCTATGAAGTAGAATAATGCTATTATTTCTGTTTGCTGTGGAAGAAAAATTTTGCATGAATCTGTTTCCAATGTTCTGTGCTTTGAACGTACTCTCATTCAATTCATGAATTTGCTGAAAGATTACAGAACTCTTCCTGGCTATAAAAATGATGATATAAATTCAGAAATGATGCGATGCTCGAAATCCTGTCCATGGAGTTTATTTATGAACTGCACAGGAAAATAATATCTAAAAGCCCAGAAATATTTTGGCATTGAAATGAATATGTGCCCTATTAATATAGCCAGAGATAATTGAAAACTGTTGACTAAACATAAGGGAACAGCAAGTGCAGGGAATCAAGTGAAGTGCAAATCCTATTGGAACTGTGTACCAGTAGAAGGGCTATTTTACCATATCAATCACCTGAAATAAAAATAAGAACATATCTAAGCTCCTATTTAATACATCCAGAGAAAACATAAATAATCCCTTGGAGACGTGTTCTACTTTGTAGAAAGAACCTGCATTAAGCCTGCTCAGCCATTCTTAAAGGCAAAATCAGGAGAAAAACAGGCTAGATTTTGGAAGTCCTGATTTTCATCTTGGCTTCACCCCTCAAGAGCCATATGATTTGGGGAAGTCACTTCATCTCCATTGACTTCACTTTCTAATGCTGATAATTAAGAAATCATGTTTTGGGGCCCGGTGTGATAGCGTAGCGGTTAAGATCCTCGCCTTGAATGCACCAGGATCCCATATGGATGCCGGTTCTAATCCCGGCAGCCCTGCTTGCCATCCAGCTCCCTGCCTGTGGCCTGGTAAAGCAGGTGAGGATGGCCCAAGACTTTGGGACCCTGCACCCACGTGGAAGACCTGGAGGAGGCTCCTGGCTCCGGATTGGCTCAGCTCTAGCCGTTGCGACCGCTTGGGGAGTGAAGATCTTCCTCTCTGTCTCTCCTCTCTGTATATCTTCCTTTTCCAATAAAAGATAAACAATCTTAAAAAAAAAAAAAGAAATTGTGTTTTGGAAATCCAGCATTTTGGGGCTGACACAATGGCTCAACTTGCTAATCATCTGTCTGCAAGTGCCAGCATCCCATATGGACACCAGCTCCTGTCCCAGTAGTTCTACTTCCCATCCAGCTCCCTGCTTACGGTCTGGGAAAGCAGTGGAGGATGACCCAAAGCCTTAGGACTCTGCACCCAAATGGGAAACTGGGAAGAATCTCCAGGCTCCTGGCTTTGGATCAGCTTAGCTCCAGCCATTGGGACCATTCTGGGAATGAACCAGCATTCTTTTTGACTCTGCAGCTAAAACAATTTATAGTGAAATGTTGTTCTTTAAAACTTTAGAAACTAAAACAAACAAACAAACAAAACAAAGCAAAACAAAAAAGTACTCCAGGAAGCAATAAATACAATTTGTGGAAAATAATTTTAGCCCTTAACAATTTGCTCTAAGGCTGGCAAGTTCTGCTGCACTGCTTCTGATGATACAGCTGTAAAAGGACAAAAGCCAGGGGGAGGATAATAACTCGCTGGCCAAGCATTTTCTTGTCTTTTAATGAAAGTCAATTCCCTTGATGAGTTTTCAGTGCTGTCCTATGTACCGATAACCTCCCCATCACATCCCTCCTATACTGCCAGTACTGTGATGAAGTCAGGGGCGATCATTGGGCTCATGGACTTGGACTCAGAATCTAGCCTGCACAGTTCCATCAAATTGTAATAGTGCAGCTTTTCATTTAGAACAGGCGTGTTGCAGTTTGTCATTTTTTTGTTGTTGGATTTCCTCTTATTATAACAATTATTATTAATTATTTGGAGACAGAGCCCATCTGCTGGTTCATGGTTCACTCACCAAATACCAATAATGGTCTGGTTTTGGCACAGCCAGAACCTCAATCTGGGCTCTCCATATTTGAGTGGCAGGGGCTCAACTGCTTGAACTATCACTGTTACCTCCAAAGGTCTACATTACCAAGAGGTAAAATTAGCAGCAGATCATGGTTGCTAAACCACGTAATCTGATAGAGGATGTGGGCAAATGCCGAGGCTAAATGTCTACCCCTTTGCTTTTATTTCCTATTTGGTTGGAGGATGTACACCCTTTAAGTGACTTGGGCCTGGCATCAGTAAAGAATAGGTGAACAGATTATTAAAATTCAGTATAGGGGAGCTATTAGCAGATAGGAATGGCTGGAGGGTTGTAGAGGAGCTTAGGTCATGTGCTAATAGCAGGACCTAAGAAGAAGCCTGGACTCTGAAAGCTCCTCTGACAAAGATGGCATAGTTTTAAAGAGTAACTTGCAGTCCTTTTGTTGTGTTACCTTGTGTGCTCCAGAGCCAAGAGTATTCTATTTAATTTCATTCCAATTAGCTTTTGCTCTGGGGGTCCTCAGAAAGCCATGCACTACAGGAGACACGGGGCAACACCAAGGCTCTGAGAACTCTGGCAATGACAACCAAACTGTCCTTGCCATCATTGATAAGCAAAATATTCCTAAGTTTTGTGTCTATTTTCTATCATCTTCTGTATTCCAAGCCCTTTACACAGTTCTTTCTCCTCAGTACCCTCAGTCTAAAAACTCTCTAGCTCCATCAGACCCCATAACCCAACAATCCTACCACCATTCCAGTGCGTTTTTCAAGCTTTTTCAAATCTTTGCTTTTGTCTTTATATAATTAAGTTGTTTTCTTATTTTATTTTTATTGGAAAGCCGGATATACAAAGAGGAGGAGAGACAGAGAGGAAGATCTTCTGTCCGATGGTTCACTCCCCAAGCAGCCGCAAAGGCTGGAGCTGAGCCAATCCGGAGCCAGGAGGTCAGAGCTTCTTCAGAGTCTCCCACATGGTTGCAGGGTCCCAAGACTTTGGGCCATCTTTGACTGCTTTCCCAGGCCACAAGCAGGGAGCTGGATGGCAAGCGGGGCCGCCGGGAATAGAACCCTGGCATCCATATGGGATCCTGGCGCGTTCAAGGCAAGGATCTTAAGCTACTCAGCCACCGTGCTGGGTATATAATTAAATTACAAGATATATTATTATCAACTCCCTGCACACAACATCAGTTTCATTACCTGTTTCTTGCTTTGTCATACTCATCTGGAAATCTCTAAACTGATCAAGAACATCTATATTGTATACTATCCATAGATGGAAGGCAACATACCCCTGGGGGTGTGGGGAGTGGAATCATATAGAATTCATGACTACTCACCTCAAGTGGTACTGTACCATCAAAATGTGCACACCTGTTCTATCCATTTTCATTCTCTAAGTGACCATTTCCCAACCTACCTCATCAAAACTTTAGTACTTCCTTTTGAACACTTTCACCCTTGATAAGGTAAGCTTTATGGAAAAAAATTGTGGCACCCCCCCAAAAAAAAATTATCACCACAAATACCAAAAGCTTAAGTTTTTTTTCTTGGGCTGGGCATTTTTGTCTAAAGACCATTTCAGTATCTCACGTATCTGAATTTGTCTTCAGAATAATTTTGCTTCCTTCTGTGCATCATTAATTTCCTGTTTTATTGTACAAAATGGACAGGTCAAATAATGATGTATGCAATTCCCTACTCAAAACAATTTAAAGATTCCTCTGATTTACCTATGGCCATATTTCTCTGCTCATCCTTCAGCAGCCTTCTTTGAATTACCAGAAGTTCCTTTCTCTAACTCTTCTGCCCTTTTCTCTTAAATATATTCCACTTAGATTTTGAGCCAAACACTTCATTAAAAATAATTTTACAAGGTCTCTTAACTACCATCTTTCTATCATAATAGTTAATGATAATGCATTTATAATATCTGTATGTTTAAATAAAACGATCATTTGTCAGTCCAGATGTTTAAAAACGTATTGACAGCTTTGGATACAGCTAGTCAATCTTTCTCTTTCTAGACATTTTCTCACTTGTACAATAGGAGACTATTGTTCTGGTCATGTGTTTTTTTTTTCTCTCCAATGCTGCTAGCTACTCACTTTAATCCACTTTTCTGGATTCTCATCTTTCTAGACTATAAGTACTAAAGACCCCACATCCCAGTCCTCTAATACGCTTGTCCTTTCTTTACTCACTTCTTTGGTGACTTCACCCACTTTAAGTGTTAAGACTCCAACCTCAGGCTGTAAATCTCTAGCCTAGTATCTCATGAATGCCAGACTTGCCGACCTAATTGCTTTCTTGACATCACATACAGATCACCAACAAGCACCTCAAATTTACACTGATCTCTAGTCCCTCCTCATTCTGCTATCCCAGGGATTTGCGTGGGTAAACTTTGTTCTGCCAGGTGCCTGACAAAAGTCATTACCATCATCCTTTATACATCTTTTCTCCTAACTCCACATCTAGCCTATCAACGTAACATGTTAGTTCTACTTTCAAAATACCCACAGACTCTGACCACTTCACTCTTCTCCCTTGCTACCACCATAGCCTAGTTACGATCAATTTTATTCGCCTGAATTATTATAGGAATCTCCTTACTGATTGTTATGCCTTTGCCCTTTTTTTCCATTTAGTCTGTACTCAACTCAGACACAAAAACCACCTCTGAAAACAACAAGCCAAAATAAGTTTCTCCTTTATGCATATCTCTTCATCTGCTTCCTGTGTCACCCCGTCAACAGGAAGGTTGCTCTCTTGAGCAATCAGCTCTACTTTTGGCTCAAGACTTTTGCTTGAAACTCTTTCTAGGAGCCATCGCTGCTGGTTATCACACAAACCCACGTGACACTTGTCAGTGTCATCTTCCCTTGGGGGCCATCCTGACCATCGCATTTAAAACTATACCTATCCTTCCCCTTCTCATCTTCACTGCCTTATTTATTTCCTCTCTTGACTTTTTTAAGAAAAGATTTATTTATTTTTTATTGCGAAGTCAGACATACAGAGAGGAGGAGAGACAGAGAGGAAGATCTTCTGTCCGTTGAATCACTCCCCAAGCAGCCATAATAGCTGGAGCTGAGCCGATCCAAAACCAGGAGTCAGGAGCTTCTTCCGGGTCTCCCACGCGGGTGCAGGAACCCAAGACCTTGGGCTGTCCTTGATTGCTTTCTAGACTGCATACAGGGAGCTGGGTGGGACTTGGGGCTGCCGGGATTAGAACTGGCACCCATGCTAGGAGAGGACTTTAGCCACTTGGCTATCGTGCCGGGCCCTGATTTTTATTCAGTGTCACCGTTTGAAACTGTGCTACTTATTTGTGTGCTTGTCTTTACCATCACCAGCAACCTCCCTTCCCTGAACGCTGCCCTCAGGAGAGTCTCTTGTACCCTCTCCATGGCAGCTGCAGCAACGCTGCATGGAAGAAGGCATTTCAACAGCTTCTTTGACAGAAAACACAATGGACGGTGCACTGTTTCATGCCGATGTGTTCAAATGACACAAAATATAGGCATACATCACAATTTTGCATAATTAAACATGTTGCTTTTTAACTTCGAAAGATTATTTCTTTAGAGGTATACCAAACGTGTTATCAATTGAAAAAGAAAATGGAAGTAATCTATTTCTGACATACATAGATACAAAGGGAAGCATCAAGTCTCACGTCCTCCTCTCTAACTTCTGCCTTGCAATTAACTGGTTCAATGCTCATCAACAGACCCCCCCAAATTGCAGTACACATGTGTCTCATTGGTAAAACAAACGAGTTGGATTAAATGCAGGAATTTGACACAACTGTTAACATACTGCTTGGGGTCATCTACACCCTACATCACAAAGTCTGGGTTAGTCCTGGATCCCATACTTCTGATTCTTGCTTCCTGCTAACATGCCTCTGGGAGCAGCAAATGACGGCTCAAGTGCCTGGGTCCTGGTCACCACATGGAAGACCTGGATTGAGCCCTGGTGGCCTGGCTTTGGCTTAGCCCAGTCTCAGCTTTCGTGAGCATTTGAGTAGTAAACTGGATGGAAGATTTCTTGCTTGCTTGGTGCCTCTTGCTCTCTCTCTTAGCCTTGCAAATAGAGAAAAAAGAAAATATAAAAATAAAAAATATTTAAGCACAATTTTAGAAAGGTTCTATGATTTTTGAGAACAGTAATACACTCTTTAGAAATAACAAATTTGGGGGCCTGGCAAGGCAGCCTAGTGGCTAAAGTCAACATCTTACATGCACTGATATCCCATATGTGTGCCAATTTGTGTCCTGGTAGCCCCACTTTCCATCCAGCTCTCTGCTTGTGGCCTGGAAAAGCAGTTGTAGGCTGCCGAAGGCCTAGGGGCCGTGCACCAGTGTGGAAGACCCAGAAGGAGCTCCTGGATCCTGGCTTTGGAATGGTTCAGGTCCAGACATTGTGGCCACTTGTGGAATGAATCAGCAGATGGAAGATCTTCCTCTCTGTTTTTCCTCCTCTCTGTAATTCTGCCTTTCCAATAAGAATAAATCACTCTTTAAAAAAAAGAAATAACAAATTTGGGCCTGGCATTGTTGCACACAGGCTGGGCGTCAAATATGGGTACCAGTTTGAGTCTTGGCTGTTTCATTCCCAACCCAGTAATCTGGTAATGTACCTGGGAAAGCAGCAGAGAATCTCCCAGATGCTTGGATCCCTGAACCCCATGGAAGGGCTAAAACAAGTTCCTTTCTTTGTCCTGCCACAGCCCCAGTTTTTGTGGTCATTTGGGGAATGAACTAGTGTATGGAAGACCCTCCCTCCCTCCGTTTGTTTGTTTGTTTGTTTCTTTCTTTCTTTCTTTTTTCTTTCTTTCTCTTCCTTCCTTCCTTTTTTCCCTGTAATTTAATATTAAAACAAGAAATAAAAAACTAAACCCATGTGCATGCTCTCTATATTTAGCTTAAGTATATTGATCTCATAGAAGCAAATTCAGTTCTGCTCTGTTAAAGTACCATTACATTTAGTCCAGATCAAAAGCTTATGTGGATATACATAGCTTAGGATTTAGAGCTTCTAAGATTTTACAGAAGTGATACATTGCATGTCTCTCCTCTCTCATTCTATGTGTGTAAATTAACAATTTGAATGATACCAAAGAGATTTGGATTTTCAACTAATTACATTACTCAGCAGAATACAATGAGTAATCATATTAATGAGATATGTAATCAACTTGTAAATAGCGTTTCTTAATTTGTGGACTATTTTCCACAAAATAGCTCAAACAGTTATCCACTAAACTATGCATATATGGATTTTGATTTGTCATTAGTGATTCATCAGAAGACACCTGCTGTTTTGCAAAGATAAATATTTTAAAAAGCATCACCTCCTCCACACGTGGCATCACAATCTTGCCAGCCTGTGTGCGTCCACAGGAAGAGGGGGTCGGGCGCTTTGGTGCTCTGGTTCTCTGGAAGAGGCTCTGAGGGGATCGTGTATTCGTAATGAAGGCCATAGTTCTGATCTTGAAACAGGAGTACCTGTAGGATGAACATGATCAAGGCAGATGAGTCAAACCAGAGCCACATCCAAGTGAAGGATTTAAGGATCTCGCGACCTCACAATGCTTGCTCTTTGATGAGCAACCTTCTTTAATACAGAGCAGAAAGGTAAAATCACTCGCAAACCATCCTGCTTTTTGCACAGACTGAATTGCCACACTCACCTTTGATCTAAGGACATCAGGAAGGAAAGCAATTTGAATGAGGTCAGAGCTCCCAGATAATTTTCTTTGAATTTGATGATCTAATCAGAGTTGCATGAAACGTGACACATGTAGATGATGGATTTGGTGGAGGAGTGGGGATTTGTGGGGGCAGGAATGTGCAGTTCAAAATCAAGATATGATCCACAAAATATTAGAAATGTAAACTTCTCATTCATTTGAAAAGGAGAAATGGACAGGCAGTCTTTGAATTCACAGAGAAGGAAAGGTCCCTGGACATCACTGCCTTTCCAGGGGATAGAGGAGTTCAAAGCCAACCAGAGGAGAAGCACTGCATTCCATGTATGCTTACAGTTAACTTGTATTTTTGGAAATGTTACTGATTTTCCATTTCTAGTAAATACTGTTTTCTTTGCAAATAAATCTATGTTAAAATGAAATTTTAAGTAAATATTCACAATGTAATTATATGCATATATGTAAACAGTTCACTAAGCCATGGGAGTGACTGCAATGAACAATAAGCAGGGCTCATGTGTGTTTTGTTCTCCTCTGGCATGCAGTACTGAGCTACATGACGGATCATCACGGGCACTCACACACATGTGTACCCCAGATATATTTTAGTGAATGAATCAGTGATATGTTACTTTATGAATCCATTTAGAACAAATATGTCCCCAAACTCCCCAAAATACATCATTTCAGCAGATATTATGACTTCCTGAATGGGATGCATATAAATAAACTATTTTGCCTAAATTTTAAAGTGATACTAAATTCCTGTTTTAAGATTTATTTTTTGTTTATTTGAAAGTCAGAGTTACAGACAGAGAAGGAAAAGGAACAAAAGGAGGAGGAGGAAGAGAAAAAAAGAGAGGGAAAGAAACCTTCCATCTGTTGGTTGGCTTCCCAAAAGGTCCCAACGGCTAGAGCTGTACCAAGCCAGGAGCCAGGAGCTTCTTCTGGTTCTCCCACACGGATGCAGCATCCTGAGCACTCGGGCTGCTTTCTCAGGCACATTAGCAGGGAATGGGGTTGGAAGTGGAGCAGCTGGGACCTGAAGCACTACCCATATGGCATGCTGGCATTGCATCTAGAAGCTTAGCTGGTTGTGCCATAAAGCTATCTCTACCATGCCAAATTATTAAGTCACTTTGTTCACTATTATATTATACTGAGATAGTTGTAAAGATGATTTGTAATTAACATTCTGTGAAAAAAAATGAATGAACCCAAGGGAAGCTGTTTCTGTTATATTTTCATTACATCTTTTTCTCAAAGTTTAATATATCAATATATATTATTGACCTATATGTACTATCTCAATATCAATACAACTACTAGGACATAGTTAGATGTGTGTATTGGCAATCTTACGTGCTGAAATTATGAAACACCTCGAATCGGAATAAAAATAACATTTCCTAAGCTTCTAAATACCTAACATACTGCATGCTGATTCCATGTGTGTTATAGCGCTGATTTTAGCTTAAATTATCTTATTTCAGATTGTCAGATATAAGTGACTTTCATCCTAATGAGTTTAAAGAGGAAGAATTTGAATGTCTTAAAAAGGAGTGCAAGGTCACAAACTATTATGCAGTTTAAAATTGATGGAATGAATGTAAAAATAGCAGTTATCTGTCAACTTACTAATTACATGAAAATATGTCTATTTTTCTTAACCAACTGCCTTTTCATTGATAGAAATTTAGATTGTCTTTGTATTTCTAATGCACTTGAAATAGAGGCGTTGGCTCCAAAGCCATTAGCTCTTTCTTAAACCCTTTGAACTTGGCAGTATCCTTTGCAAGAAGGAAAGTGTGACCATGTTACAGGCGAGGGGCACATACTGCACATGGCAGCAGAGCTATTTCCTTTCAGAATTTAGTACCAGCTTTCAGTCTGTAATAGTCATTAAAGAAAAATATCTTAGAAGTGCAGTTTCCCTTGGATTACTGAATAAATCCAGGTCACATAGATGCCTTCTTTTAGACACAGTTCACTGACTTTAATTATGTTTCATGCTTCCAGGAAAAACCATGGTAATTACCAGGCAGATTACAGATCCTGTAGCAGGAAAACTACTCCCTGTGCTCCACACTGGGGTTCCCTATAGACTGTTGTAAGATTTTGAAGTAGAGGCGCTCAGTAGAGCCTTCATCTACTGCCACTAAAAATGTCGGTTATATTAACACAAGGCAGGCAAACATGATGGTGTTTTCTATAACCCAATGCTTAAATCACTGCAGCCAACAACTTTATCTTCAATAATCCAGTCATGGAAGGAGCTGGATGTTGCTCCTGTCTTCCAACCCTCTCCAGAAAAGGCAAAGTTTCCAAGTGAAATTATAGAATGGGATGCAAGGAAATTCTGGAGAGACACACAAATTATTCAAATTTACATGTGTGTTTACAATCTAAGTACTTGAATGTAAACTTTATGTAGGAGAAGGAGCACAGAAAAATGGAACGTTGTTCACAGATAATTCACTGGGCAACGTTATGCACACTATTTAAATTTTCTCATATTGGGTTCTTCTAAAACTGTTTTGCAGACTTATATAACACATTTCACAGGATTAAATGCTATTATGAATCTGAAACACTTTTGGGAAGGATTTGATTCTCAGTGCTCATGTTAGATACAATTACAATTTGGGATAGAAATTACATTTAAAATTATCTTGCTCTTCTTACTCCGGTTAGGAAAATGTCTATCTACTAAAGTTATATCAAATAATCTTTGTAAGGCAGGTGTTGGTTGGAGGAATAATAATAATAGCAAGAAGGAGCAGGCCAGAAACGCAGACCTCGGGTCCAGCTTCAGACCACACGAATCAGAATGTGTAACAAGGACTCCAGGTATTTCCAGGCATGTTAGTATAGGAGTAGCAAATGGGCCTCTATGGGACTTCAACCTTTAGGTCCTAGACTAACAACATGGATGTCTTCATCTGAAGACAAATTCAGCTTCAATTGTATAAAAATATCAAATAATGTGGCATGATACACTCCACATAAATAATCAAGTATTTGTGTTTTAGAGTAGTTTGATGAGTGGGGTTTGTTAAAATAGTCTGAATTTTAGGCTTAGGTTGCTCCTAGAATAATAAGCTCACTCCAGCAGTGTGCTTGCTGTATTCCTCTGGCTCCTGGGCCGCATCACACACATCTCTACGTAAATGTGGCATGTGGAATTGCCAACAGCCTAGGAAGATTCCCTTTGTACTGATTCTTGCCCTCCAAACTTTATCCTAACTCATAGCTGGTCTTTTGCTCTATGATGAAGAAAGTTATCTCAAACATTTACTGTGGGAGAAAACATACAGTTAGTTGAGAGCACAGCAAGATATATTTATCAGATTGTTTTCCCAGGTAAAATAGTATCTCCTGCAAAGGCATTTTATATAGAGTCAGACAATGGCACTGTATGAAATACTATGATTTACCATGTGATTGCATTCTCTTGACAGACAACTATTCTAGTTAGTAAATGTATGCTTTTAGGGAAAGACAGCTCCTGTTTTCCAGTGCTCTGTCTCCTTACTCTACACTGGCTCTGTGAATTCATAAAACATTGTGTTCCTTTTGTAACAACTGCTGTTAGGTATCATGATTTAAAATACATTTTTAAAGCTTTTAAAAAAGTCTACCTCCTAATTTTAAATGATTATCTAACAATTCAGTTTCAGAAAAAAAAAAAAAAAAAAGACTGGAGAGGACCCAATGGGAAGATGGTTGTCATGAGAAACTGATTATGCAATGTTATCAACCCGTCCCTCATACCAGGAGATGTAAAGGCGCTGTAGTAGGACCTTTGGCAGAGATCTTCTCCCAGAGGCCTCGTCTGATGTAATGGACAGTGGTTCCAGCTAAATTGAATGTTCCAGAGTGTTCAATCTTCCAGTCACTATTAATAGACTGTTTGCCAGCATCTCGGAGAGCTATAAAGAGTATTATGAGCATTAACCAGTCAGCATCACTGTTCAATATCCACACAGCATTGCTTCATTAAAAGAATCCATTGGTTTCTGAAGCCAGTGGGGCAACACACAATCAGAAGTGAACCAAGAGGTGTTGGGAAGTGTTCTCAGTGACAGCACAGGATCCAGGCAGTCCTTCCTTCCAGAAGCTGACCACAGCCCAACAGTCAAAGTCACATGTATGCATTTACTTTTACCTCTCCTAACTTCCTAGGACACTTCCTACGACACTTGATGTCTAAAACCTGGAGGCGTGGTGGGCAACAGCGGAAGCTGGGGCACTTAGCCACTTATTCTTTAAAATATTACTATGTCAGGGTTCTGTGTATGTGTCTTCTCTACCCAGTGACTCTACAAACACAGGGAAGGCTAATATCACATCATATATATGCCCTGTGTCTCCTATGGCCTTCTAGGAAAATGTGGGACTTAAGAAAGATAATTCAACAGTATGTTAATTAACATACATAAAAATAGCAAATGTACAGGTAAAGAAACAATTTAGAGATAATGTTGGTTTTAAAAACACACTTAGAGCCTTTTGATACTTCCAGATGGTGATCTCCTTTGAGCAAGAATGGAAGATAAATTGCAGCTTTTCTCCTAGAAATAGATATTTTTTTATGTGGGATTTTACAGAATTATTTTGCACACTTTTTCCTCTCCATCAGATTCATCTGATCTCTGTTACTATTTAGTCACAATTCATGACATGGATTACCATTCCAAATTAGAAATTCATTCCTATATTTATCCAGATCGTTTTAATTTTTATTTATGTTTACAGAATTTTCCATATGATTTTATTGTCTTGCTCAAAAGAAATGCACATGGAAATTTATTGAAGACTCAAAAGAATATGAATATATATATATACATATATATATATATTTAACATATTGGTTACTCAATACTCTGTCAACTAATTCCATAATGTTATAAATTGTTGCTGATATTATGTTGGGGCTTTTAAGTGATCAGGATGACACTCTACCAGCTCTACCTTCAGACCAGAGATGGTCTCCCCAAGAAGCTGTTGAACTTATCTGTACAATAAGATGCTGGACTCTATGCTTGGTATTATGTTTGCAATGAAAGAATCTCAACTGAACTTGAACTGTGGCAATGCAGCAAGGTGGAGAAATCCACCATGGGGGGAGGGTTTGGGGGAGGGGTGGAGGGAATCCCAGTACCTATAAAACTGTGTCACATAATGCAATGTAATAAAATATATATATATATAATGGAAAAAAAGAAAATATTTTTATAACTTAATCTGATAAATATTGCTAATTACTATTCAGGTTAATTTCCATTTATTGACTTTGAGGAATTCTAATTTTCTACATTAGAAATAATGCTTACATAAATAACCTAGTTAATGTGAACATGTAAATTTCCACTTTGGATAAAGGCGAAGAAACTAAATATTTAGAGATTTTGAAAACATTTTCAAACTAATTCTAATAAAGGTTGTTTCAATTCATGTCTACAAGTTCTCAAGCTAGATTATGACAACACTGACAAGTGCCTATTTCTGAATACCTTCTTAGAAATCATCTCCCTTAGGTAACATTTACTTGTGGTTGAGTAATTCCTTATCCTGTGCTAGCCATAATGCAGACAATATTTAAAGTTCTGCAACTCCCTGAGTGAATATGTTTGGCCTCATGGAATTTATAATCCACCTGCAAAACCAGATACTAAATAAGTTGTATGAGTAACTAGTCAATTATTACATGCTGACACTTGTATGAGCGGAGGTTAAAAAAAAAGCTTGTCTGCAGCATATTTTTTACTGAGTAAATTCATTATGGGAAAAAAGGGAAGCAGAGGAAGAGCCTTCAAGCCTAGGGGAACGCCAAATAAAAGGGCCCTAAAACTTCATGCAGCTTGAGCAGGATGCAGACCCCAACATGCTAGAGCAGATCGGGAACAGCCAGATGGTCAGGGCCTTCTAGCCAGGATTCCCATCCCCGTATACTTTTTGTATTTTGATTTTGAAAAGTATTACATGAAAAATGGATTGGCATGGGGTAAATGTGTACAGAAGATGTAATATAACATGAAGACAATAACCTCATTGAAAGTAATAGTGGCATTGGAGCAAAGTGCTGGAGAAAAAAATTAGGATGCATTTAAAGAGTGAAATTGAGAGAACACTGTGATGGCTTTAATCCCCTGAACCAAAGGAAGTGTCAAATGCTTTGCCAGCTTTTTACTAAGTGCTAAATGAAGGTTCAAGCAGTTAGGTTCCTGCCATCCACATGGAAAACCACTATGGCATTTCTAGCTCCCTGCTAAAGCCTAGCTATGGCCGTTGCAGGCATTAGAGGAGTGAACCAGCAGATTAAAGATCCTTCCCTCTCTCCCTCTGACACTACCTTTCAAGTAAGTTAATAGATCTGAGATATATGTATATATATATACACACATATATATGTAAACATATAAATGTATATGTATCATGCATGTCTAATCTGAAAGGCTATTTTAGGCTTTTTAAAAATAAATTACCAACAAAATGATCATGACAAAGATATTTGAAAGAAGAGTAATAACTGAACATAAATTATGAGGAAATGTCAAAGTAGTCTTAGAAAATGGAATTAAAATGTAAACTTATTTTGATATGAAAATGTTTGAAATCCATGCACAGAAGGGTCCTTTAGAAAAGTTCATGAGAAATAAGTTTTATAAAAAAATGTGCATGGATTTCAATATTTTTGCACTGAAACAAATTTTTCTTCATTCTACCTTTCCATGAACTTTTTGAAGTACCTTGGTACTGTCCAAAGATAGAGTAATGAAAAAGAATAAGCATGTGTGAGTGGGGGTGGTGAGGAGGGGAGGAAGAGGAACATGGAATTCAATGTCTCCCATAATATGTAACTTGATGTAGACAAGTTAATTTGTTTAATAATGGTCAGTTTGCCAAGGTTCTATTTTCTTTCCACTTTGCTAAAGCTATTTCATCTGAAGATTTCCAACAACTTCCTTTTTATGCCCAAAGGAGCCTTCAGAAAGGATGATTTATGATATTATCCATTTACCAGACCTTTAGGCCTAAAATCTAGAATGTTAATACTGTATTGTATCTTTTTTCCCCCACAAATTTGCTCTTTGTTCACAAAATGGCAAACGACACTGTAACTTTCCGGAAACCCAGAAATCATCCTTGACCCCTGATCCCCTGTCAACACTCAGATCCATTTCCCAACAAGTTCCATCAGCTCGACTTCTTTAATGTTGCTGGAAGCCACTGCCATCCTCGATTGGTTTGTGCAACTGGCCTTTTATGCTCTATTCTTGCACACGTTCACTGATTCATCAGCATAGTTACTATTGCCTAGTTAAGCAAGTATGGAAATTCAGTGAAATCTTGAATAAATATGGTTACATTAGTATTTTCAACACTGACACTTCAGGCTGTTTAAAGTACGTGGGCTGTTTAGAGCAGACACTGCTTCCGTAAGTGAAAAACCGATTACTTGGGCCTAAAGGTAAGCTGAGAGAGAACTGATTAAGGCCAGACACTTTGGAAAGATAGATAATTCAAATGACACTTTGAGTGGTATCTTAATGATAATAATATATAAAAACAAACAGGCAAGGAACAGGGAATTTGGTAGAATTAGCGATAGAAGAGAAAGTAGTCACTACTGTACCTTCATGAATTCCTTATATTCGATAAATCGACTATATTGGTTAGAAAAAGTAAATGGCGAAAAGGGTAATGTAGGTAAGTTCAAGGAAAACGTGTTTACATATGACAAGTACTTATTTTTTTTAAAGATTTATTTTTTTTTATTGGAAAGGTGGATACACAGAGAGGAGGAGAGACAGAGAGGAAGATGTTCCATCCGATGGTTCACTCCCCAAGCGGCTGCAATGGCTAGAGCTGAGCCAATCCGAAGCCAGGAGCCAGGAGCTCTTCAGAGTCTCCCATGCAGGTGCAGGGTCCCAAGGCTTTGGATCATCCTCAACTGCTTTCCCAGGCCACAAGCAGGGAGCTGGATGGGAAGCAGGGCTGCCAGAATTAGAACCGGTGCCCATATAGGATCCCGGTGCGTTCAAGGTGAGGACTTTAACCACTACGCTATTGTGCCGGGCCCAACAAGTACATTTAAATAACAACTGTTATGTGGAAAGTCAAGGAAAAAAAAATAAAGACCATTGTTTGGTGCCTGTGATCACATACTGAGATCAGCATTGTAACATGGTGGGTTAATCCACCATGCTGACTCCAGCATCCTATATGAGAACAGCTGTTTGCGTCCCAGCTGCTTTGCTTCTAGATCAGAACCCTGCAAATGCACCTAGGAAAACACCTGATGGTGTTTCAAGTACTCGAGCCCCTGCCATCCATGTGGGAGACACAGCTGAAATTCCAGGATTCTGGTTTCCATTGGCTATTGTGGAAGCTTGTGGAAAGAGCCAGTGGATGGAAGATTTTTCTCTCTCTCTACTTCTTCTCTGCCTCTCTCTTGTTCTTTCTTTCAAATCCATCTGTACTATACATACATAATTTGTTTTTTTTTAAGATTTATTATTATTGGAAAGCCGGATATACAGAGAGGAGGAGAGACAGAGAGGAAGATCTTCCATCTGATGTTTCACCCCCCAGGTGAGCCGCAACGGGCTGGTGCGCGCCAATTCGATACCGGGAACCTGGAACCTCTCCGGGTCTCCCATGCGGGTGCAGGGTCCCAATGCATTGGTCCGTCCTCGACTGCTTTCCCAGGCCACAAGCAGGGAGCTGGATGGGAAGTGGAGCTGCCGGGATTAGAACCGGCGCCCATATGGGATCCCGGGGCTTTCAAGGCGAGGACTTTAGCCGCTAGACCACGCCGCCGGGTCCAATTTGTTAAGGCGAGTGTGTAAATTAAGAAATTCAGGCAGTAATAAGTACTGTAAATGAAATGAAGGAAAATATTATAATATGGATTGGCTTGGTTGGAGGTAATTGTGTATGGAAAGAAAATGATAGTTTTAAATAACTGATAATGTTTGATAAGGAGATATTGAAGCAATAAAGAAAGTGAGAAATCAAGGACTCCTATTTTTAAAATACTGGACTGGGTAGAAATTAGTGACTATGATAGGTTGACTCTCCCTTAATGATATTCACTTTTCCTAGAACATACATACCATACAACGTGTCTTCACCAACTACAGTGGAATGTTGTCAGAAATCAGTAACAGAAGGAAAGCTGGAAAATTCACAAGTGTGTAGATACTTAACAACACCCTCTTAAATAAGCAATGGATCAAAGAAAAACCGAAATCAGAAAGTGTCTTTTTTGTTTGTTCGAAGATTTATGTATTTATGGGACCTGCATTGTGGTATAGCAGGTCAAACTGCCACCAGCAACACCAGCATCCCACTTAGGTATCGATTTGAGTCCCAGCTGCTCCATTTCTGATCAAGACCAAAGCTAATGTGCCTCGAAAAGCAGTAGAAGATGCCCCAAGGTGCACTTGCAATCCCATGGGAGACTCAGAAGACACTCGGCTGCTGGCTTCAGCCTGGTCCAGCCCTGGCAGTTGTGGCTATTTGAGAAGTGAACCAGTAGATAGAAGAGCTCTCTCTCTCTCTTTCTCTCTCTCTCTCTCTCTCTCAATACATACACACACACACACACACACACACACACACACACACACACATACACACACATCTGCCTTTCTAAACAGAAAGAGATCTGTCTGCTGGTTCATTCCACAAATGGCTACAATGGCCAGGCTGGGCCAAGTCAAAGTCAAGAGCCCAAAACTCCTTCTGGGTCTCCCATAGGCGGTAAAGGCCCATGCATTTGAAACACATCTGCTGCCTTTCCAGGAGCGTTAACAGGCAGCTGGACTAGAAGCTGCACAGCTGAAACTCCTACTGAGTCCCGTCGGATCACCAGCATTGTAGCAACAACCTAACGCACTGTGAAACAACACCAGCCCCAGAAAATATCTTAACAAGTAAAAGTGAAAACTTTGTGAAGCAAAATAGAAGTGTTAATGGGAAATTTACACCTGTACATACATTTAAAAATAAGAATGATTTAAAGTCAATAGCTAAATTGTATAATTTAAGAAACCAGAAAACTAAGAAGAATGCAAACTCCAAACTAGCAAAAACAAGGACATAATCAAGATTAGAGCAGAGATAAATGAAATAGAGGAGAGTAAAATAAATTAAAACCAAAGATGATCCTTTGAATAGATCAACAATGTTGGCAATCTTTTAGCAAAACAAAGAAAAAATGGCAACACTTGAATTACTAAAATCAGAAACAACAGAGGAAATATGATAGTCTGTGCTCCAGAAATAAAAATGATCTCCCAGCAGGCATAAAGCAGGGACACTAACCATTCAGGGGAAAATGAAGGGAAGAAATAGCATTTCAGCACAGAGTGAAGATCACAGTTTTGATTGGGATGTTTGACTTTGACACTTGTTTCTGAACAGGTTCTGAGAACCTCCTAGAAGAGGTTTTAGGAGTGATGTGCTAGGGAGACAGATTGGCAGATGAAAGAGCAGGGCCCAGGCCTGAGTTGGGGGAACAGGAAGACCTTGAGGAACAAATCAAAGAGACCATCTGATGAGGAAGGGGAGCTCAGAAGGAGAAAGAGGTCAGTTCAGTTAAGGGTCCATGGTTCTCCACACTGGTTACGTGTCAAGCAACATGTGACTTCTGGATTTGTCAGCATAGAAGGCTTCTGCTGGCCTGAAAGGGCGGCTGTCCGAGGGAGACGTGAAGAATGGTTGGGTGGAGGGACTGGGAAGTGAGAGATTTGGAGCAGCACGGAGATGTTTCATTTGTAACTCTACATGATTTATTTAGCCACAGTTTTCAGGTTAGTAAAACTCACAGGGCAATCTAGAATTTTATAGAATTGTAAAATTCTGTTAGAGACATTGATGCTTTTCAGCTTGGAAAACAACCATCGTATCCACATAGACATACGAGTAGTGAGATCATCAAATGCCCAGTATCCTCAAAAACTGGCTTAAATCTGAATTAGCAAGCCTGTAATATTCTACTTACTTTTGAAAAGCATTTTAAAAGCCTACAAAATAGGTTGAAAAGTTTACATTTTACTCATTGGCAATAAATGGATGAACAGATTACATGACAGATTATTTCCCTTATTGTCCTCTTTCCCTAGATGTTCCTACCTAATACAAAGCGAATCTTTTGTGGAAAACAATTCAGTCTGAATGTAAATTATTTTTGATAGTGTACAGTTCAAACAATTCTGTCCGGTGAATTGTTTTTCATGTTCACAGGGCTTCCATACTGGGATATTATAAGGACATTATTTTTGCTAAGAACATTTTTAAAAATTGCAAACTTTTTGGAAAGAAAAATAGTATAAAAATAATACTTAAAAACTGGGAGAACAGTCTTCTTGATCTGGTTAAATTGTTCATCTATCTATACCTGCCAACACTATAAAATATTAATGATTTCATAATATTGCAACATAATACGTTGAACAACCTAGTATTTTCTTTTTCATTTTTAGAATTCATTAATCGATTTAGTTGAAACAGTAAAGTAGCTGATATGTTCTTAAGCTATACTTAAGTGTTTGAGATTACTGTTTTTATAGGTGAATTTTCCTGCAGTGAGGCAAATACATCTGTTTTAATATATAGATTTTTAAATTTCACATTTCCTAATTCTAAAACATTCATTATATAAATACCATACAATCATTTATACATGGAATAACTAGACATGTATATCTGCATGCATGTATAGGATACATAAATATATAAGTTCATTGAACGTGTGCCCATCTAAGAAATAAAATATATCACAAATCATTCTGTGGGTTTTAATAGACTAATATGTGGAAGCAGTTATACCCCCCAAAACACAAGACAACCTCATCGCTTTTGCTCATGGGAAAGAAATTCTAACTTGGTATGACCAGACTGCTCCCTGGAAAGTTGAGACATGAAGCCAGCAATGGGCTGACTTCCTCATCTACACAGAATGCTCAAGGCAGGGAGCTGGGCTTGAACTTGGCCCCTCTGTGTCAGTCACGTGGGTTACCTAAGTAGCTGTGTCCTGGCTTTTCTTCAACGACTTTGATCCTCCTTGCTCCAGCAGGGATCACCAGCACCTCCACGTAACCTGCAGGAGGCAATGACACATAAAATAATTAAACCTTGAGTTGTCACAATGCCTTTTTATAATATCCTCTCTTTAAATTAACGAGTTGCTTTCTAAAATTTGGTGATGGCTTAATATTCCAGTACCATTTGTAAAATAAAACTCAACATGTAAACACGTTATGATTTTTGTGAAGTAGTTTCTTGAAAAGATATTATATCAACAACATTCCTGATGATAAACAAGCACTTTTTTTAATGCAAAAAAAAAAACTTCATTATTGCTTTGTGAATTTTGACTAAAGAAAAGCCAAACAGGATAACCTAATTTCAAACACAGTAGATCCTGCAACAGAGCAAGCAAGCTCAGATTTTGCTCTGGGAATTCATAAAGTTAAAAAGTGTGGGGAACAAGAAACCTCAGCTGGAACAAATAAAATTGGCCTGACTAGCCATGAAGTTACTCACAGAACAAGAGACCCAGCACTCCAGGTGCAGATTAACAAAGAGTTGAAACTGGAGCTGGGGACAGGAAGTGCAAAGCCACAGCATCAGGGCAGCCGAAGGTGTCAGACAGCAGAAACAAGTCAGAGTTAAGGTTCTGCAGCAGATTTCTTTCAACAAAGGTTAGGAATGCAATGCACGAAGTGAAATAAAATGAAACGTGAAACAAGAAGACAGAATACATCTAGAGTTGTCTCCTGTTTATTCGTTCTTCAGCTTCCTGAAAATGATGAGTTATGTGGAATAGAACAAATGTATCCTATTCCCCCACCTGGTGAAGGGGCTGGAAACAGGCTGCAATTTCAGAGTCATAACTTCACAGTACTTATTAAATTAACAGCTCACCTGCACATTTTCCATATTGTCAATCACTTTGTATAATTCCAAAACAAAAAATTCACCATCGTTCTGGCATATTAATAAAACTGGCAACAATGACAATAGAAATGATGCTTAGTATATTTGTACATAGGTAGCAATATGGTCTCTGCCCTCAAAGAGAATTGTAAAGTTAAGAGATGGGTAAGTTTTACAAATACGAGTTAGACGAAACTTACAAAACTTACAAAAAGATGCTGTACAAAATAACGTGGTCAATGCCTGCTAAAGAATATAAACAGGAGTTGTTCAAGCTCTCTCCCTCTTCTCTGAGCACATTACCATCCAAACATCCAGAGGTAGATTTTTTTTTCCTTTTAAATGGGTATAATGTTTACAATTTTTAAAATGCTTACAAGAGCCAGAATAACTACAGTTCAGAAGAAAGAACATTTTATGTAAGTCAAGGAAAATTCTCAACAAAGCAAAAACATGAGTTTTCTGCAGAAGGGACTCAGACAGATGTAGAACAAGGCTGAGTTCACTTTTCATAAAGAAGAGTATGGGATGAAAGGTGTTTTAGCAGCACTTGAATAAAGTAATTCTGACGGAATGAGACTATGTAACAGCATGGCTCTATTAAGAGTTTGAATGTGTGCCCAGGGCAATGAATTCATCAATTTTAGCTACTGAACATTCCATAGTAAGGAAGTTGGTAATTAGATCCTGCCTTGGCATGGCTTTTTATAACAGCAATATGCTGGGATATACTTATGGATAATGGTGTCAGGAGTCTAATGTTGAAATTTAGGTCTGGTAGAGGCTAAGATAGAAAATTCAAAAATACTTTGAAAACAATATTCTGAATGTGGTACCTGATAGAAAGCACTTTATTCAGTGCGGCTTCTTGGATACTTTGGAAACTATACAGAAATGCATGTCACAGGGAAACCCATCCATGGATTTCATTTTTTTGTCCTATAATAAACTTATCTTTTAATATGATTTTCCCATGTAAGAATAGGATCCTAATTTGCAGAATTAAAGAAAGAAATTATCTAGTGTCTAGTTTTGCTCATAATTTGACCAGTTCACCTTGGTAATCCAAATTTAACTAAACCATAAAAGATGTCAGTGAAGACACCCAGTAAGAGTTCTAGAACACACTGATTTCCAGGGAAAGTTGAGGCTACTGATATATTTATTATCAGAGGTATCTGAAGAAGCAGCAATGTAAGCCAAGGGAGTCAGAGGAGAAAACTGAGAGCATAAAGAAGTCTAGAACTTTACCTGGTCAAGCTCATGATTTTTAGGAAAACAGATTGAAAATATCAAGAAACAAGACAGAAGAAGCAAGCATGGGAAGGATGGAATCTGGTCTTTTTTAAAAGAAAACAGACCCATGAATGAGGGTCTCTAGAAGAGTTACTGGCCAACTCTGCCAAGGCTGAGGAGATGTCAAAGGAGAGACGACAGAGAAGAGTTTACTGATGTCACAATCTGGGACGATGGCTCTTGCCAAGGACTTAGGAAACCAGTGGAGGAGAAGATAATCAACTTTACTGTGGTTAAAAAAAAATGGAATGGAGAGAACAAAGCAGAAGTACTGTGCAAAAATTTCCTGAGTGCAGGACTAAACAGCTAATTATGCCTTAGAATAATAATAATTATATCTGAGTTTATACTCATATTGATATCAAAAAGAAAAGAACACTAAACAATTACATATGAGGAAATTCAATGGTGGTAAAATATGTTTTAGAAAACAGGTGATGTGGCAATATTGAGCATGTACACCTTTTAAAGAAGCAGACTCAATGTATTGCCTCGCTTAGAAGTGGGACCATTATTTCAGTAAAGAGTTGCACATTGTGCTTCGTGCTCAGTAACACCACATGTAAAGCCAAAGGCTTCATTCTCCTTTTAAAATGTTTACTAATATAAAGAGAACAAATTTCATGTATTTCACAAGTACAATTCTAGCATGAGAATCACACTTCTCCTCCTCCCCCCAATTTCCCATCTTCCTTTTTTTTTTCTTGCAAAAACTATTTCAGTAATGGTCTCCAGTTGCATTCATTTTGTTGTGAAAGACAAAATTTCATTTTTTAAATGACTATTCAATACTCCATAGTATACATATACCATGAAATTGTTATCCAGTAATCAGTTGATGAAATCTGGGTTCATTACATACTTTAGCTATTGTGAACTGAGCTGCAATAAACATGGAGGTGGGTAAAACCAACTATTTCATGTGATGACTTCATTTCCCCCAGGTAAAGTCCCAGGTGTAGCTTGGCTGAGTCAAATGGTAGATGGATTTTTTATTTCTCAGGGATCTCCACACTGTCCTCCATCATGCTTCTACTAGTTTACAGCCACCAACAGTGTATTAGGTTCTCTTTTCCTCACATTCTTATCAGAATAGATTGTTGTTATTTCTCAAGACTTTGGATGATAACCATTCCAGCTGTGGTGAGGTGAAGCCTTATTGTGGTTTTTATTTGCATTTCCCTGATGGCTGGTGATTCCGCACGTTTTTTCATGTGTCTGTTGGCTATTTGTATTTCATCCTTTAATCATTTTCTAACTGGACTGTTGGTTCTGTTGCTGAGTTTCTTGAACCTCTATGGATTCTGGATATTATTCCTTTATCAGTTACACAGTTTGCAAACATTTTCTCCCATTCTATCTGTTGCCTCTTCACCTCGTTGAGTTTTTCCTTTGCATAGTCAAAGTTTCTTAGGTTTGACTCATACATCTTAAAAAGTCAGTAGCAACCATTATCTTCATACAGTAATAGTGAAGTAGCTGCCATATTTAAATGTGATAGCAAGTCACCAGTGTAATTGCTTTACAAAAATTACTACATTGAACAATGATAGAATCCCTAAAGATAGTGTTTTATATAAATAAATTCAAAAATAAAAGGAAAATAAATGATTTTCAATGCTAATACTGCATCATCAATAATTTGCTGAACCAAGATTTAAACTCAGATCTGACAATACTATTTACTTCCTGCTATGATCTATGGCTATTCTTCCATGAAACAATATAAAGGAGACTTTGACACTGCCATTGCTGAAGGAAACAGCCAAATCAAAGGAAACTCTAACAGTATCTTGTCTTTCGTGGTCTATCTTACTCACTTGCTTTCTAACATTCAGTTTCTCTCTGTCTTTCCCTTTCAAATAAGTAAAAATGAAATACAAAAGACGTTATTTTAAAGTGGAGGGCAGACATTTGGTGCAGCAGTGAAGATTAAACGCGGACTATCAAGCTCTACTTTGGATTCCAGATTCCTGCTAGTGCATACCCTGGGAGGCAGAGGGGAGGGTTCCTGCACCTTGGTCCCTGCTGCATGTGTTTCTCAGCTTTTGCCTTCAGACTTGTCTAGCCCTGGCTGGAATCAGGCCTTGGGGAGTGAACCTGAGGATGGAAGACCTGCTTCTGAATCTCTTTCTCTTTCTCCCACCTACTCTCTGAATTAAAAAAACCCCCAAAAATGCAAAAGCACATCCTCTTTATACATCGATTTCATTCTTATATTTTTAATGTGTCTTGATAATTATATAGTTCCACACACAATTGGACAAATATACAGTTTACGTTTTATTCCTTAAAAATTATCACTTTGGTATGCGAAGCCATAGTGAAAAATACGATAAATCATCCCTGACTTTTATTTTCTAATTTATTACATGATAAATCTACAAAGAAAAATATTTTCCTGAGTTTAGTTTCTAGCTCCAACAAAAATGATCGTGGAAACTTTTAAGAAAGGTCAGGGACTAAGCCCACCCACACAACTCTGCACATGTGTTACAAACGTATCCACTGTGTATGGCCAACAGGACTACATAATGTATAAGTCCTTCAAATTCTAGGAAGGTCATAAACTACAGGGATAAATTTTTCTGAAGAGAAATGAAAACAATGCTCCTTCAGTTACAAGTAGATGGAACCTTTGCTATAATTAATATTCATATGAGATTTAGAAAACTTAGAAAAAAATTTTTTTTCTTTACTGAGTTTACAGTCTGGAAGAGAAGACAAAGGAACACAAAACTGACATCTTGGTCAGTTTTGAGGGTCTGCAAGAATTGGGGTAGCTGCAGCTTCAAGAAGGAAGGGACTGGTGTGAGATGAGAGGGGGGAGAGACAAATAGAGACTGGCAACTTTGTGTCTGTTGTGAGAACGCCCTGTGAACAATGTAAAACTTGCAGACTTGTAAAAAAGAAAGTGGCATTACTTATCTATGATAGTCATAATACTTTATTAACCTGAACAGTTTCCCAATTAAAAATGCTGTTATCTAAACAAACAAATAGGTAGATATAAAAATTAAAGTGAAATAAAGATGAAAGAAAGAGGGAAGCAGATATCTGAGGGAAGGTAATGTCACATCACCGCAATCAGAATGAAAGCATTACTAGGATTTTTTTAGTGGTATTTCTATTTTTCATTTAATAACACTAGGGTGTTTTTATTTTCACTGGATAGTGGGAAAAGGAAGTCTTATTAAAATGAAATAAATATGTCCATGCTTAATGTGTATCAGAATTTCTGCATAAAACTTTTTCCATGCATATTAGATAACTATACAAGAATAGCCTTGAAAACTCTAGTGTCTTTAACTACCTTCAATCTTTCAGATTTTATTTGAGTTCTTGCACTGTGAAAATTTCTCATCACAATCAGGCAGAAGAGTTTACTGTAATTATATTGTGTAGTGGAAAGTCTAAGAGCTTGTGCCAACTAATTACTTCTTTTCCAAGTGAGTGCTGGCTGACTTGGATGTGTGGGACCTATCTGTAACTTTTTGACGGCTTCAGAGACTGAGAATTTGATTTGAATTTATCTTGGTACTTGGTTATTTTTAGGCTTCCTATCTTCAGGCTTACTTATCTCTTAATCTGTTGGAGCTATCAAACGGTTACATTGATCTTTAGAAAGCTGTATCTCCTTTTCTAGAGGACTCTTGGATCAAGAATGAACTCAGTTTTCTTCATTACAAACACAAATGACTTGTTTTTATGTGTTTAAATTAGTTCACATTTTAGTCTTGTGGGGTTTTTTTTGCTATTACTTTGGAATAAGAAAGGAATTCAAGGTAGGAAATATTTGAGATATGCAATGTAGATATATTGATGATGAATGAGTCATAATTTGTGACACCACATATATATAGCACAAGTAGCAGAAAAGTGTGTTCTTCCAAGCAAGCTTGAGGATGTTGTCATAAAGGATTTTCTGTGTATACAGCATATTCATGCATTATATTTCAGTATAGAAAAGTTACTTTTTGTAGTGGATCACATTGTCATTTCATACTCATAGGAATGTGTACATATGCGGCAACAACTGCAGACAGAACCATTCCTCCCATGAACACAGTGCCTCCCTTATGCTATGCTTCTCTCTATGCTCTGATACAGTGGATCCTGTTTTCAATAATGCATCCTCTTCAAATCAAGTAGAAACATAAAAAAAGAATACGGAAAGCTAAAAAACCAAAAACTAATATGCTCAATGGTTGATTCAAGATGTTACACATCACTGTTTTCTAATAGCTGTCATGCTTTGCATGGGATAATAAGGTCTGTAGAAATCTTGTAACATTTGCCAATTCAAATTAGATTACTCCCTTGTTGCTCTAACTTATTAAATGCACAACAGATGACTTCATGTTTTCATTAGTGGTAAATGGGCTTGTTAGGATTTCTGGCTCATATCATATATATTGTATGTCCTCATAAAAAACTCATTCTTTATCCATTAAGAGTCTTTCATAGAATCAGTATTATGATTGCTAAGTCAAGTTTAACGTACTCTCTGTCTTTAGTAGGGAGCATTAATTATAATAGAATATTACCTGCTCCTCTGGTGTGATTAAAGTCTCCTTTAATAATCTTGCAGGATTTTCCATTGCCATTGCATATACCACAATGATCTTCCCTTGCCAGAGACCCTAATAAACCATCACAGCCAACTCTCTGTAATAAGAGAATGAAAATGCATCACAAACTTATTGTTGCTTCTATTATTTTATCATGAAGTCTCTAGAAATCACACATTTTTCAGAGACAAATTAGGAAAATATCACCTTGTTAATTAAAAAGTAATAAAGAAAGCTAATGTCAAATAATAAAATATGTAATGCAATGAACCTGTGTGACAGTAATGACAGTATTTTTCCATCCTAAAATGTTTTTTAAAAAATTAAATAAAATATAATTCACATAAATTCCTAAGGAAATCACATTTCTATTACACATAACATCATTGATCTAATACATTGCTCCCAACATGACACAGATGCTCTTCACTGTAGATGGTTGCACTTCTAAAGTGATTGTAAAGCTAATGCTAAAGATGAAATGTTTTCTGGATGAATTAATATAAACATATAAACTCTTAAATAAACTTCTGTTTTCATCTTCTTCAGCATCAATTCCATGAATGTAAGAGTCCCTTATAATACATGGTTACCATGAAGAAACAGAAGAGGTTGGGAAATTAAGTTTTCTAGTCACCTAAGATAATTCTGTTAACAGGACTTTTCTGAGAACAAACCATTTGACACTCCTAGTGAATGATGCTTGCCTCTTATTGGCATTCAAACATAGTATTCTATTTCTCAATATTGTATATCCTCAAAGGCAGACTTCAGTCAGCAAATACTATTAGAAACAAATTGGTGGATTGCACAATCCCTCTTCATCAACAATGTTTGGAAGGGAGACTGAGGATAATCCATTCACAACACGTTCAAGTTATATTAGAGAAAATTAACAAATAATAAAACAGAGAAACAAGTGTCTGTGGTTGGTGTCAGTGGTGTTATGGTAGAGAAAGCGACTGTATTGTAAGATCCAGCTGCAGGAATGAAATATCCTCAGAAAGCAAAAATCATATAAAATCAGCAAAATAACAGCATCCTTTCTACCCTGTGGTTGGGTTGGGGTAGGGCTGAGGGTGTAAACAGGTGGAAAGCCCCTATCAGTAGGCCAAAGCTTATCCAAAGAGAAATAACAACAAAGATGGGAAGGGGCCCCTAAGCAGGAACCACAAAAAGACCTGGGAATCCTGGACTGAGGGGAAAAATGTTGATCCTTTATGAACAAATGAAGAAAAAATAGAAGTAGAAATCAGAGTGGCTTTGAAATGATGAAAATGCCTATGTTGTTTCTCTCTCTTTCTCTGCCTCTCTCTGATCTAGTTTATTTCCAGGCAAACAGTAAGAGAACAATAAACAATAGTTAAATACTTGAATAGATTGGTATGTAGGAGTTTTTTTTTTTTTTTTAATCCTGTAACTAGGAAACTAAAAGGCCTATTAGCCTAAGGTAAAAGTTCAAGATACAAATAATGCCACAGTTCAATAACCACATATTTTAAAAATTAAGCTTAGCTATTTAAGAAATTATAACTGGTAGCTTCATGTGTCCACATGGATCCATGGATCCACACATAACATGAAAAAGCTGAACAGGAGGGATTACTTTACTGGTTGTAGGCACCTGAAGTGTCACTGGAGATGGGGGAGCAACATGAGAGTAGGAGGTTGAACCTTCCTTATCCTTATTAGTAACAGAAGCTTCACAAACCAAACTGAGGCATCAACAGAAAGCTGTTTGTTTTCAATGCCCTCCACATATCAAGTTTAGCATTCTGTATTAGGTGTTACATATTTTGTGATAAGAAAAAAAGTTCAACTTGAAACCACCCAAATTAAAAAAGGTCACAGAGAGAAATGAGGCATGTTTTCAATTATACTGAAAGACTGAATGAAACATTTTTATTAATAAGCCAGAATCCTAAAGTACTCTAATACCATGTAAAATCACAATTCATTTCAAAGAATTCTTATTTAACTGCAATCATCAAGTTCATAAAGCATTTCTGCAGAATTTTGTTGGTGTTGCTATAATTTTAATATCTAGCCAGGGACTCTGTAAAAGATCTGGCTTACACAACACTGTTAAGTGAAAAGCAAAGCAATTGAGGCTATTATATTTGGCATATAAATCTAGGAAAGGAATTTTGTGAAACATAAAAAGAAATACAGCAATATATGATGAAATAAAGCTAAAAGCTTTAATGGTACAATAGAATATCCTGAAATATGCATAGGTAAAGTGTGTATAATGATTTTTTACCTGTAGATGAAAAAATGCATGTCAAATTCTGTGAAAGAATAAAGGAAATTAATATGTAAACATAGGACTACTTCTTATGCCAATGGTATTACATGATTTGATAGTTTAAACATTATAGCATGCTGGCACAATCTGGAAATTTAGAACTGGGAAAGCCTTTAAGTTCCATGTTGTTCCCAACTTCTATCAAGACATCTGTATACCCCTATGAGATCAGACTTTGATCTCTCTATAGCTTACAATTGTTTTCAGGCTCTCGTGTGTGTGTGTGTGTGTGGTGTTTAGCAAAATCTCAAAAGGGCTGTAGAGCAAAAAAGTCATTATAATTGTTGTTTTAGCATCTTCATTTTACAGGTTGTAGTTAATGCTTTTAAATGATTTACCCATGAACACGGTCTCTTCACGGCTGTCACAAATTGAATGTCGTTCTACTCAATTACCTCTCTCTTTGCTAAAGGATGTTTTTCTCTCCAGCTGCATGGAATTTATCAAAACCAGCCTACCTAATCATAACAGCTACCTGAAGTCATGGCCCCGTCCTGTGGTGGCTTGTATTCTGATACTAGTAGATGCTGGGTTTTTAAAAGGTTGGGCTTTCTAATCCAAATGCTGACAACTCTGAAATGCTGTCTGAATTTAAAGAGCTCCGCAGAAGGCCAATTAGGGTATTGGGCCAGCATGGCAGCCTCACTTCTCTTTCTCCACAATTGTAGTTCTTTCTCCTCAAACAAATACTACTTCCAACTACAACTGCCAGCTTCCAATTTCTAGCTTTTTATTTTTGCACTATGTTCATCATGTCCACTTTGCTAGAAATTCTATTTTTCAAAGAGAGATGAAGAAGAATACATTGATGTATGTAACTGGAAATTATTTATGAAGAGTAAAAAGCGTAAATAAAATATTTGGTATAAGAGAGTTAAACATACATTTAAAATCAGCTGATCCAAGTATGTTTACAATGCTTGAACACGAGTAACTGTATTGACTTTATGGGTTTTGTTTCATGGCTCAGTCTCACACAGCCATGGGAGAACTGATGTGCTAGAAGTGGTGGTCGGTAATACTCTGACGTAAGAGTCCCACAGTATCCTAATGTTAAACCTGTAATAGATACATTAGGTAATTCAAATCTGAGTTTTTTTTCAGTTACTGATAGATTTTGTGGATTACCTAATTCAAACTTCCCTTCATGCAGACCAAAAAGTTGAGTTTCAGAATTCATCAAATTTATTCATAGTCAGAGTGGAGTTAGGACCATGTCCCAGACTTTCTGAATCTGAGTTCAAAGCTTTCTACAATATTGTGAAACTAACTCCAAGTTCCCTCTATCCTTCCTCAAGTTGCAAGTGCTCCCTTTGGCATGTCTCACCTGGCATCTGCCATTTGCACAGATATCCAGTCCTTGATGGCCACAAGAAGTTCCATCCATCACTTTTTCTGATAGCAGCACAGGCTGTTCTTTTCCCACAGGAGAGCAAAACAAGGCACATGGTTTTTCTACATGTAGAATGGATAAAAAGAGAGGAGGAAAAAGTTACTCCATAAGCACTTTTAGACGAAGGTTTATTTTTCAAAATTGGTTACTCAGTAACAGAAAAAATAATTCACTGCTGAATTATTTTTATTATTCATATAATATGAATAACATATGAGAAGGTTTTTTGTAAGAAATAAATGAGATAACTGGGGGAAAATTAGGTGCCCTGTGTAAATTTTAGCCTCCTTCTTAAGAAACATGGCTACAATTATTTTCAAAATGTTCCATTTATTACTTTCTACCACAGACAAACCAATCACTGTACCTGAAAAAAATATAGTACATACCCCAATTTTTGATCATCCTTGGTGGAACAACTACCTCTTTATCTTAAGTACATGCATAGAACACTACCTACCTGTAAGCTCTGGTTAATATTTACTTTGTGAATTCACCCTTGAGGTCTTCCTTTTAAGATCTAATACGGAAATCTTTAACCTATGTATTTAGCATTTTATAATTATGAAATTACTGAAGGGAAAATTGGTATGATTAGAAATGCATGATTCCCATGAGAACACCCATCATATTTCACACCTGCTGATGTACTCCTGGCCTTTGCTGCTAACCTGGAAAGCATGGCAATAACCAAGACAGCTAGAATGACAATCATTGCTTCAGGTGAAGAATTCTTCCACCATTCACAGTCGTCCTCAGTGCCTCAGTCAGCAGTAGGGTATGGTGGTTCATTTGATCTCAGGTCAAAAAGTAGCATAATATTTGAAAGAACTGTTTCTATTTCAAAGCATCATACTGAGGAACAGTAGTATTCGGTAACACCACTAGTATGATTATCCAAACCTAAAACTTCAGAGCAGTTTCCATGCTACAATACTACCCTACTGGCTTCACACCAGTCGGGTCCTTTGCTGTTTATTAAGCTTGTATAAATAGAACGGAAAATAGTTTACAGTCTCTGACACTGCTCTTCCCTTATGTCTTCAGTAAAGTTCCACGTGTGCTGATGGGATTCTATAAATACCAAATGACAGCCAGAGGCATGCAACAGGATATCACTTTGCAAAGAGAAGACAGACAGTTAAATGAGCCTTCAGAATTGAACATTTCAAACAGTTTTCACATGTGGATTCTGAATACAGCTCTGAAGAGTTTTCAGGAGTTGGAACATGGCCTTTCATGTGCATGGTTTTGAAATTTTCCTTTAAGATGCCATTATAAGCTGCAATAAAGCATTTCAGTGTGCTCTCATACCTCAAAGTAGGTTATGTTTATTCAATGACTGCTTACTATGTCATATCTTTGGACTTAGAAACAGCTGCTATAATTGCAACATTCTAAAAGTGGCATATATGCTTCTCTTTCTGGAATTTTCAATGAGAGAAGCAAACAAGATATATAAAAAAAATGTTGAGTTCATCTCCTGAAAAGTTCCATTCACATTCCAAACTAGCATTCAAATAAAAATCTTTATATTTTCCTTTTATAATCACCAATACCTTCTGCTTAGTTTAACTTTATAAATGACAAAAATAATTTGCTACCAGTCTTCCTTCCTGTAGCATACCCTCAATACTGTGACATTGCAGTGATCCGTGTAACATGCCAGTACTTGGCAGGCAGGCTCTGAACTGATTTAAAAGATCAACTCTTTCCAAGATACGCATTAGACATGGATTTCAGCCAAATTTCAGCATGTCTAGGGTATGCAAAATCCCTGAATGTTAAAGCCATGCATATCTTTTCTCTAAAAATAAATGTTCACTACTGCATTGATCCCCTAAATTTAATTCCCCTATTAATACATCTACATATTGTATAAAAACAAATTATATAGTTACTTAGGGTCTAAGATGTCATACGTTTAAGACACTAGTCTTTAAATAGAATCTGTGTGTGTGTGTGTGGGGGGGGTGGGTGGGTAGGTGGGTGGCAGGGAGTAAGTATTGACCCTACTGGTTAAGATGTCCATGAAAAGGCATGCCTAGTTGTACTGGAATTTTTGTGTCCAATGTTCAGTTTGGGACTCCTGACTCTAACTCCCTCCTAATAAAAACCCAAGGAAGAAGCAGTAATGGCTCAAGTAATTGGTTTCTTATCACCCACATGGAAAACCTGGTTTAACTTCTTGGTTCTCAGTTTCCACCTGGTATAGTCCCAGCTGTTGTAGACATTTGAAAGTGCATCACAAGTAAATAATGTATATTTCTGAATCTTCTACATTGCAGTTGTGCAAGGAGGCTAGTTGTGTATTTCATTCATCAGGGGGACTTATGGACTTGACCGACCCATGTTGTAAAACATTCGGAATTACCTGTTGACTCTACAAAAAGCTATTTGGGATAATTTTGATGATAAACATCACTATATAACAGTCTACAGCTTCCTTAACTTTTTTCCAAAAGTGCCAGTGTTTTAAATTGACACAAATACAATTCTGAATTTTCTTTATTCTGTAGAAAATCTGATTTCTATCTCTTATTTTACTAGAATATACGAATTTCACAGGATTCTTACATCAGTAAATCTTACAAGTTAGAAGTAGATACAAGATAAACCCTTGGTTCTTATAACAGAAACATTGATTATATATCCAAATGAGTGAAACAAATATTCACTAAAAAAGTTAATATTTACCAGATGGTACAGTAGGAACAGATACTAGAAGGAATGCATTCAATGAATGTACTATTACAGGCCTCTTACAGGAAAACTGGTAGGGGAACATAACTAATTTGGAAGGTTAGGGAGATTCTTCTTTTTAGAAGAATTGATGAAAATTGGGTCTAAAATTTCAGTTTAAGGCAAATACATTGAGAAAGAGAGGTAAAATGCTTGAAGAAGAAAGGCATCATGTTAAGAAGCCAGTTGACACCAAGCTCCCAAAATAAAGGAACATGTTAAAGGAAGCAAAGCACAAAAATTCCCTTATAGAGCACACAATCAAGTGTATGCAACTGAAAAATTGGTGTTATCGTTATGATAAAGGAGAAATTAACAATGATCCTGTGGATCTGAATGAAAGACGATGGTTATAAATGTCAAACCACTAAAGTTTGTCAATATCTAAGTAGGAATATCTGGCAGGCACTGTACATACAAGTTGGGAGCTCAAAGGAAAAATTTGGTTGAAGGCACAATTCATGAATTACTTGCACATTTACAGAGCCATGAAAATAGATGAGATCACCTAAGAAGAAAATGTGGAGCAAAAACAGAGTAGCATCTGGAATAAAAGAATAAGCCAGAGACATGGAAGGAGTCCAGGTGGGTGCCATGTTATAGAATCCAAAGAAATGAGTGGTTTAAGAACTGTCAATGTTTTTGAAGTCAACTAAGAAGACAGGAAACCATTCCTTAAATTTAGTGTCCATGAAACCCCTTGATAACATTAAGGAGATTTTTCTGGTAAAACTCAGACTGAAGTATAGAAATACAAGGTTAGGATTTAGGCAACTCACTGAGAAGAGTGGTGGCTGGGGATAGGACATAGGGAGAATAAACCTAGCAGCTCAACTTGGCCTTGAGCTTAAGGGAATTTAAATTAGAGAGTCCTAAATATGTTTGTTTGTTTGTTTGTTTAAAGAAAACACTGAATGTGAATAATTCAGTACAAAGAAGAATAAATATTGAATAGGAAGTATAAATATCTTAATATTTATATCATAAAGGGGAAACTGGGAATGGCATCCAGGACACAGTTGAAAGAATAGACCTTGGAAGGAAGGAATTAAAATTATGCTGGCTAATGGGAAACAGATGGGAAGTCCAACAGTATTGCTAGGCTTTAGTGTCTGGTAGCAGCAAGATGACAATCATCTGATGGCTCCAGTTCACCCCCTTTCCCCATTTTATTGGAATGATATGTTCTCCTCGTTGTAGAAGAGAATGGTTTGCTTGCTGAGGTACTTCCACTGAGAGGTGAAAACACTAAAACTGGGAAGCAACAGAATTTAGTTAACTGACATGAATGTTATTACCAGAATGGAAAGCACAGTCCAACCTGACTAAGGGGATCAGGGAAAGACCAGCAGCACAATGGCACATGAGTTCCAGGAATCCATCACCACTTCTGGTCACTAACTCAAAACCACACCCTACCCACCACAGGCAAGCATGAACATTCTTAATTAACATGTAGCATAAGTTTTTTTTTAAAAAATTCTATTTTGATATAATTATCAATTATAACAAGTTACAAGAGTCATACAAAGAAGTCTCATATATCTTTTACTTTGTTACTCCAATTGCTGTATCTTGGTAATTCTAATATAATAGGAAATGCAGGGAATTGATTTTGGTATGTGTTCAGTGCCATTTTGCCTATTTTGATTTTGTGTAATCACTGCCACAATTAAGATAGTGAGCTATTTCATCAACACAAAGGTCCTACGCATGTTACCCCTTCATACAGTAATACCCATCTCCCTTCTCACCACCTAGGAGGTATTCATTTGTTTTCTGTCCCTGTAATTTTGTCATTTCATGAATGTTACTTAAATACAGTCACACAGTATGTGACCTTTTGAGATTGGTGTTTTCGTACAAAATAATTACCTGAGATCCATCTAGTTATAACTTTATTAGTAATTTTCTGCTTTTTACTGCTGAATAGCACTCTATCAGCCCAGAATGTGCTTTCTATATTGTTTGGTAAACATATGCTTATTATTATTTTTTTTAAATCCCCAGCTGTTTTTCAAGGTGGTGGCACTGTCGTATGCTTCCACCAGCAATGTATGCGATCCTGCTTCTTCCCATGTTTACCAACCTTAGGTGGTTTCACTGTTTTTCTAGATTTTTTTAAGAGGTATCAAGTGAGATCTTAATACATTTAAAAAATACTTCAGTTAGCTCTTGTGATTGCTATATGTCAACAAAAGTAGAAAAAAAATAAAACTTGGAAACAGCTGGAAGTCAACCTGCAAACACAACTACTGTAAAATCACCTTTGAAACCCAGAAGAATTATTAAAACCATGGGGAGCTCTTGGGTCATACCTTCATCCAAGACAGCTTGCCACTGGAGTACATTCTTTGGGGACGAATATCTAACACCATAGGCCTGACATTGCCAGTCTCTGAATCCAGGCAAACCTGCAGGACAAGGTGGATTCTGACATATTCTGTATTGTTTTCTGGGACCATTACAATCCCTTGCTTCAGAACCTAGCCTAGAAAAGACAGTACAAATAATCAATTTTATCCTTTTTTATGTTAATCACACATTTAAAAATTAAAGACATTCATAATGAATAACCCTTTGTTAAATCCACTTTTAGAAAGTTGAATGCATTAAATGTCTCATAATAATAGTGTACTCGGTTTTTCTAATCCTTGATCACTTTAGCTTCCAAGATAAAAGGAAAACTGTGGACTCATGAAAATGATAAAGAGGATTGCAGGGCAGAGGTTGGGGTCAAAATTGGAAGTTCATTATTCCTATGAACAAATATGATGCTGAGAACTATTAAGAAGATGCTTCTACAGAGGTTCATTACAAATTCTTAAAAACTGCCTGTGACAGAAATGGGCCTCTGAGCTTAGCACCAAGTGTTACAACAGACAAGGTGAAATGCCTTCCTCCTGCTTTCCTATGATGGTTTCTAGGAATGGTGGGGTTGGCATGCTGGTCTTCTAAGATACCCCGTCTGGAATGCGCTCACCATGGTTTTGCTGCTGAACTTTGGCACCTCTGTGTCGATTTCTCTTCCTTTCTTTTACGAAAGTCCTAGCACTTTCCTGCTCTTCTCTCAGGTTACTTAAGTTTTTCAAGTAGGAGGGGACTTCAGAGATCTTGTAGATCAGTAGAATTAAAAGTTAAGGGCTTTTTGGTGCACTAACATTTGAAATCCATGTCCAGCATTTTCTTAACCGCAGTCTCCATGGATCTTTGAGGACTCCATTACACACATCTCCTTGTGTAGTTTACCTCATCATTTTACTAGCCTTTGTCAAGAAATCTTTTGTAGCTTTCATTATTTACATTTGGAAGGGTTGCTCTTTGTGTGGCTCTTAAAAGGGAGCTATTTACATAAACACTTAAGTAAAGAGAAATTTCTGTTTTCCACAGAGGAACAGCTTTGAGGGGCTTCATTTGCTGGAAATTGTATTTTATGAGTAAAACCTATGCGTTTGAAAATTGAAGAAAAAAACACCCTCCCCCAATCCAGGAACTTTTTGAGTTTACCCAGGACATTCGCGCTCCCGACTGCTGGTCCCAGAACCGCAGCTTCGGCTACAAGAACTCCACAGGCTCCACTCTCCGGCCAGGTGCTCAGGTGCTGAGGTCCTGCTGGTACATTCTCCCGCCTTACACCACTATTCCAAAAGTTATGTCTTAGGTGAACAAATCAGGGCACAACTGAAAATCATTCAATGGCCTATACAAGTCACTGCAATTAATGCAATTAAACTGAGTTACCCGAGCCCTGAACATGTGGAATTGAGATAGACAGAAAATAAGTTGACCTTTGCTTTTGCCTGAGCTTCTTGTGTCAGCTCAGAGACTTGGCATGAAAGCAGTGCACAAAAGTCACTGAATTCTGAGAACTCAGGACTTCAAAATGGGCGAATGTCAGGGTGACTGAGCGGAAGAATCTGACGGGGCACAGCCACTGAGAGAAAAATCTCACCCAAGATACAGAAAACAACTTAAAAGGAACCAAAGAAAAGGGCAAAGGAGGATGAAACATAGAATCATATATAAATACAAGAAATAAATAATGTCAAAACAAATATGTTAGCAAATTTAGCAGCTGTGGTAGGAAATGTCCATAATACTGTTTGAAACAGAGTGTGATTTAATTTTAGCACTTTTCTTGATGCTTTTAAAATCTGAGTTTCTGTCAACTTCAAGTATTAATATTATAGCAAGATTTCTTTTGAAAATTAAATTTGTTTGAAAGACAGGCAGACTGAAATTCTGTCATTTCATTCAGCTATGTGTAGTTTATTTTGTATCTATTGATTGGGGAAAGACAGCTATGAAAGAGAAAAGTAGAATGGTTTTCATTCTTACCATCCTTATTATGTTAATTAAAATAAAACAGAAGCAGTGAGTGAGACTGTTTCTGTAGTCTTTGAGAAATGATCCTCAGGACTTCACAGAAAAACGGAGGTTATCCCTACTTGTTTTTGAAAAGCAGATAGATGATGGTCACATCCCATAGGTTCAAAGGTAACAAGCTCACGTTGAGAACGATAAGTAAAGGTTAGGGACATTTAGGTCAGTCACTGTGCTTAAATGGCTTTCTGCAGTTAGACACAATGTGCGCTTATGCAAGCTTTGAGGAAATTACAGAAATTCTCTGATGCTAAGTCTACTCAACTCTAAAATTCAACATGCTTACTGAACAGATGTTGTGCAGAATTTAAATGTAGCGCTAAATACAAAGCCTAGCCTACACTAGAGGTTAACAACAATATATCAATACACTGAACAAAAGGTTCAAAAACTTCACAGAAAATAGCATTTTCAGAGTTTACATTTCCATGAACTTTTGGATGTATCATATAATTACATTAATATTATTAACAGCTTGCAAGAATCTAACCAAGTTTTGTCCATTCATTTTATTGCTTTCCTTAAAATTTATTTTTGAGAATTTGTTTTAACTGGTGCTTTTAGGGGCGAAAACTTGGATTTTGCTATATGGTTTTGTTTAACCCAGTTAACATTTTGAATATGCAATGAAACATGAATCGCTGCAAGTATCTCTGAGAATGCTAAGACTTAAATTTAACTTTCTTTAGAAGTTTTAAATCTAAGCTTGAGAAAAGATAATCCTCCACCATTCAAAGTACATTTAAGTGAATCTAAGATTGCCATGAAAGTCGTTTGAGTTTTCAAATGAGATACCATCTGAACACTAGGAAAGGGAGAAAAAGCCGGCCATGTTACAGCTTTTACAATATTTGCTGGCTTAAAGAACTTGATAAAGTTATGCCAATTCTGGGGAAAAAATGTGCAAGCCATCAAACCTTAGTTGGTCAGTGTTTTGGCCAACATGAGGGTGTCTAGTTTTCCCATATGGCATATCATAGCTCATTGTCCACTAAGCATCAAGGTGGCTAGAACTCATACAAGACTAAAAACTATGCTGAGAAGTATTGGGACCTAACTTGCACATAATTTAAACTAGATCACATCTGGTAGATGAGAAGAAATAGAAACAGATAATGCAAGTCAATTCACATACACCAATCAATGAAATTTGGAGGAAGCACAGCCCAAGATACAGTCTGTCATGATGCAGATAACCAGATCACTGGAGCAGACTGCAGGAACTCCACTTCTGTGATTTCTAGATGGCACTGTGCTTCTGCACTGAGGAAAATACAAATGTTTTGCTTCAGTTGTCACACCTATGCACAATGGTGCTTTCCATAAAATTTCTAACAAGTTTTTTTTCCTAGAACATTTTTATTTTATTGGCTCATAACAGATATTAAATGATCTGAAAAATTAAAGATGTATCTACCTATTCAATTTGATTTATGAGAAAGCTAAAGGATTATTTAATATACGCTACTACTGGGACAGTACATGACCAAACTCTCTCTCAGACACACACACACAGACACACACACACCTGTATGAAGTCCATGAAGATGCAAACCTGAACTGATTATAGCCTAATCAGTTATCACAATATACCATGAAGGAGAGAGGAGGAGCCAGGCAGGCAAAAAGCTCTCTCCATTTTGTGATTGCTAGAATGTTACAGTCTATTATTTCCAATAATAAATGATGATGATATTTAGAATGTCAACTAAGGAAAGTCAACAATTAAGGTATTCAAGAAACTTTACAAAGCTGACAAACATTAAATTTTAAAGTAAATTTACATTGGTGCAAAGAAATTGAAATCCATGCATAGTTTTTTTCATAATATGTATTTTTCCAGATCTTTCATTTAAACAATTTAAAATTGTTCATGCCAAAATAAACTTTAATTTTTCATTGTATTTCCACCAATATGTAAAGTGTCCTTATATTATTTCAGAATAGGCTACTACATTGGTCTTTAATTTCTGTTCTCCTCTCTCCATCACTAGCAAATATAAATATGCAAAAGCAAATATCATATGTTCACTGTTTTTACTAAGTAATTTATGAAATTATTAATCTCCATTTAATGTATTTGTATTATACATTTAAAATGGTAGAAAAAAGACAGTATAAAGAAAAGGAGAAGAAAAGGTTGTTTTTAACTTGGAAAATGCTGTCAACAACAAGTGTAAATCTCTACTTCCAAAATCATTTTAGATCTGTAGGCACATTCTCATACTTAAATATACAGTCTTATATACATTAGATATATACAATACAATTAGCAACACTACAGGACTATGAATTATTGAACTCCAAGCTTTGTTCGTTGGAATGCAATGTACAGAGCTAGTGGAGTTTCGTGCAAGCCTTCTGGTTTTTCAGATATGTTCACCCTACCACACACTAGCAGTGGGAGATGGGATGCTATTTCCATGATGGTGGGCTACCACTACTGGAACAGAGGGATTTGTAAAGAAGCTGAGATGGCCTGGGGAACTGAGAACTCATTAGTCATTTCAATACACAAAACACATTACAAAACCTCTGAAACAAAGTTATTGGCATAAACATGTGGAAACAAAATGTGATTTTGGATGAGTAATAACAGTTGATTGTTGAAAGAACAAGTTTAGAGATCTCAACAATACATATTCTCTAAATATGAGAATAAAACTTCATAGTAGAAAAATATTGAGTATACCACCTTATAAAAATTGAGAGACTGCTATTAAGCAAACTAAATACATAGCTAAATAAAATAAATTGGTATTGCAGATTTGAAGATTTTAGAGCTCAATATTTGGTTATCACTTTACATGGTGCAAATGATTACTGGTGTGGGGTTGTATAAGTCAAGAAATAACTTATTCAGCATAATTTCATGAGACTTGTAATAGAAGCAGCTTGTACTTTGGGGTCTAATTTCTAAAAATGAAAGAGATGAATATCAGCATAGTCTACATATGAAAAACAAATTTTTACACAAATTCCTTCTAAGAAATCCGTTTCCTAATTTTTTTAAAGTTTAATTTATTTTTGCTGGAAAGACAGATTTACAGAGAGGAGAAGATACAGAGAAAAAGATCTTTCATCTGCTGGTTCACTCCCCAAATGGCTGCAATAGCCGGAGGTAAGCCAAACCAAAGCCAAGAACTAGGAGTCCTATTAGGATCTCCCATGCAGGTACAGGATCGCAAGGCTTTGGACCAATTCTACTGCTCTCCCATGCCTGAAGCAGGGAGCTGGATAGGAAGTAGAGAAGCCAGAACACAAACCAATGCCCATGTAAGATGCTAGCCCTTAAAGCTGGAGGGTTAGTCAATTGAGTCATTGCATCTGCCCAAATGAAATCATTTTCTTATCGACAGTTTCTAGAGATCTCATACTTCTAGACTTTTAAATAGTACAGATTTAAATAATTAGCACATGTAGTACAGATTTAAATAATTAGCACATGTATTTTCTTTTCTTAATTATAGAAACTTCATGCCTTTGCCACAGAATTCAGAAATGTCTATAAAGAAATTATATTAACACTTCTGTGATATTATATTGCATATAATATATGTGAAATATATACACACACGTATTTATACATATATATCTTTGTATCATCTTCTGTGGCCGTCCCTTGCACCACCACCACTTCCCTCCCAAGAGGTAACTACTAATTATAGTTTGGAGATTACACATTCAAACCATTTTCTCATGGTTTAAAAACTGTGCTATGTTTTATATATATATAAAATATCTGTATACAAATCATGTTTCCTTACATCTCAAACGGTATTTGGATGTCAATTTTTCTAGCATGCCTTGGACTTTGAGATCTCTTCACACTGATGTACTGATGTCTACCCTATTTTTAAAAGCTACACTTCAAGCATTACTCCCTTGATAAATATTTCTTTCTTTTCTCATTTCTTTCTCTGAAAACTGCATGCTTACATCTTCGTGTGTGTGTGAGAGAGAGACAGAGGTAAAGAGAGAAAATATGTATTTGTGCATATGTCTAAGTACAGGATGTCCTAAGATAATTTTTGAGAAGTCGAATTTCTGGTTTTCAAATGATACCTCAACTTGATGTATTTCAAAAGGATTGTTCCATAGAACTTCATTTTCTCCCCTAAAAGTCTGGCACCAAAAATACTTTAGTCACTATATATCTACAAATATAATAAAGGTTCATTATATTTCTCAAAGGTATTGTTTCTGATCTTACAATTAATGAACAAAATGGTTAGCTTCCCACCTTCGTTTCATAGCATACAAAATGGAAACTTTCATGTATAAGCCATCAGTCTATTAATTTGATGAAATGAACTATAATTATAAGTACATGAGATACACTTCATAATCTGCAAAGTAAAATAAAATTTCACGAGCAAATTTGTTGACCTAGACATTATATATCTATAAATTCAGACTGCTCATAATATTAAACTACTTAACCAATCCAGTATTTACTAAATTCCAACTGTCAATCAGAATATTTATTTATAATACATATATTGACAAGAAAAACTTACAGGTAAGTAGTTGCTCTCTTAAGACAATGGTATATGCCTGAAAGATTTTAGCAGTCTTAAGAAATTACACAATTTATGTTGTTCTTATGTGCTTTACTTCCTTAACTTAAATACTAAAATAAAAAAAACTTTCTATTAAGAAAGCATATCCTGACTCTCCCCATTATCATCAACAATAAAGACATATTAATAGTAATTAAACAAACTACAAACTAACATTTTTGTTTATATTGACATTATTCTATCAGTGTTGAGATGAATATGTAACTGGTAATTTTCTTGTGTTTTGTTCAGATTATTATTAAATTTGCACGGCAACATTGACTTACCTTACCAAGATCACAATCAGTACCGTCCATGGGTGGATCTAGCTTGGTTTTGCATTCTTTCTCACCTTCTACCTTGCACCACAAACCTGTGCAAATAACATGCTGAAACAAGGGTACAATAACTAATCAGGGAAACATGTCACTTGGTTGAAGATTAGCAAATTAATTCTGAGATGGCTATTTCCATAACAAAAGAAAGTGATACAGAAGAACACGCCTAGATTCTTTTAATATAAAAATTTAAAACAATACATGACTGAATGTATGTGAAAGAGGCAGACACAAAATCACAGACAGTTCAGGCTTATTTTTTGCATTTGTAACTGATGAGACTGTTGCAACTACAAAATATTTATGGAATAAAATCAAACTTTTGGTCAGTCTCCTTAAATCAAACATATACAGTTGAGCAGGATTATGTAGTGACATTAGAAAAGCTAAACTAAAAATCATTACTGACACCATGATATGGACTGAGCTGTATGAATAAATGTCTGTGTTTGTACTTTGGAGAGTTGCCCCCTGCTTTTATGTCCCAGTCAACACTTTACAGGAACATCTTCCTGAACAGCAAAGACTCCTGGAGGACCAAGTCAAGTCATTGGTACCTCGATGTGAACGAATTTTAGAGCTTTCGGAGACAACACACTTTTTCTAGAGGAAAATCTAAGAGACTTTGCAAAAATCTAGGATAAAACAGATGAAGTCCTGACATAATAACATTATATGAGAAAATTCAAGAGGAAAGAGTATCAGATTTTTAGTCACAGCTATATAATCAGTGGCCAGCTAAAAGAAAAAAAGTAAAGAGAGGGTAACTAGGCACTCTCAGAACCTTTGTATTTAAGATGGTTGGAAGTGTATAGAACAAGGCATATTGCTCACACATGACAGAGGAATATGAAATACACAAGACACATTTCAAATAGTTAATGTACTTAATCTTTAGAGAGGCTGAAGTGGAACCAGCTATTCAGGCAGCTAAGGAGGGGAACGGGGGAAAACAATCAACAAAGTCAGAGCAAGAGGTGACATGCAAGACATAGTTTTAACTTTTCATAGTTTCAGTTATCTGTGATCAACCACAGTCTGAAAATCTGAATTGGAAATTCCAGACATAAACCACTGACAAACTTTAAGTAATTTGTACTATAGTATATATTCAAATCGGTTTTATTATTACTTATCAATAATCACTGTGTGTAGCTGAGATATCCACTGATGCCTTGGAATATAATCTCCATGTATATAGGGTCAGGGGTGGGAGGAGCTTTAACGGAAAGGAATAGTGACATTTAAGTTTGAAAAAATAAAACTTAGGGGGACTAGAGGTTCCATGTATATCAGCAAATGCAACTACTTAGCAGTTAACAGTAGGTTAATCAGAAAAATACCTTTTTACAAGGGTAAGCATGTTCAAAACACACTAAAAATCACAGCAACATTGAACTTATTTTATGATCCAAATCTATAAAATGCATTGAGAAGGATATACTTCATATTTCACACAGGTGTTACAACTGTAATATTGAATTTATCACAACTTCCCAATAATTTTTCTCTCCTATATTTATTATGAAGCTTAGATTTTTGAAATTGCATGGAAGCTCCTAAGACTTAACAGATTATGATGAAAATGTGATGCAGTTTGTTTCATCTTATTTTGTCAATTGTGAGAGACACATTTTTCTTCTTCACCATATTTCACATGGATATATACTAACATGCTTAATGTACTGTTAGCCTTAACCCATGTGCACATTCTCAAAATTTACCTAGGAAATTATTTAAAAGTATTTCTAAATCTTTTCCTTCCACAATATGTTAAACCCTTGAGAATAAACAGAGGCCAAGCACTCATTTCAGGCTTTTGTGGGCACATTTGAATGAACAAAACTCTAATCTTGGGGCTTCAGTTTCTCAAGTTCCTCCCGAAGACCCTTTTGACGAAGCTGTTTAGTGATCAGGGGATGAAATGCCTAATTTTCCACAAAAGGGCTCTAAAAAACCACTTTCATATAACAAAAGCTCAGTTGTGTTTTAGCAACAATTTTGTAGTTTCTGTGTTAATCAATGCACACTGAACACCCAAGTGAATTTTCTACACACTAGTTCTTGAGCAACCCTTGCTTGTTGAACACTGTCGGTGGTCTGAATTTGGCCTTTCCACCGTTGTCTGCTCTTCCAAACAGCAGGTACTCTAATTGAGTCCCACCGGAGGCACTGAGAGTATAAAAGCAAACTTGGCAGCCATTCAAAATAAGCATAGTCACGTAGAATAAATCTCTCCTAGAGATCTTTTGGCTGCTTTGTGCTCTGCAGGTCTACAGTTCTTCTGGGAAGTAAGTTACAGTCTCAGTCTTAAAAATAGCTCAGATTCAGGAGTTCAAACCAAACTGTCAAAAGGGAGAGCAGGAAAACATTGAAGGAAAATGACGTGGACTATTTTCACCTTGAAAGTAGGTTGCAAATGCGTGATATGAGAGCAATGTAATACCAACTGCTTTCTGTGGGGATAGGCTGGGTATTGGATTATGATTAAAAAAAAACCTGTTCAATATGTCATACAGGTATGAGTCAAATACTGGTTTTTTTTTTTTCAAATTAAAATATAAGAAAAGGATTTTAAAACTTAAAATGTTTTACATAAAAATCTATAATAGGAATGCACCATGCTACTCATTTCTGGCTAAAGAATACAAAGGATATAGCATTTCCTTTTTGCACTTCTATGATAAAAAGAGATCACTGAAAGCCATAATAGGAACCTAGATGTTTATCTCAAGTAGGCTTTTTAAATACTTGTATAAATGCTTAAATATACTATACTTTTAAGAGGGTTATTTGTCCAACTAAGAATATCATAAAATTTATCTTCAAAGGACCTCACTTATGTGTTTCTTTATAACAAATACATCCTTTAAGATGTTCTGAAATTTATAATAAAGTAAAACAATCTTAAGTGCATGTACATGGAAGTAATAATCCTAGAGCAGGTAACTCCTTGCTGTTCTTCGTATCTCTTCCTAAAATACAATTTCACGAACATCATTTTACTACAAATGAGACTGCAATGGAATCGTATTGTTTTAAAGATTCTTTTTTAATCACAGAATATTTTATTATTATTATTATATGTATGACAGAGTGTGTTGATGTATGCATGTGTGCGAGAAAGAGGAAGGGAGATTAAAGAATAGGAAACAATACAATTGAGAATTTATCAAGAAAAAGAATTATATTAAATCCTACTAGGAATAAAAATAAGGATAAAACTAAAGATAATGTATTTAAATATATATATATATATAAAGGCATTGTAGACAACTTTATTACAGTAAGTCTGACAACCTACATAAAATGCAAAATATTTGCTAAAACTAGAAAACTTTTCTAACCATGGAATAGATAGAACTAATTGCTACCTTTGCCTGAAGAATACCCCTGGTCAAAAAAATAACACATCTTTCAACAAAATTTCCGCTCTTTCATTCTTCTTTCTGGAGAATGGACAAAAGGATACACTTTTAAACACTTTGTGAGACTCACATGAGACAGAGAATTTTGATAACAAAGATTTATGTATTTATGAACTTACACATTAAAAAATGTTTATTTGAAAGGCACTGGAAGGGAAGGGCAGCAAGAGAAACCACATGCTTAGAAGCACATCTGGACCTGCCATGTGGGTGACAGAGACTCAAGTGCTGATGCCATCATCTGCCTGTCAAGGTGCATTTGTGGGAAACTGAATTGGAAAGAGAATAGCTGGGACCAGAGTCAGGCACTGCATTACCGAACGCAGACATCCTAAGTCCCAAGCAGCAGCTCAACCTGCCCACTACAGGCTGCCACTGTCAATTTACATCTACATATATTTTGTTTAAAGATCTATTTTACTTTTGTTGGAAATGCAGATATACAAAGAAGAGGAGAAACAGAAGAGAAGGAAGATCTTCTGTCCACTGATTCACGCCCTAAGCAGCTGCAACAGCAGGAGCTGCACCAATTCAAAGCCAGGAACCAAGAGTGTGCAAGGTGAGGACTTTAGCTGTTAGGCTACTGCACTGGGTTCACATTTAAATATGTTAAAGAAAGCTTAATACATACAATGAAGTCATTTATAGAAATGGGCAATGCCACATGATAAAGTTTTGTGTTTTTTTATTCCCAGAAAGATAAGGTTAAATAATAATAATAAGGTAAAATAAGAATAAGATTGGCAGATTAATTAATATATTCAGGCACATCACTAACTTAAAATCTATGATTTTGTATCTGTAAATATAAAATGTGTGATATAATTCAGTTTTTGAAAAGCTTATCAAATTTGCCATTCAAAAAATTCATTACCATTAATGAACATCTATGAATAATGTATGGTAAATCAAAACGGATAGCGGAATGTTGCAAGTTTTATTTTTAAATTAAAAAATATTTATTTATTCATTTATTTGAGAGACATTATTACAGAGCGAGAGAAAGAGATCTCCCAACAGCTGGATTACTCCCTAAACTGACACAACTGTAGGGGTTTAGGCAGCCAAAACAAGGAGCCAGGAGCTTTTTCTAGGTCTTCCATATGAATGCAGTGGCCCAAACACTGGAGCCATCTTCCATGGCTTTCCAAGGCCCGTGGCAGGGAGCTGGATCAGAAGTGGAGCATTTGGGATTTGAAACTAGCATCTATGTGAGTTGTAGGTGTTGCAGGTGTGGCTTTATACACTATGCTACAACACTGGCCAAAAAGTTTTGTTTTAAGATTAGTAACATAGATAAGATACACTTTGGCATCAATATAAAGAAGTGGATACATGATGTCTTCAGAGGGAAGCAAAATGCTGTCAATCAGGACTTCTTGAAACTAAAATTTACTATGGACTTTACAGAAAACTTACTTGAAACAAACAGAAACAACATTTCCCAATAGAGCTATCCACAAAAGATACTTCTAAATTATGTGTTTTTTTTTTTAAGGAAAGGATTATGATCTAACAGGAAAGCCCTAGAAAATCACGGTTAAGTTGAATAAAAAAGGTGAAAAAAATTGTAACTATTGATTACCTTAAGTAACCATAGTTGGACTTCAGCCACTAATTATGAACTTTATATTTATTGACAAAAAAAAAAAATCACAACTCTATCTTACATACATCCTAGCAAAGGTATCTCTTAATAGCGATTTGGCCACAGCCAACTGAGTATGTTGAATGTTTCCCATCTCCGCTCCACACACTCCAAGACTGCTGCTGAGAGAAGCTGACTGCACAGACTTCACAGGCACCAGAAGGTGAGCAAAGTCCAAACACAGACAAGTAGCAAATCCAGATGGACTCTTCCATCGAACAGAGTCATCATGTGAAGAAAAGACGGAAAAAGGGAGCAAAATGAAGTTATTTCACTTATTAGGAAGAAAAATTTTCTAGAACTATGATTAAAAAGAGAGAGAATTTAAAACGTATTCAGATAATATAAAAAGAAAGCATGGGAATTTATCAGAGGGAAGGAAAGAGTTACAGAAGAAAGCATATCAAAAAGTGCTAGTCCTAAATCCAAAATGTTTCAATGCGTAAACTTCAGTGGATTAAGTATCCCAATTAGAAGGTCACAATTATCAAATTAATAAAAAGCAAATCCCAAATATATGTTTATCACTAGGCTCACATTAAATGAATAAATGGGGAAAAGTGGCTCATGCACAAAATAAGCAAACATTTCAGATTAATTAGATGTAATAAATGTCAATATAAAGGATGTTACCACTGATAGATTTTTCATCATAAATAAGACTCAATCGAATAAGAAGATACAACAACATAGTGACTGTTAGTAACTAACAATAGAGCTTCATAAAGTATAGATCAAGTTTGACATAATTATAAAGAGAAGGCAGTTGTACAATCATAGCATTCTATTCAAGTTCCCCATCTTAGCAGTTAATGGAATATGCAGACAAATGTTCAGTTAAGCAACTGTGTTAGGCACTTTGGTCTAACCAATACTTATCTGTAGAACACTAATACAACAGTTGGCTTTCCGTTGGAGGCATACAGCATATTCACCTGAACAGATTACAGATGTGTCAAAAAAACTTATAAACAAAATCATAGAGGGTGGTTTTCATTTAGGAGTAAAAAGTTTGCATAAATCAGTGAATATTTATCTGTTTAAGAAAAAAGTACCTAAAAGTTATTCAAAGTGATTGTACCACTTGTCATTTCCACAACAGTGTCTAAGAATTCCAGTGGCTTTCTATTACGCGCAATGGTTTGTATGTTCAGTTCATTAAACATAAGGCGATCTAGTGGGTATGCAGACGCAGCACTTTATAGGCTTAATTTGCATTGCTTCATGCAATGTTAGTGATGTCATGAACTTTTTTAAAGAAGCTTGCTGCATATCTTCATTTCTGAATTGTATGTTCAAATGTTTTGTCCATTTTATTGGATTGCTTGGTGTTTATTGAATATTAGAGGAACTGTACATTCTGGAATTACTCCTTTTTCAGACATTATTATTAGGAATGTCTTCTTTCATTCTATGGTCCTTTCTTTAACAGCTTTCTTCAGAGGAAATTATATTATTTTGAAAAATTTTAAATTGTTTTTTTTTTTTCTTTTATGGTTCACGCTATGATGTCCTGCAAAATCAACAGCTGCTCTACACTTTTGCTAATGTATTATAGCTTTATAAATTTGGGGTGAACTTTAGCATACATATGAATATTAATTATATGTTTATATATTCATATATACTTATACAATATATAATTAATTATATAATAGAGATAAATGTCCATTTGTCCTAACACAATGTGCTAAAAGGCTGTCTTTACCCACTGAATTTCCTTGTCAACTATATACCTATGGGAGAGTCTAACTGGACTCCTCGTTACGTTACATTGATGTGTCAGCCCTCTTTCCCTCTGCCAACACTGTACATTATTCACTACTGCTGCTCCGCAAAAAGTCCAAAATAATGTGATCTCTGTCCTCTAAGCATTTTATGTTAAGTTGCTTAAGTTCAAATTACTCCTGCCTCTGAACTTTCCTAATTTCAAACTAGAGACACAGTCTTCCAGAATTCTTTATCAGTTATCTCATTTCAGTACCAGAATGTTCTTTGGATCAGAGGAGAGGGTTTTAGAAAGTTCTACATATTCTGGTGAATCAAGCGGATAATAAGAAAAATGTAAAAACTGGCACGTTCTATGTTAATTTTCAAAGTCAGATTTAATATTAATAAAGGCTATCTATATTTAACATGTATGGAATCACCATGTAACCAGTTCAAAAAAAAAAAGGCAGTATGTTAAATTTCCTGGAATCTCTGATTTAGTGAATTTCCTTCTTCCTTGAAAAAGGTGACACAGGGAGAATTCTTACTGTTTCTAGGGAACTATCTCTCTATATCTCTGGATTCCCATCCAGGCTAAGTAATTTAAGGAAGCTCTTACAATGATCTGGTGGAACTGGAGCTGACTGAGCCACAGATGCAAGATGACCTAAAGGCACCAACTGCTTAGACTGAGGAACAACACTATGAAAGACATTAGCCATTAAATCTGCAAATTAATGCAGAAGAGTAAGGACTTATTGCTGGGGTGGGGTCAAGATGTTTCACAAGCATTGCTACATCTGTGCCTTTAAACATTTTGCAGATGTGAGTTGTTATCCTAAGGGTAAATTTATATCTTTAATTAGATCAGCATTAAGCAATGCTGGGATCTTCAGTGCTTGGGCTTAGTGTCTGTTTGCAACTATTGGAGAGAAATATCTAACTCAGATGCTGTGGGTTAATTGTCATTGTCTGATTCAAAGCTTTACTGTTTCTCGGGTTCTGCCAGAAACATACATGTCAAAAGTTGCTGGGAGTTCTCCTCCCACAAATCTTGATATTTATTCATAACTGTTTGGCAATGGGAAGGTCATAAGGATGACTGATTACAACATGCATATGCTGGTTTTAATATAGTCATGCATTAATATCCTAAGTTATCCTCTTATTTCCTTGACATATATCTGAGAAACAAGTATTTACATGAGTGAAAATTTCAATTCATTACCTCCGTAGTTCAAGAAATACTTACTGAGTGTTTATGCTTTAAAGATAAAGTGGCAAAAGGAATCAACAGCTTCTGTGAGGTGAAAGTTTCCCTTCTAGAAGAACGTTCAATGCAGAGTTTAGATTACACTAGAACATATGGCAACCACAATGATCTATTTCAAGGTAAATCTGCTGATGAACAAGCAGAACTATTCATCCCTTTGCATTTATAAATATTCCACCTTATATTTGTAAAGTGGAGCTAATGATTTTCACTGATCCATTTCTATATAGCTTTGACTAACTGTGTGCCAAGTTATTTGGGATGAAAATATCAATAATCGCAATCAATTCTCAGACTTTTCATTTATTCCACATCATTTTCAGCTTCTGACAGAGCTAATCACCTTCTTTCTGAAAAATGTTTTTACTACTTTCAGCATTTTTATTGGTGCCTGCTCCCCTATATGTTCCCCTTTACATATATGTGAGTGTGTATGATTACATATATACATACATGTAAACATACCACATGGGTGGTAAGAGCTCAAGGACTTATATGGACTGGACAGTGCTTGCTTAGTTTTACAAAAAGCAATACCTAGCATATTGAGAAATGGCTAATAATTTAAAGACCAATTGTTACATTTTCAGAGATAGGCAAAGAAGGAAGTTCAATGTGTCTGTGTGTGCTTGGAATAGGAGCAGGAAGAGACCAAACAGAAGATGGGTAACAGGAAGATAGAATCAAAGAAAGGAAAGTAAATAGAAGTGAAAATTGTATCAGCTAAGATGGCCATTTTCCCTCATTTTTAGATTATCTAGAACTAACACGACTACTGTCTAGGTAATTATGACTATGCAAAGTAGAACAGCCATGATTTGAACCGTACCCCAATATATGATGTCAGCATCACTAATGGAGTTTTAACCAGCTAAGCTCCAAGGCTAGCCCCAACTCCCCTCATTTATATAGAAACCAGCACTCATTTTCTATGCTTTAAAAAATGCATCCATGGGGCAGAAAGGTATAGTTTTTCCTTCATAAACACAATTATAAACATCTGAATTGCATTTTCACTCAGTAGCAAAGAAAGTATGAGATTTGTAAACAAAAGCAATGGACTGGTTTAATGAAAATGCTTTCTGAACTTGAACAATTTTTGAGTGAGTTCAATTAAATGCTCATGCCTTTGATTCAATATCCACGATTTGTTTCTTCTTATCTATCTATCTATCTATCTATCTATCTATCTACTCAGTTAGTTAGTTAGTAAGTCAGATTTACAGAGAGAAGGAGATATAGGGAGAAAGATCATCCATCCATTGGTTCACTCCCCAAGTGGCCACAAAGGCCAGAGCTGAGCTGAGCTGAAGCCAGGGGCCAGGAACTTCTTCTGGCTCTCCCACGCATGTACAGGGGCCCAAAGCTTTGCAGCTATTCTCACTGCTTCCCCAGGCCACAATTAGCCACAATTAGGGAGCTGGATGGGAAGTGGAGCAGCCAAGACACGAACCAGTGCCCATATGGGATCCTGGCGCATGCAAGGTGAGGACTTTAGCCACTAGGTTACCATGTTGTGCCCATCCATGCTTTGTTTCTATTACTTTAAAAGTACAGGGGAGGAAAATGCACAAACCTTTTCCTAGAAAAGTCTTCTTTTTACATCTGGATTGCTTTTACAAACTCCCACATAAATTAACCTTCCCTTTCTCCAATCTATTCAGGATCCCTTACCTGCATCTCTTGACAAAAGGAAGCCAATGGCCCAAAGAGAATCTGACACTGTTCATCTGCAGTGTAGGTCATTCCTGGCAGCTTGGAGGGCACCATCACAGAATTGACACTCTGGGGATTGGTCTGTAGAAGGCAGCTACTCGCCTTTGACCTGGCAAGGTGAAGAAATGAAAATTTTTGAATTTCACATAAGAAGTCATTGTGATAAGTTAACAGAGTAAAAGGAAAGTTTTTACATTAAAAATATACTTTCCCTCTTACTTACATACTCTTAAATGGAATGCTACTAGAATAATTTCATATATAAGAATCATTTATTTCCAACTATTTAACATAATCCTAGTAAGTAATAATAATGTTCAAATTAATAGAACTTCAGTTTATAAAGCCTAATCAAGTGGCTCGCATAATCCTGTGAGGTGCACATTGTTTTATATATTTGTGGGATTTAGAAACTTTGATTCAAGTGAAATTAAATTTTTTCCCAATCTTGATCCATGTTAGTATAATCATACAAAATAATACATGTCCTTAGAAACATATTCATAGGGATAATATTGCAAAATCTGATGGCATGTCCAAAATATTACATGCTAGAATGTTGTACTCTATGCTGTCGTGGCATGCATGCACAGAATATACTACACATATTTTTGAACAAGATTATAGTATTATACTCTCTTTAGCAATTTTAGTTAGCTAAGAGTTCTTAGATTACTTAGACTTTACAATGCTATAAATATCTTTCTAACAATTTTACATATATCTCTTATTTCAGCCAGCCTATTATGAAGAAAGAAAGAAGGAAAGAAAGGAAGGAAACCAGGGATTTAAATGAAAATTAGAAAAATAGCATTCATTTTTTTCCCAAACAGAACTTAGTATTACTTTTGTTGAAGGAAGACAATTTCAAACACTATTGTAATAGTGGAACAGGTTTAGAAATATTATGTTAGAAAAGTAGTGATTTTGTCTAAAAAAAGGCTTTCTTTTGATAGCTACAGACAGGTTGAGTCACAATCAATGAACATTTTTCGCTGGGGAAACACTGAAGAAAAAGAAATTAAACATTGTGACAGATTTTCTCATATTTACATTTTTTTCAGCCTTACAATCAGCTTGCCCATCATGTGTAAACTCAAAAGTACATGGGTTGGATAACATGTCCCAATCCACACCGTGAGTAATGGAAAGATCACCTCGATTTCCTCCTTGGTGGCCTTGGCACTTTACATGTTGGCTTCCTGAGTTGGCAGACAGTGCAGGTACACACGTGCAATTCAATAGCAGTAAAGGAACACAGTACCTCAGAAATCTCTCCAAATCTTCCTTGCTACACTGGGACCATGACACATCACCAAGATTTTGTCCTTTAATCCATTCACCAGACATGATATGAAGACCGTCAGCACATGATGGGTGGTCATTGTCATGGTTAATACCCATGCTGATTCAGAATATAATTGAAATAAAAAAGATTGATATTGAGAAAATGTTACTGTTACATTTCCAGAACTGCAACTGAATAATAGTTAAATACCCAAGACAATGGAGAAGTGAATTATTTTAAAGAAATTAATTTCAAAACACATTTGATTTTAGATTGTTAAAATTCTATGACACAGATTTAAAATAAATATTTGTATTTAATTTAAAATTTTTACCCAGTCTATGAAATGTTTTTGATATATTCCGTTAATCCAAATGCAGATATAATTATTGCATAACAATATAACATATAAAAAGAATCCATATCTAACCAATTTTACTAGATTCTCTCTCTTGCCTATTTTTTTCAAAATCTGAAACCATGTCTTTTATCAAAGTTGAAAGCTCACTGGATTACCAACCTGCCATTATCTGTTTGGTAATTGCTTCCTTAGCCCATCTTTTCCCACCTGTTAGAACACGCATTGTCTCTGGGAAACCTTCTACCTCTGCCATCTTTATCCCTTGAATGAATATTTTTTTGCCTGTCCTTTTTATTTTATTATTATTTTTTTAATGTTATGGTACAGTTGCATAGGCTCTGGGAATCTGTTGTTTCAAGCTGAAACTCTTTTCTGTAACTCTTATTTATAAATGATTGTTCTACAGGCACCTTAAATTCAACTGCTCTTAAAGACTTCCTTCTTTGCTTTAAATTCCTATCCTGAATTTATTCCTGGAATCCCCTTGTCTCTTGTGCATGTTTTTAATGCTTTCACTAGCTACTAAGTCAGCCAAATAAAGAATATTCAAGCCATCATGTGCTCTCGCCTCTCTCAAATTATCACCCAGGCTATTTAGTTTACTAAGTGTTAGAAGCAAACCCTGCCAATTGCACTTTCTAAATATTTATCTCAACTGTCATCTCCTTTCTATTTCTATTATGACTATAAACAGGAATCTATGATATTCTTACACTATATATAGTCTCAGCAGTTATTACAGTATTCTAACTACCCTAGTGGGAGGTATTAAAATTCAATCTCATTAAGACATATGTCTGCTTTCTTGTCACTTATGTGGCAATTCCAGCTTCTTAAATCAACACATGGCACTTTCAACTTCTTCCATGTCACTTATTGCATTTGCTGTTCAGTAATACCAAGTGACTTACAGTTTCCCAACATTTTGCTGCTTCTTATTTTCTTGCAACTAATTATTTAGTATGTCTCATGTGTCTTACACCATGTTATGGGCCTTATAGCTTGAGTTAAACTACCCTGTGAGCTAAGAATACTTACAGCATTAATTTTGGAGAAGAAACTGAAAATGGTTACACAATGAGAAATTGGAAAGCAACTTAGTGTGAACCAAGGTGACAGCTTCAGAACACAGTGTAGAAATCAGTACACATTGGGCATCTATGAATTCCAGTTCCCACTTTCTCCAATGTACCTTTTCTTCAGTTTCTTTGCCTAAAAGTGTTCTACTTAACCTTCAAGAGTAATGAAGTTTACCTCTTGCACTAGCCTCTACTGCACCCATTTATGCTTTCAGCACATCTCTTCCTGTGCTAGGCACAGGATTCTCAGAATAACATTTACTGCAATTTCTAGCCTAGGTTACGCCTACAAACTTTGGATTAGCTCTCCAAATTATGTGGTTGTATGTTAGTTTTAGATTTTGTCTGTTTGAAAGGAAGAAACAGGGGAAGGGGAGAGACAAAGAAACTGACAATGAAAAAGCATTACAGAAAGATGAGGGACAGAGCTATTTCATCAGCTGGTTTACTCTCCATACGACTGCAATGCTGGGGCTGGGCCAGGTCAAAGCCAGGAGTTTAGAAATCCATGTGGGCCTCATGTGTGGGTGGCAGGAGCCCAAGTATTTGGTTCATCATATGCTCTATTCTCAAGCAGGTGTTCCAGACGTGGAATGCCAGTGTTGTGGGTAGCAGCTTTACCTACTGTGCCTCTATACCATCCCATGGCTCCAAATTGCAGATAGCTGTTTCATATAGAAGTTTGGAGTATGTCAATCACATTCTATAACCCACACTGAAATATTGCACCAAGTCATCATGTAGCACCACAGCTATTTCAGAAATCATTTACATAATTCTCTATGAATTCGCATAATAAGCCATGAAACTTGCTGTTTGTGAATGGAGATTTGTACTGGACAAACACAAAGAGGAAAGTGTTTTGTTTTGTTTTGCCTTGTTTTGTTTTTTTGTACTTGCTAACTCAGACATTGAGCCTAATGATCCTTTTTCCCTTTCCTTGTGGTCTATATAATAAAACTGTCTTTTTTTTTTAAAGATTTATTCATTTTATTACAAAGTCAGATATACAGAGAGGAGGAGAGACAGAGAGGAAGATCTTCCGTCCGATGATTCACTCCCCAAGTGAGCTGCAACGGGCCGGTGCGCGCCAATCCGAAGCTGGGAACCTGGAACCTCTTCTAGGTCTCCCACGAGGGTGCAGGGTCCCAATGCATTGGGCCGTCCTCGAATGCTTTTCCAGGCCACAAGCAGGGAGCTGGATGGGAAGTGGAGCTGCCGGGATTAGAACCGGCGCCCATATGGGATCCCGCGGCGTTCAAGGCAAGGACTTTAGCCACTAGGCCACGCCGCCGGGCCCTAAAACTGTTTTTCATATGAAAAATTTATAAAATATCTACATCATATGTTATAACACTGAATTATAAGAAACATCGTCACCAGGGATAATAAAAATATACTTTCACAAATTAAAAATTTTCAAGACTATCATAAAGTCACAATTGCTACAATTAACCATTTTTAAAGGAAGAAATTATATGGAAGGAATAAATAAGTTTCATCTATGTTAATAAATTTGCAGTGATTCTATCACATTTTCTGCTGTGAAATTCCTGCTCCAAATAAAACTGATAATACACTGTTTTGTCACATTTTACTTATACTCATGGTATACTCATATTTCTCTTTCATATATTAATTCATGTCTTGAAAGAGTTTCTCAACACACATTAACAGAATAATTAACAGAAAATAGAAAGCAGAGTTTTTTCAATCTTTGTACTTAAATAAAAAACTAAGGGAGAGCACACAGAACATGTATGAACCAACACAGTATCAAAGGGTTAAGAGAAAAGACAATTGAAGTTAGAGGGTTTTTTTGTTTCTTTGTTTTTTAAGATTTAGTTCTGTTTTCCAAAGTCAAGGTTATAGAAGGGGAGAAACAGAGAGACTGAGAGAGAGAGGGAAAAAGAGAGAGAGAGAAAGCTCTTTCATCCTCTGCTTCACTCCCCAGATGGCTACAATAGACAGGGCTGTACCAGGCCAAATCAAGGACTGAGGCGTTCATGTGGTTCTCCCATGAGGGTGGCGGTGGCATGGGGGCAAAACCCTGCTAAGTCAGAAGTGGAGCAGTTGGGACAGAAATGCTCTGGAAACACCATATGAGGAAGATGTAGAGTAGTTGCACAAGGCTTCCGACGTGAAAAGATCCTTCATACTGGGCTGGAAGTCGTGGATTCTACTGTGTTACTCCGATTCGTCTAAAGACACATAGAGATCAACTTACTGTGTTGTGTTGCTTTCTTTGGTTTTAGTGTTCATAAAAAAAAAACCCTAATATAATAATGGCAAGAATCTATGTGGATATTAAACTGAGAAATCGCAGTTATGGAATATTCTCACAAACAGATAAAGATTGCCACAGTGGCTTTCTAACAGCATCACAAGCTCACCTAAGCCACATATCCTGACTAGAGCACACATCGTGGATGACCATTCTTCTCTAACCACTCACCACATGGCATATGTTCAACTCCTCCATCTATGGGGACGTGGTCTTGCACACCACACACAAATGCCATCCTTCCTGAATGGTAACTGCTTTTTTTTCCTCAAAAATTATAAAACTTCCTAAAGTATGTGTCCCTTCGAGAGAAGGAAAAGGACTGCTTCTAAGATTTAGCAATCTAGTCGTTTTCCCCCAAGGACTCTGATTTTCTAAACTGAGAAGCTTATAACCTCTAGTCCAGATAATCCTTTTCCTTGTGGGATGCTGATTCTCATTTAGGACTAGAGTTTTAGCTGTGGAGAATCTGGGTGAGTCAAGCTTTGTTTATCATTAGTGAAATTTTCCTAAAGCTATTTAACTTGTAACAGAAGAGATTATCGTTAAATTGGGACAGACTTTTTTTCTTTTTTCTGCCACACATCTGGAATGATGAGGAGACATTGTTTAGTCCTGATTCTACGGATCAGAAATTAAAAAAAAAAAAGTTCATGGCGGACCTCTACCTGTGCCAGCCCACTTATTAGTCATTTGCAGTGATGACATAATTTAATTCTCACAATCTCCCCATAATGTTTCTATTACAATGCTTACGACTTTACTGATGAGGGGCAACTGAGGTTAATGGTGGACCTGTGGCTTACAGTCAAGCATCTGATGCTTAAGCAGACAGACCTCTACACCATCCCATTAGAATGTTGCTCTTTCTGGACCAAAAACTCATCATTTCTGTAGATGATTTACTGTGTTCTTGAGTAACATTCAATGCCTCTGCTGTTTTAGCAGAAATGCACCTCTATATAAAGCTTTGTAACCAAGTAGCATGTACCGCATGGAAAACATTCTCTAAGTAAGACATTAGCAACACCTCTCTTCATACTGTGCAACTGAACTCCATTTTAATAATCTCAGTTTAAATTCATTTTGACAAAGAGCCTTGGGCAAATAAACTCTCCACTAACATTGTACATGGTTGTCAAGTCAACTGAAAAAATATTTTTATCTTATAAAACTTCTCAGCTTGTTTAAAAATCCCTGCCAGGAAGTTTTGTGATATCCTGCGGAAAGCTGGAGCAGCAATTGGAGATTGAAGATGGTCCTTTTTGATGTTTAAAGGGTTAGGGAACAGAACACACGGACCCACTCACAATTTTTGGCTAATTTAGAAATGATCTGATTTGTAAACAGTAATATTTTAAAAGTGTGGACTTTTTATTTTCTGACATTAAACATTTCTCATGACATAATACTTCCCACTAAAAGCCATATATTATGTGGAAATATTAATAAAAGAGAAAAAAAGTATCACAATATCTAACTAGAAGTAGATTACATTTCCCATAAAATGCATTTAAATTAATGTAATTTATCGAGTCTAGCTGATTGGATATAATTTCACTACTGTGTGCTCATAGAGAAAATATTCTTCAAAAATGTTTTGAATCACATAAATCACTTCAATTTGTACAGAACAATGAAATGAAATTCCCGTGGGCAAGTCAAAAGGTTTAGAAAACAAGTCAACAACCATGTAAAAATCAGAGGTTAAAAAGGTATAATAGATGTACTAGGTATGTTTACCTAGCAATACAGCCTACGCTTGTTGGGAACTGACCATGTGCTGGTATTGCCTGGAGCTGGAGTCACATAAGCAACTAAGTCTCAATCCCTGCTCTGAAGAATTTGTCATCTGTTGGGATTAGAACCCTTTATTCCTTATCCGTGAACAGCCTGCAGATCCCCGGGCCCTCTAAATTGTGCATTCCTTAAACTTCCCCAACCATTCTCCCTTCCTCCCGTGCCTGTATCATCCAAAGACAGGTCGTGATTTTCCTTACTTCTAACTGAACCATATGCTTAGCTGTTCTTCTGTTCGTAAACTGCTTGGCTACATTGATGCATGTTTTAAGGATTCTAGTTTCACGAATGTATTATATGACAGCACTAATTTAATATGCTAAATCTTTTAACATTCCACAAAAATCAAGTAGATAATAGAACACTTGCATCAGAAGGGTAAAACACGATGATATTTAGCCAAAGTGGGGTATTTTGGGTCCCATCCTAAACCACTGGAAAAAGAGAAATAAACCCCAAGAAATTGAAATTTAGTACATGTACCTGAAGATTCTTTTTTTCTCCAAATTCTAAAAACCAAAATTCTCAAAGAAAATATTTACTCTATCCTATTATTCAAACTGTTTGTAATTTGTGTTCAGTCCAATTTTCACTGGAACAGTTTACTCTAGCATAGTTTTGTTTGTTTGTTTACCATTTCTTTCTATTAGAACACCCTCTCCTGCTAATCTGCATTTATGAATCCAACTCTATTTCTAAGTTTCTTCCTCCATAAAGAATTCTTCAATAAACTCTAACCTGCATTTTTTTAAACAATTTTTAACTTCATCATTCTTAAAATATATACCATTCAAGAAAACAGAACGTCTTTGTGTTTCTGGTGAATTTTAAATTATATATATATATATATATATATATATATATATATATATATATATATATATATATATGTGTGTGTGTGTGTGTGTGTGTATTTATATACGTGTGTGTTTACTATATATATATTTATAGTCATTTAGCATATATATTTATAAGCCATTGTGATATGTAGACTGTATCACTACCTGGATCATACATGCTTAGACAACAGAAATTTCACATTTTCTTTTCTTAAAATATTGTTTTGAATGTCAAAGTTATAGAAAGAGAGGAAGAGACAGAAGGGGGTCTTCCATCGGTTGGTTTACTCTTCACCTGGCTCTAATGACTAGGGCCAGGCAGGCCAGGAACTTGATCTAGGTTTTCCACATGGGTAACAGGATTTCAGGAACTTGGGGTGTTATCTGTTGCTTTTCCCTGGTCATTAGCAGGAAGCTGGATTGCAAGTGGGACTGCCAAAACATGAGCTGGTGCCCATATCAAATGCTATTGTTTCAGGCAGCAGCTTTACCCACTATGCCACAATCCCAGCCACAATACATTTTCTAATTGAGTAATTACTTAGTTCAATGTTTTATTAAATAAATATCTACTGATTTGTCAACTGACATGAAATCACAAAAACAACTGAATATTCCATAATTAGAGGAAAAGTAAAAGCTAAATTTGCCTCTTAGCAACTTGGAGAAACTTTAAGCTAGGAACACTGTCTAGGGAAAATTACTTGCCTAACTCAAGGGTGTACACTTGCCAAGATAGAAATGTAAACCTAAAGCTAATTCTTGCAAGATCACTCATCAGCTGGGTAATTTTCCCCACTTTCACCTACTTACTGTACCATCCAAACCTACTTTTGGAAAGAATCTGGTGTGGGAGAGCTGCCATATTCCTTTCTAAAAGAAATGCCTTCTTAATGGCTAAAGTCCCATTATGATAATTAACTTGGATCTAATGCATCATTTTAAGTGCATCATTGTCTACAAAAAGTATCAAATACAAAGGCCATGTTAGTGCATTATAAGAGACTTCATGATAAGCAAACTTCCTGTGAATCTAGTTAAGAATCTCTGATGGGTATGAAATCACTCCAAGAATGAACATAGATGTATTAGGCCATTGGCGGTTAAAATTCTCCTTAATGCATGAAAGTGCTCAGAAAACAACACTAATGCTACTAATTATGACCACCATTCATTCGCTCTATAGTATTTGCCAAACTGTGTCATGATATTAGCCAATCAAAACAATTAATTTTGTAAGGAAAAATTATCCAAATTTCAGGGTTGAAGAAAATGAAAAAGGGCAGATGGATTTCCCCAAGCTCATTCATCAAGCTGCTGGCACAAGAAGCATCCAAGCCCATGGCTGAACATTAGCGATATATTTTCCTTCTTACCTGTCCACTTAGGTATGTCCTAACATTAATCAAGGCATATGTGGTAGAGGAAGATATTTGAGACATGCTAAAGAGAATTCTAAAGAGTAGAATGTAGGGGCAGTAATTTTACATGTAGCATTATCAACTTTACTGAGTTAAAGAAAAGTACAAAAATTCATTTTGAACATTTGAAGAAACAGTTGAGACTGTGTTAGTTTCTTGTGAATTGTAGCAATCCATCATTATTTCATCTATTTCCTCCTATAAAAGTTCTACAGAATGATCTATTGCTTTATCCAGATTTCTCAATTATGTCCTATTCCTTGTGTCTCTCCTTTTATGGTAAATCTCTGCCTCTTAGAGCAGATGGAATTTTACACATAAATGCAAAAATGGCAAAACTTGCATTTTCTTCTAAAAGAGATTGGTTCTTCTTACTCAGAGGATGGACCAAATAGATGTGTGACGGGAAGCCTCTTGGAGCAAAATGCTAGGTTCTTCTTCGGTAAGCAGAATTGTACTTAGTTACATATTTTTTGTTTACCCCCAGCCTCACTGAGCTATAACTGATAAAAATTTCATACATGTGGAATGTACAGTGAGATATTTTGATGGATAAATATAGTACGAATTAAAAACCACGATCAGGCTTGGGAACAGAGTTATCACATTCTGGGCTGGGTTGGGTGGCGGGGTGAAGGTGACAACACCTAAGAACTATCCCATTACTCGTTTTCTATACTAATAACTAACATCAGCACGCCTGGACTACCTCCCAAGTACTTACTCAGGTTGTTCACGTTTGCCTCGAAACATAAAAATACTGAAAAGTCGGTATGTACTTTTGGCTACACAAAAAAATTCCCTGTTTTTATAATGACATAATATTTACATTTACATTTCATTTACATCTATATTTACATGTTTGCTTACATTTCTGTGAAGAGGATAATCTAGTTACTGTATGAGATTCTTAGTAAGTGATTTATGTCTAATGCAGTCTTTTTCAATCCAAAAATCATCGAACACTGATATGGCTTTTAAAAAGTTGCTTTCGTGGGCCTGGCGTGATGGCCTAACAGCTAAAATACATGCCTTTAATGTGCCAGGAGCCCATATGGGTACCGATTCTAATCCTGGCAGCCCCGTTTTCCCATCCAGCTCCCTGCTTGTGGCCAGGGAAAGCAGTGCAGGAAGGCCCAAAGCCTTGGAACCCTGCACTCACATGGGAGACCTGGAAGAAGCTCCAGGCTCCTGTCTTCGGCTTGGCTCAGCTCCAGCTGTTGCGGCCTCTTGGGGAGTGAACCATTGGACAGAAGCTCTTCCTCTCTGTCCCTCCTCCTCTCTGTATATCTGGCTTTCCAATAAAAAATAAATAAATCTTTTTAAAAAGTTGCTTTCATGATATTATCTGTTACTAGTAAAATCATGAATATATTAAACCGAAATCACAAAATTCAAAGACTAAGGCAAGTAATTACATAATGATTTTATGTCCATGATATTATTCCAAGAATATAACATATTCTTAAAGGGCACTTTTTACAATTAGAAAACACAGTATGCACCCATTAAACAGTAGAGGATCAGAAAATACTGTTTAAGTAATGTAAAACAGGGGGATACTCTAGTCCTTTATGCTATATGTTTTTTAAGTAATGGGCTTAAAATGAGGCTAAATGAAGCGAGAAGACAAGAAGTGAGTTGTTCAGCTACACTATAAGCAAAGAGATATGAATACATATAAAATTCTGCATTGAATTGCTATATTCAAGATTGGCAATTGGAGATGAAACTATCCACAATCATTATTGGGTAGTGATTCTCTAATTTTTACAGATATTGCGACATTCTTCAAAGAACAGTGCCCTATTTCACAGTCCTCTGAAAAATGTTAAAGGATTTTTCCTCATTTATTCCAATGATCTTCATTTACTTATTCTATGATGAAACCATAATTTAACATTATAGAAATTTGTATAAGATGTGGGATAAGCATTTAAGGAATATTCATGTGGAGTGCTTCCATCAATTAAGTGTTAAGGAAGGCATTACACAAATCAGAAACTTCAACACTGGAGATTCCTGGCAGTCTTGGCTGTCAGGACCTCAGGCTGCCGCCCCTGTCTCTGTATTGCGCTAGAAATTCTCTGAAGACTGAATTCGTAAAGACAGGATCATATATTTCATCTTAGAGGCTTTGTCTAGCTTGGTCTCTATCTATCTGGGACTGATCTTTATATCTTATCTGGGGGAAAAGTTTGATTTTGTTTTTATAAATGTGGAAATGTGATTATGCTGTCATATTCTCCTGAACATTGTTAGGTTGTCCACTCATCTGCAATACACACCCTCCTCAGACCTCGGTGATCCGGCAGGGGCTCGTTTATACTGTGTGTTTGCTGCCGTATTCAAGCCTCCTGAATAAATGCTAAACTGCTTGAGTAACCCTATTTTTAGAACAGCTCTTCCATGCTGTTAGAGCAAAGCGCTCACATCATTCCCTTTGCAATGATCCTATACCTTCACTGCGACTGTCGTCTGCTTCCTCTTGCAAGGTATTTTGGCTATTTTCATCTATATATGCATTACGGAAAGATGTGTTCACTCTAACTTTTAAAAGTCCAGATGATATAGTTATTGGGATTTTCATTAATCTCTAAGTCATTCACCACAAATTGAGATCTTTATGGAACTACATTAATTCTAAAGATTATTACTGCACCCACATTTTCACTGATACAAGTTTAGCCTAATCACCTCTCATAAAAATACGTATTTCCTTTTTTGTGGAATTTATTACAAAGCACTGGGTGATTTTCATTGATACAGAAATTAATATCCTCTTATCTAAGTGAAATTTTTCATACACAGTTTGGATGTTTTGTCTGACATCCAATAATCTTATTAAACTTCCCCAATCTTACTTTGTTGTTATATCATACTTTATTTTTAAATAAACAGTTGCATCTTTTGGGAGTAAAAACAGCTTTGTTTCTTCCATTCTCACGTACGTGCCCTTTATTTTTCTACTGATTTGTACTCATTTGTGTCTTTCACACATACAGAAGCAGGTGCACTAAGTTCTTCATTGTTTTCTTAGTTGTGCAGAGGATCTCTCTAATGTTTCACTATTAAGAATAATGTTTCCTGGTAGAGTGGATTAAGACATTGCCTGTGACTCTGGCGTTCCCCATGTGCGCCATCTCCAGTCCTGCCCATTCCACTTCCCATTTTTTAACTGCTTCCCAGGGCATGTGGGAAAGCAGCAGAAGACAGCCCAAGCACGTGGGAGTCTTCTGTTCACCTGGGAGCCTTGGATGGCGTTCTAGGATCCTGGCTTTGGCCTGATACAGTCCTGGGTGTTGTGATCATTTTGTGAATGAACCAGTAGAAGGAAGATCTATTTCTCTCTCTCTCTTCTCTCTCTCTCTCTCTCTCTCTCTCTTTCACACCCTATTACTGCCCCCCCCCAAACTTTACCTTTCAAATACATGAATCTTTTTGTAAAATATTTACTATTTTTTGGTAAATACACGTATTTAAGTTCATTCTATGAGTTTGCACAACTAGTGAGGTAGTACTACTTTTTACTTCTATTTGTTAATGTGTTTAAGATTTTTAAGTGATTAATTATGATTGATGTCCTGGCAAAGTCAAAATTATCCCTTGTTTTAAGCTTTTAATACATTGTTGCTTTACTCTGAAAATATTCCATTGTCATTTTTTTTTAAATTCTCAGATAAAATTAACTGTAATTTCCCCCCTCATAATTAGCTAATTTATTTTATAGCACTAGCTTCAAACTTGAGTTGGAAAGTATTCCTTCATTTTCTAGGAAAATTAGGTTAATGCCAGCATTATTTATTCCTTGAGCCTATTCCAATGTCTGGACTGGTATTTTCTTTGGGAAGAATCAAAAGAATTCAGTCAATCTCTTTAAATAGTTAATACGGTTTTAAACTCTTCTATTTTATTTTCTTTGATTTTTCCCATTTCACTTTCATCTAGTTTTAAACTTTTATGTAAAATTATTCAGTATATTTTGTTATTTGGTTAATGTCTTTTTTTCCTGTTTCCTCTTTATGATAATCATGGATTCTCTCTTTTTAAAATTGAATTTGAATGGGCAAAATTTTGACTTTGTCTTTCATTTTTTATGAATTCTTTGCATTTCAATTTTTAGGTTTAATTTTTAATTTTTTAATTGTAAGTTCAGTTATACAGATAGAAGAAGAGACAGAGAGGAAGTTCTGCTGTCCGTTAATATACTCCCCAAGCGGCTGCAACGGCCAGAGCTACAGCAATCCAAAGCCAGGAGCCCGGAGTCTCTTCCAAGTCTCCCACTCAGGTGCAGAGACGCAGGGGTTTGGGCCTTCCTGGACTGCTTTCCCAAGGCACAGGCAGGGAGCTGGATGGGAAGCAGGGCTGCCGGGATAGGAAATGGCTCCCATATGGGTCCTGGTGTGTGCAAGGCGAGGACTTTAGCCACTAGGCCACCATGACGGGTCCTCTTTTGTATGTCTTTAATACCTACTCTTATAAATTATAATTTCTTTTACTCTGTCATTGTTTTTGTAAGTTTATAATTTCAGGACTAAGGCCTTTTATGCCATAATTGATTACTATATGTAGATTAGTATATGTGTATATTAAAGTTACTTTCTTGTAAACACTGTTATCTCTGTCCCAAATATATTGAGTGGCATGTTTATTTTCTTTAATTTATGATCCCTATTTTGTTAAATAGGTTTTCCAAGAATGCTTGTGACATTCTAAATATGTATGCAAATGAATATTTAATAGTTATGAAAATGAGTGTATAGGGCTTGCTTGTGAAAGTATTATGAAGAAAATTAAAGTAGGCAGAGGGAAAGGAACCAATACAGTGGTTATGTTTACAATTTTTCTAAATATTATGAAAAAGGCATTACTGTAGATTGACTTATGCAGAGAATTAAAAAAAAATAGAAAAGATATTGGCTTTTCTGGAGGATAATGTTTCAGGAAGGAAAAAATAAATAAAAACTATACCTTAAAGTAGGTATTTGCTTTCTTCATGTCAGTTAGAGCAAAGAGGACCACAGCACTGCAGCACAGTTTGTAAGGGGAGGTATGGTCACACGGTGAGGAGCTAGAACACAGAGAGTCTTTGCGGGCCACCCTAAGTGCAAGGCATTCTTCTCAATTAGATAGGAAACCATGGAATGCACTCAGCAAGCAGGTCATGCAATTTGCCTCTTTTAAAAAATAATCTCCCTGTTTCTCAGCTGAAAGCAAACAAGAAAGAATGAAACAGACAGAGGCTGCATATGCAGAACTGACGGTGGCTTAGTGTGGTGTCAACAGCAGAACCAAGGAGCAGTGATCCGACGCTATGTGTAGTCTGAAGGCAGTGTCAAGAGCTCACTGGTTGAATCTGTACTATCAGACAGGAAGAGAGCTGAAGGACGATTGTGTAGGCTTTGGCTGAACAACTCAAAGACTGGAGCATCCATTTCCTGGGCTAGGAAGACCTCTATGGCAACACTTCAGAGTAGGGAATGTCCTTGCATGCATGTCCTAGAATGCTCTCGCTGTCTATGGAGTCAAATACATTATGAATCCCATAAGTAAAAACGAATATGGTCATTGCTTCTTGGAACTTACATCTTAGTGAATTAGCTACCTAATGAATGAACAGAGGAGGTGGGTGGTATTAAAATGTTTGTTAGACAGACTTGTGTGGAATGTTTCTTTGCAAAAGGCTCCCAGCCTGAATTACATGAACCACTAATAGGAGGAAATAACGAGTCATCGGTGGAAAATAAAAAAATCTCAGCCACAACAAATTTTATGTGTCTGTGTCCCATAGCGTGCAGAGGCACGGTGAACTGGAAACCAGGGACTGAGAACAAGTGGACGCATGAGGTGGAGAGGGAGAGTGAGCGATCAGGTGAGACAGGTGATTCAGAGCCAGCCCAGAAGTACAGTGGACAGAGTGAAGTTAGCTTGGAGAGCTCTTTTGCGTTTCTGGCATAACACTGTCATTAATAACAAGGGCTTTGGATTTGGACAGACTTGGTTTTGGACGTCAGCTCAGTCACTGACTCGCTGTGTGAGCTTTGGCAATGATCATCTCTGAAATAAGGTGTTATTATTGCTTTCCTTCTTTAGGTGGGAGCAGAAGTCTTGAGCTCCAACATTTTAAGCACAAAAGAGCACAAAAATGTGCTCTTTTTAAAGATACAGCCAGGTCAGGAAATGGTCACAGGATTGTCTTATTTATAAATTTCTTTAAAAATTTCCCTGATAATGTAGTTAAGCTTTACTATAACCATAAAACCATACACAGCAATATGAGTTATTTTATTTGTCTTTGGAAACCACAAAGCAGATTAAGTTATTTGTAGATGTACACACAGAAAAAGATTATATAATGTGTGGATATGTGTGTTTGTGTATATACATTTACTTATTCAAAAAAGTTATTTCAAAGGTACCAAATAATAGTATTGAAGAACATATTTCGTCATTTTCAAAATATATAGTCTTTCAATCCATTTTTCTACAAATGTAAAACTATTTTAAATTGTATTTATTTGAGAAGCAGAGACACCGAGAAAGGGACAAAGAAACAGAGGGAAGGGAAGCTCCCATCTGTGGGTTCACTTCCCCAACCTTGAAGATAGGTCCAAAGAATGGTTCCAAGGAGGAGCCTACAGCCCAACCCCGGGGTCCCACAGGGATGGCAGGAATCCAACTTGAGCCATCGCTATTTCTTCCCATGGTTGGCATCAGTTTAAAACTGGAATCAGGAACCAGCGCTAGGAGTTAAACCAGGAAGTCCAACATGGGACATGGTTGTCTTAATTGCTACACCTAAACACCTACCGGACATGAACTTTTGAAATGTACTTACATAGGAATAGATGGCTTTTAGAATAAAATCAGGGACTATTTTATAGAAACTGTAATTCAACCTGCAAGTTGGTGACATTGATGAATAAAAAACAAAGATCTGTATCTGTTACTCTGGACACCCTGCACAGAATGTGTTTGAGGAACTCGTGTTATTGATCCTTGTCCAGATAAGCAGCTGATTGTACCACGCACATCAGCTTTAACACTAGGAATACAGACATACAGTTTACTTTAGCTAACTTCTCTTCAGGACATCAAGGAAGAAAGTAATGTGCTACATTTTGGCTGCGCTCCATGTCTTCACAGACCACACTTGGAATAGTAAGAACATTTATCGAACAGTTAATGAGCGATGAGAATTTCATGGGGACAATGTGACTGTGTACAATGAAATAAATTCTAGATGCGTTAAAGTGGTAAGAGTGAAAAACAGAAAAGGGGAGGAAGCCCAAGAAGGAGGGAGGGAGAGAGTTTGTGAAACAAGTATACAAAAATGTGTTTTCCTAATTTTAGGGTCAGGAAGAACTTATAATTGCAAAACAAATCTATGGGAGAGATCACTTCTTGGACTTTTGGCTAAGATCAAGTGTAAAAATCTATGGAAGAAACAATAAAATATAAAACGTTCATGTTTAACAAAAACCGCAGGTTAATGATATAAATCAATCCACTTAGTAAAGGGAAATGTCCTCAATATAAAAACAGCTCTTGCGGAGTCAAGAAAATAACAAGTATGTACTTAGGCTAATCTATGACACTGGATTTAAATACAAATGTAAAATATTAAACTCTATGTCTGCTAATAAAACAGGGCCTTGTTAGGAGATGCAGGACATTTTGAATCTTGAAAAGTATTTCCTAACTGTGTAGTAGAGTGAACTAGTATGTGGGTGGTCCAAGTGAGCTTTTTTTTTTTCCTCCCCTGGTCTAGCTGCTGGGAGGTAACCTTTAAGCCCTTGGGATATCCTGCCAAGGTGTTTGTTATGTAGTGGGGAGGTGAGAGGGTGAAGGAGATTAGTTCACGACAGTTTATACTATCATTGTGATTTATGGTGGAGGACTACGGCCAGCTTGACTTCTGAAGGGAAGGTTAGTCAGTGGGGGGCAGTCAGTCCACCACCATGACCTTGGACACCAAGGCTCCGGTCAGCCCTTCTGGTTCCTCGCTCGAGTAGATGGGTCACTGGGTGAACTCTGGCAGCAGAGCACTGTGAGTCTGGAGCCTGGTGCCTGTGGACTCTGTCCTGGGTGGCTCTTCCCATGGCTCATGTTAAAGAAGAACCTTTCCTGGAAGTAAACTGTATTGATGAGTAAAATCGCCACACTGAGTTTTATGAGTCCACTAACAAATCAGTTAACCTGACTGCGGTCTTATTCTCCCCAGCCAACAAAGGAATCTAACCATGATTAATACGTCAATAGTAAATTATGGGCTTAAGTCTAAGTGAAACTTCTTCAATAAATTGCAATTTCTAAACAATATATAAAATAGAAAAAGGAAAGAATATGTGTATATACACACGCATACATTCAACAGAGTAAATTTACATTGAATTCCCAATGGTATTTTCTTTCAGTCATTAAAATTAATGTTTCAAGCTTCATCTTAGCAAATTAATGAAGAACATGTTTGTATTCCGTGAATATATAAATATGTTTTTATATATCTGTAAAACTGTGAAAAAAATATGAACTTATAATTACATGTATTTTAAAATCATCTTTAGCTGGCAGTCTTTCAGATTCTTTTGCAATAGAAAATGAAGAATTTTTGTTTTCTCAATTACTCAAAACCAAGTCCTTAGAATTAATTTTTTATTACTTCGTGGTCTGTGCTGATTATTTCAGCTATATCTGAAGTTGTTCTGGGAATTCCTAGAAATAAAAATTGAGACAACAAACACCAGTACCCTTTGCAAACCAGTTTAGCATCTGTGCCATCAGAGGAAGGCGTTCTTGAAGTGAACCTTTCAAATGACATAATCTTGCCATTCTAAAATTGTGGTTGGCTTAATTACATAAAATTGTAGCTTATTATTAGTTTTCTGAAAATACTTCTATGTATATAATTTAACAAATTTGAGAAATATAAAAAGAAAAAACACTAAGATTTAAGAGTTTCACTTGAGTAGTTGGCTGTTACTCAGCTCTGAAAACAAGGGCTGTGTATGTGTGTGTGAACGAGAAAGACAGCAAGGAAGAGAGAGAGAGAGAGAGAGAGAGAAAGGAATCTAAAATTTTCCAATATTGGTGAAGATGTTTCGTATTTGATAGACTAAAACTAAGGTATTCCTTATTGATTTCCTATTTAAGAGGCTATAAACAAGGTCTTCAGAAAGTTCATGAAAAAATGTTCATTATGAATAAAATATATATCGATTTCAGAATTGTCTTACACCAGCATAAATTTCTTTTCTCATTCCTTTTTCCATAAATCCGGAAGCTACCATGTATATTCAAACCTTTCTTTTAGTTTCCACTTCCTTCATTTCTTACGTTTTGCCTCATATTGTACACCGAGTGACTTTCATGATGACCTGATTTATATACATTTCCTCCTTTTGTTTTTGTTTTCATTGCTTTTATCATTCATAGTCCACCATCTAGAAACTGCTACCTTAATATTTCAAATTGCTTAATGGTAAAAATTCTTAATAACTGAGTGTTTCAAAATTTATCACATGCTCTGGTCCCCCAGCAAATGTTACACATATTTGGCAAGTCTGGTTTTTTTTTTTGATACTCTATAAAAATCAAATAAAGTAATATTTTAGCACCATTTTAGCCAATGCAACCTGAATTCCTGGTCATAAAGCAATCTTTCTGCTATATAAAACTGAGGTGCTCTTTCCTTAAATAATTTCACATAGTTTTCTAAGTAGGTTATTGATCAAAATTTTGAGTGTTAGTAAGTTAACTCATGTTTCTTTTAATTATTATTTCTCCTGTATATTTTCTCCTACAGGAGAAAAGAATAACTAACATACAACCACAACTGAAGAAATTAACTTTGTATATCTGTTTTTAAGCACATTTATTTAAACATACAACTTTTTAAAGTAAACAATGTACTATTAGAATACTTGGAAAAATGAATTAATATGAACCAAGACTGTTTATATATCATTTTGTAAATGCATAGCTAAAGAGGGAAAATCATAATAATTTGGAAATTTTCACTTATTTTTAGAATTATCTTTACAATTATTTTTCACATGTTTTCCCACTATTGTTTATTTACATTTCCTTGCATCTATACATTATTCTCAACATTTCATTGAACTAATGCTCATGGCCTTTCTATTACACCTAAACTGGCAATAGCTTTAAATGATCAAAATTAGAATGGGATTTAGAATTTAATTGCTATAATTCTTTGATTCTATATTTTTCCAATGGATGATGTTTTTAAAATTTGTTGCCTTTTCTTTTCTTGAAGTAACAAACTGAGTGCAGACAGAAAGCCTGGATGCGAAAAAAATGAAAGGGTATCTATAGATTTAAAAACAGTGACACCCAATGTTTCCCAAATGATTACAATAGCATATAGTTCCCTAGTAACAATTATAAGATTAACTTTCTGCTATTTAAATGTATCACGATGTGCTAGTAGAGGTAGAGGTAGGATATTAAGTGTCATGTTGTACAGTGTATTTACATGTTTCAAAATGACAGGCCTACTTTATTCAGGGATAGAGATGTGTACTATAATGCAGCTCTACTTCCCAGTTTGCTACTCGTGTGTGAGAGTATATGTATATACTCAGTTACCTACTTTTTAATGTTGGCAACCAGTTAAAGTTTTTAAAGTTCAGGAGCCTATCTAGGAATGTCCTTGACCAAAGAAATGTCCATAAAGACAAGCCCCCCTAAGTGAAACTTCACTAAATCCAAATCCATCCAGTTAAAATACCTTCATGCCCCTCACTGACCTCGCTAGTGATTAGGGTAGGGAGTGGCTGAGGGAGGATGGCATTTGGCCTGTCCAGATGGTGAGTTAGTTGCCCCTGATACATCTCTAAGTGCCAGGAGCCATTCCTGCCTCTGTCCTTGGCACCTCCCCTCCTCCTGGCTGCCATTTCATGGAGAGGGAATCAGCAGAGGGGAGAATGTTTTTGCCTTCTTTTTGTCTTGCTTTTTCCATCTATTTCCCAGTTGAGTAAACTTTTAAAAACTATGAACCTCGATTCTCAGAACCATGACATTTCAACTGCAATGAACGTCCTAATAAAATGTGTATACTTTATCACAATCTGAATCCCAATCCAACTCAACATTTTGCCAAAGGAAATTTAAGGCCCAAACAGAAGATAACTGAATGTAAAATTTCAAAACAGCATGACACAAGTTGAAGGACTTGAGATGATACCACTCTTTTTATAACACTGTGAGGGTAATTATTGTATTCTCTGGGTACACTAGTAGAATTACTTCAGAAGGTTGTTCTAGGGGAGTTGAAAATACTTGGAGATAATTCTGGCACACAGGGACACAGTAGATGCTCAATAAGTGTTGGTATGAAAATTGTAAGAGACCTACTTCTTGGCTCTTCTATTAGATGAACTAAGACGTACGAAGTATTTATAATTATGTGTTTAGCTGAATTCTGCTGCAGTTATGCCACACCTAAACACACTGGATAGTTAATAGTATAAGATGGAAATATTTTCATTTAGTCATTTTCCTTGAATGTTTAAAAATATATAGACTGTGTTTATAATTATTGTGCCATTTAACGGTTTAGAAATGTGTAGAGAGATCAGTAATGCACCATGAAATGATTCTCTCCATGAGGATTTTAAAACTGTAATAAGACTTTGTTAGACATATCTATAATAGTTACAACATGTAGAAGAAACTCTTTGTAGTTTTACCACACCTCTTCTAAATTTCTTAGCTTTCAAAACTTAAAGCCCTTTCCCCCAAAATCAAAAGCTACACAGTGAGATTCTAAACGTATAACATAGCCAGGAATTTTACTTACTTGTGACCCATTTCATGAGCAATTGTAAATGCAAGATTCAGGCCATTGTCTTCAGCAATAATACATTTTCTCTTTTCACTACACATTCCATTCAAGTAAGCTATGCCTAAGAGAAACAAATATTATTATCACAGATTTTATTTAAATTGTCAAGATGTAATTGTTTATTTCATGGCGATAATAGTTGTCCTCATGAAAAGGTAAATATTAACTGAAAAAGCTAATCCTTACAAATGGAATATTAGATGGAAAACATGTAAGTATAAGGAAATCTATAAAATTCTGATCTATTTTAATTTCACAGTTAAAAAATATTATTTAGGTATGTTACTAAGCATCCAGGCATACATTAAGAATATATTTTATAAACACCACTTTTCATTGTCAAGTAAGAAAAGTAGTCATGACTTAACAAATATAAATAAAAAGCAATTATATTAAATATTTAAAATTCCTATTAATAACATGTTTTCAAGAAAACAAAAAGTAATAAAAGTAAACTTCACAGGACAATCCTGATCTTATATACATATGTTAAATTAATACATTTTAAGAATTTTATTTCATTAAAGGCCACTTTGATGTGATGTAAAATTAATTACTGATATTTAAATACTGAAGTTTCCCTCACAAAATATGTGGGTACTAAGATACTCCAACATTAAAACATAAAAAACATTACTTAATACATAAAACATAAAAACATTACTTAAAAAAAGAACTTAGGAAGCTATTTGGTCTTCTGTTGTAACTTATCAGGAAAGATTGTAAAAATCTGAAACTATTCTTTAGGCAAGGACTTACAGAGTATTTTACTAATTAATACACATTACTAAACAAAGACTATTTACTAAAATAATTGTCATCTTGCAAGCATATATTTTATATTATTTTCAAACAACATGCCATGTTAACACCTATTTTTTTTATTAGTTATTTTGCATTATGTGACAATTTCATAGGCTCTGAGAATCCCCCCACCCCTCCCCATGCCCCTCCCCCTGGTGGATTCCTCCACCTTGATGCAGTATTACAGTTCAAATTCAATCAAGATTCTTTCCTTGCAAACGTATACCAAGCATAGAGTCCAGCTACTTATTGTCCAGATGGGTTGAACAGTTTCTTGGGGAGACCATTTCTGGTCCGAAGTTAGAGCTAACACCTATTATTTTAAATTGTATATTCTGTAATTCCCATATCCTTATGATGAATTTCAAGCTATTTTATAGATGAAATCTTAAAGCCAAGATAGGTGAAACGGTCTGTCAAAAATCATAGAGACTATAAAAATGACACATTGAAGATCTGAATTTTCCTTTGAGTCTATCTGCCAGATAACTTTATTTTGCTTCTAAAAACAATTTAATCCATAGTTTCCTCTCATTAAAAATTATTACCTGAATGCTTACAACTTTTGGGAAAAGTTTTTTTTTTTTTAATATATATTTGAAAGGGAGAGAGAGAGAGAAAAGGAAAAAAATGAAAGAGAGCTGTCCTCCACTGATTCACTCCCGAAAAGCGCACAAAGATGAGAGTTGGACCTTTCTGCAGCTGGGAGTCAGGAATCCCATTACATATGGGTAGCTGCGACCCAATTATCTGAGCCATCACCAACTGCCTTCCAACAAATGCAGCAGGAAAAAGCCGAAAAACAGCAGCAGAGCCGAGACAAAGCCAGGCCCTTGGATATATGTTGTGGGGATCCGAAGCAGCACCTTGACCACCTGACCAAATTCCTACCTGCTTGTTACTGTGTGTTCTCTTCCCAAGGCGGACAGATACAGTGGTTAGGAGAAAAGAAAAGCCACCCAGGGGGAGTAAAAGGAAAAAGAAAAATCTCTTACTGGAACATCAGTATTTTCTTCACCATGTGGTAATACAAATAATTATAATCTGTCATTAGATAGCCCTCCAGCAATAATAATAATAATAATAAATGAAGCTCACTATAATGAGTATACCAGTGACCAGTATTTAGTACAGAATTCTCTTAGAGGTTTTCATGTTCAGATTTAAAAAGCAAACTGACAGCAGTTTTTATGTCACCGTGGACTAGCTCATACTGAATTAAATCATTATAATCAGCTTCATTTTCTTCAGTATCCCTTCAGATATTATGTTGTCCTTACATAGAAATATTTGCCCAAATGTTTCCCATACCTATTTTTTGTGTATTTGTAACATCATTCTATAAAGTCGAATTTGCAGTATACTACAAATATAAGGGAATACTGAATTTCTTCTTTTCCCCTTGAGCCTTTAGTAGGAACTATTGTAGTTACACAATTGAGTGCTTTTTCTAGAATTTTCTAGCTAGAACTTAATAACATAAAGAAATTACTGTCTAATTACATGTCTGATTGAAGAAGTAGGCAAAATCATCTGACAAGTGTTGAGAAGTGGGTAGTGGTTCTGGAAAAGCCTCAGAAGGTGGGAATAACCACAGGGGAAATATAAAATAACTGATAAAGTCCTGGGGAGGGAGGAGTTGGATACTTCGTGTAAATGAGTTGCAAAGGTTCAGCTGAGGATATAGAGAGCACCAAGAAGTCAGGTGCCAAAACCGGTGTTTGGAAAAATTAAAAAAAAAAATGAGATCGCCAATGAATTAAGAGTGGCCACATGAGCACACAGTACTGTGATCAGAGTGAGATTTAGGGATGGCTGTTTCTGAGGTGAAGGTCCATCATGAAGGACCATCATGAAAGTAGAGAAATGTGGAGATGATGATGCAGCTGATTTAGTTGTACTGGATGGACTGATTCCATGTGCGTGAAACTACACATTATCAGAATGAGTTTCAGAAACCGGGAAAGGCAGTGAAAGGTCAGAGTAAAACATGGGTAGCGTCAAGAGACCAGAAACAAGGACAGCTCTAAGAGAACAAGATCAGGAGCCCCAGTTCCAAATGCAGAGTTAATACATGAATGTAGGAAGGACTCTGACTTGTATGGAGTACAGGGGAGCAGGAACCACAGGCAGAGTAAATACACGAACGTAGGAAGGACTGACTTGTAACAAGTATTGGGGAACAGCAGCCATACAGCAAGTATATGACTTTAGTATCTTTCATTCACCATTTCTAAGATACGGAGGAAGAGGAAAAAATAACACTGATCTTTCTGAGGTTCTAAAGCACAGAAATTAATGACTATTATGGGATTAATTTTTAAATGATGGTAAAAAGACTAAAACACATGCTATAAATATACAAGTTTATTAAATAAGTACAATGTTAAAATTGTCATTACATATTTGCATAGAGATATTCATAAACGTGTGTGTATAATCACATTCCAGGGAGTTTAAAAAGACTGAGTGAGCATGCTAAATCACTAATGCCAACTGTATTTAAGATTATGCGTGCTTTTCCTCCTCTTCTGCCATTTCCTAAATTCATATAAATGTTTATCACAGTTGAAAATTAGAGACTTAAAAACATAATTATGCCTCTAAAGTCTGAATGGTAGTTAGTGGAATCTCTTACAATGCAGGTTATGGTTTAAAAACCAGAATGATCCTCTTTTCCTGTTTTTCTTAACGTTAAAGTAGAATCTATAAGTGGGGCTCGTATAAGTTTGAATTTCATTGTTCTTACATTTGGCAGATCAAGGAGTCTTTGTTTGCCTTCAAAGTTACGGATAATAATTGTAACCATGACTAATTAAATGAATTGCATTATTCTGTTTAAACTCTATGCTTTTCAGTTCCTTTAAGAAGCCACATGTTTCCTATTATAGTAAAGGATAGAGGTTAGGTGGGGGAAAGATCTAACACAGCTGTTATTTAAAGATAGATGTAATACAGACGCTTTTCAAAGCACTCTTTTAACATGAAGAATTCTGGAAATACAACACAAACAAAAACAACTCCTAACTTCTCATGTAGAAATGAATCAAGTCATGTATCACGAGTCAACAGAATCTCGTTGAAACCAAATCTCATTGGTCTAAAGATATACACGTCACCAGGAAGACCAAAAATCCCTAAAACCCAACACCATGCATTTTACAATAAATGGCTACTTGAGAAATCAGCTTTTCCATTGGTTACAGAACCTATGATGGTACTATGTTATTTCCCTGGGAGTCTTACCATGACTTGAAGCCTAATAGAATCACCCACACAGTATGTGCCAATTAATAAAATCATAAAGGTGCACATGGAAAAGTGCAAGACACATGATGGCCCATTATACAATCTGTTTATTAGGACACAAATATATACCACACCGTCTCATTCACAAGTGGAGCATAAGGAAGTGATGTCATAGAACTGAAAACTGCAACGGTGCCAAGGAAGAATCAAAGAGGTGGTGGATTGATGCACGAGAACTAAGTTGGTATTAGACCGAGAGTGAGACATTCTGGAATTCTGTTGCAGAGCAGGATGCCTATAGGGAACATATTCATGATTTCTCTATTTAAAGAAAGAAGGCAGGGTTGTCAATGTCTTCACCATAAATGTTAAATGTTTAAGGATACAGATATATTTACCCTGCATGGACATTATACAACATATAATGCATTGAAGCAGCACATGGTATCCCACAAACATGTACAATTTTATGGATCAAACTGTTTTAAATTAAAAAGAACATAAAATGTATTTTATAAGGAAAATATGGAATGCTACAGTTTTATATATAACTAATATGAAATAGTTATATGCTGACACCCAAATGGTGCTTATCATAATTGTAAAATAATTTGATTTAATAATTAACACATTATATTATGTTTAAGTGAAAAGATGATGATCTAGAAACATAAAAGTACAATTATACATGTTATTGGACGTGATATCAGAAATTGCAAATGTAATTTAAAAAGAGGTGTCCAAGTAAGTACAGCATGATCTCACCTATATGTGAAATCTGCAAAACGTCATTAGACATTAATAGACATATACAACATATAAATGTATCAAAAGCATCATACTGTGCCCTATAAATACAAATAACCTTAATGGGCCAGTGAAAAATTTTTAACTAATATATGAACAGATACTCTCAAATGTTTGAATTAGGTCAATATTCTTTAAAATGAACTTGCTATGAATATGAGGGGAAAAGTGACTTCTAATTAAGAAACGGTTTAAACAAGTATAGCAGATCTCTGTGTTCAAATAATACAGAATATCGTATATAAATTATTATTTGTATGTTTTAACATCATAATATACAAGGTTCCTTTTCATTAATAACATATCAATATGCCAAATAATATTTGATTTTATAAGTTATAAATATATATCTAAATTTGAAGATCCATCTCAGCAGCATGAAATTCCCAGAGGGAAAACTTTCTTTGAAAATGAATGCAGAAATAAAAATTACAATGCAAGTAAAAAAATAGTCCACCTTGACAGTGAGGCCACAGACATAAAAATGAGAGTAAAAGGTAATCCCATGAACTGGCTCATATCATAGTATTTTATAAAATACATCTTAAGGACAAAACAGCCCTATGCATAAAATCAATCATATAATTTCAAAATTACTGGAAAACAGCACATATATGTCTGTATATGTATCAGTATATATGTCTCTGTATATATGTCTATATATGTGTATCTGTACACATATCAACATTTTGTCAAATTATTGGTAAAAATTAAGACTACTGGTTTAGGTGACAGAATATGTGAAAGATGCAGAGAAGCAAACAGTCCATGTAAAAAGTTTGATCTAAGTCACACACAGTTTTATGTAACAACTTGGATGCACATACAATTTTCAAACATTCAGGAACTTCTGAAGTAGAAAAAGTTACCCGAGAACACTTGGCACGTATGCAAAGAAAGCATTATAGCGACAATTCTCCAATCCCACTGCAACAAAATTAGAATCACTAAGACAATTTTTACTCTTCCAATTGCTCCTTCCATCCTTCTTTGCAAATGGATATTTTAGAAGACTTGTAAATAATGTCAAATGGAAATTATAAATATTTATAACTAGAAGAAACCCCTGATTACATTAAAAACCTAATAGCCTATGAGGCAGTTGGGTTTGTAATGGACAAATATCCCTGTTGAGAAAAAACTGAGCAGCCTATATAAAAATGAAATAATCATTTTAAAGGCACCAGAGTTTTAGAAAGAAATGATACTGTAAGTTTTTCAAGTTTACAAAGAGGAAACTTTTAATGATGAATCAAATATTTATAGGCACTTTCCCTCTCCTGATGATATTTATTGAATTTCAGCAACAACTAGAGGCTGAACAGATGGCTTTGACCCAGGAAGAGGACACCTGCAATAGAAAAACAACGAACAGGAGTTGGGTGTCCTGCTTGAGATGAATTTGAGGTCCATAGACGGCTAAAGATCTCAGAAGGTAAGGAGGCTGGACTAAGACCACAGCAGGCAGGGAAGGCCACCAGGCATTCCTCCTCAAGACAATTTCAGGATTCAAAAAACTGCAGGGAATGCCATTACAAACTAATCCAGAACCTCTGAATGGAGCAGAGGAAGGATACAAAATGATGAAAATATGGAGACATCTGCATGATAAGGCAATCTGACATTCTTGATCTGAAACATAATACTTTCAGTTAAGATCTCAATGGGTGGACTTAACCCGGGAATGGACATAGGAAAATGAGGAGTATTTCATAGGATAGGTTAATGTAAAATGTCCAAGTTCAAGCACAAACAGTGAATGCCAGGGTAAGAAATCCTATGGTGCCATGGTTTGAATTTGCCCTGAAATGCATGTTGACATTTAATGGCATTTGTGAGAATGCTGGGAATGGAGATCATTCTGAGGTGATGAGGTTACAATACAAATGAATATATGAAGGTCGTTACAGTGAGTTAATTGGGAAGTGAGATCCAGGAAAAGATTGAGATTAGTCTGATTTTCCCATTTCCACGCTTGTTTCCTCACCATGTGTTGTTCTCCACCATGTTATGACTTAGCAAGTAGCCACGCAGGTGGACTTCCAGGCCCTAGAAGTGTGAGCCCAGCAAGCTCTAGTGCATATAAATGACCAAGTCTGGAGTAGTATGTTCAGTAGCAGAAAACAGGCTAAGATATGTGGCTACTATCAACAAATTTAAAAAGCATAAAACATTATTGTTCTCCAAAATATAAAATATGGAGAACTGAAATACACATCCTCTACTGCTTTCCCAGGCCACAGCAGGGAGCTGGATGGGAAGCCGGGCTGCCGGAATTAGAACTGGTGCCCATATGGGATCCAGGTGCAAGCAAGGAGAGGGCTTTAGCCACTAGGCTTCCGTGCTTGGTCCATGTTATGATTTCTGAGCCTACTTCCACTCTGACTGCCACATAAAGGCCAAAAAGGTGGACATTTGAACCAAGGGCCATAAGGATAGGAGTCAAGTTCACAGTGCCTTTGGCAGGACTCTGAGCCAGAGGCATGAATGCTGAGATGGAAGGAAAGATAAAGTCTTGGAGTTGAATCAGATAGGAAGGTCATATCTAATCAAGCCAACATTCTAGAGTCGACCTGGCTCTCTGCACTCCTGGTAACCAAGCGCTGCCCCATGCTTCAACTGTCTGTAATAAAGGAATTCACTACAAAGATCCACAGACCAAAGGTGTCAGTGAGAAGGGAAATGATCAAGAACTGCTGATGCACAGGCCCCGTCCCATCATACTGCAGAGGACCAAGAGAAGAGGGGCAGAGGGGGAGTGCAGTCAGTTTGAAACCAACAAACAAAAAAGCATAACATTAAATCCATGTGATGAAATGGAAAATAACATCAATTGACAAGTTTTTATTTTCTTGGACTCCAGAAAAGCGAGATCCTACAAGAGACAGTATAAAGCTAAATGTTACATTTTGGGCCCAATTCAATATAATTTCTAGCCTGTAGTGTATACAGAGACAATAAATTAAGTTCATGGGAATATGCAAATTTGAAAATGTTTTTGTGTGTTATATGTTAATAGTATCCTGAAAGAAATGAAATAGTGAAGCACACTGGTTCTTATCTTACAAATTAATAGTGATGTTTTTAAAAAAAAAATCACCAGACCTCTAAACTTGTCAGTTCACAGAAGCTCTTTGGTAATATTCCAGAAAACTTTGGTGCACAATAATATTATCATAGTGCAGGAAGAATGAGGCAAAGATGGCTAAAGAAAATGTTCAGGAAAATCAGTGAAAGAAGGAACTTCTCTGGGGACAGTTGTCTGTAGGGCACACACCTCCGATGATGTCTAAATTCCGCTCTTCTGACATGCAGAGCATCTCATGGGGAAAAGGGTATTTTAAGATAGGCTGTTGTAACTGGTGTCCCTACACTCCTCTCAGTTGTTTGTATAAACCACACCATTGAGACATGTTCACCCACTTCCTTGTGACATGATGATGGTAACGATCATTGCCTTTCTATTTAAGAAGGATAATTAGGAAAATCTATGTCTTCAGGCTAATTTTGTGCTTCTGGTATTATATTCTAAATATATCCTGCTTCACATTCACTCCTCCTGCTTCCTCAGAAACTAAGGGAATATGATTGAGTGGCTTCAGAGTGTGAATTCTCAAATTCTTACAGAATTTAATTAGGCCAGATTCCAACCATATGATTGTGGTTTTAATGTGTTGTTAATAAACATTAAGAAAATATACTGTCTGAAATTCCCAATTTGCATTTCAGTGCGATTCTGAAAATGTTACACTTAGGCATACTGGAAGAGCCACATGTGGTAGAGTGTGCAACTCTTGTAAATTAGTAACGAGGGCTTTACTGTGCAGTCCACACAAATAAGCCTGGGAATTGTTATTCTCCTTTCCATGTTAATTAAAAGAAAGATAAGTCAGCGTTCTCAGGCTTTCTGTATGACTTGATTCACAGAAAAATAGATGTGTTAGATTTCATCTTTCTTACAACTTACCAGACAGTCATGACTTTGAAAAACAGGTAAGATGAATCATAGTTTAAAATTTTTGTGAAGTAAGTTTAAGGATACAGCTGGAAAAATTTAAAAGTGTTCTGATTGCTTGTAAATCAGGAATTTTGGCTAGCACATTTTTATAATGTTATAACGTAATAATATCCTGAAGGCATTAGACAGGGACAATTAAAACTAAAAATATCACACTACCAACAATCCCTATAAATTGCTTTTTTTAGTATACCAATAAAAACATTGGTAGCATGAATTTATAATTACAAACCAACACACATTTGAAAGTGGTTTAACATATGTTCCTTTTTGTTATGTCAACATCAAAATTTTGGTTAGTGTTTATAACTTACTCTACTTATTATGATCTGAATTTTTATTCAAATTGTAAAGAAATAATTGTAAGAATTGGAAAAATTGGAAGACTTATAATTTCAAAATATAAATATCTGATGTTCTTAAATCTCTACTGATACTTCAAACTTTAAGCTAAAAATAAGTTGAATTCTGACAACTTACTGTGTGTGTACAAATATACACACATTGACACACATAAAAAAACACCTAAAGACACGTGATTTCAACTTTGGACACATTCATATAATCTAGGTTTTTAGGTTTATGCATCGAAGAAGTTGATAAAAAGAGTTAAATCTTTTCAAAAATTACTTAATATTTTCTGAAATTCTGATTGGAGATCAGTAATACAAAACAATGAATGTGAAGATTCAGTTTCCAAACTCATCAAATTGTATACATTAAACACAAAAAAACACAGAATTTATACATGAATTTTTTAAAGGGAAAAAAAAAACAACTTGCCTACAAAATAATTGGTGTTCTCCTGTCATATAGAGCAGGATTTAAGTCATGGTCTTGATAATTAGCTCCATGACATGGGAAAGTTTGTTCCTTTTCAATTTCACTTTCTCAACAGCAAAACTGGGATATTATTTTGCCTTGTGAAAGCTATTTACTTCTTTAAAGGTTTTATTTTAATTTTACCTGGTGTATTTCAAGCATGTATTGGTACACCCAAAACACAGTAACCATCAAACATTCAACTTCGCTTTCTTCATTTGTAAAATGAAGCTAACAATTTTCTATTACACTGAATTCTTGAGCTTTTAAAAAGCTCACAGTATATAGATGCTTGCCAAGTTACTCATCAACAAGGTTGTATATATGTGTGATGAACACAAATCTGTGACATCCCAGTGTTTCTTAGAATAACTCTAAAAATGGGTTCCGGGGAGTTTTCTAGACCAAGTCAGTTTTTATTTTCCAAGGACACATTCAGAATATTTAAAAATCATTATAATTTTTAATAGCTGCACCATAACTGTTTTTACTAGAAATAAAATGCTATAATTGAAGTCAATTTCCAGAAAGTAAGGGAATTGAAGGAATATCTTACAAATCACTTCCGATGATGAGTCCTAAGAATTATGTATGTAAGTGTTATTCATATTCTGCATCTTGCCAAAGAACTCATATAAAGTGTCTGATTTATGTTCTGACCAGGGCTAAACAGATACAGCCAAAAATTAAACAAGATTAAATTCAGCCTTGCCTTCATTACAAAACACAGAAATGAGGTTATTTCCTTATCAGAAGAAATGCATTCCTTTTCAGAAACACCTAGATTAAACATTTGGATGCTCAGGTCCCCGTGCTCTGTGACAAAAACACCAGTTGGCTCTGAGCAAGGTCCTTGACAACAAAAGGATCAGAATTTATCTACGGAGAAAAAAGAAACTGAATTATTGGTAATAAGAAAGGCATGCTGAAATGTGCTGTGTGAATGAATGGGAGACAGAGGATGTAGGAAGTCTAAAAGGGGAATTTATCTGGGGTGTGACAAATGGGTAGGATCTGAACAGGAATAAAGAGATAAAGGGAAAGAAACAATCTCCTACTTGGAGATTCTTATCTGATTCTTATCTAACACAATGTACATTTACTGGGTACTTCAAAAAGCTCATGGGAAATGGGCATATTATTTGATGTCCAGGCATATTTCCTCATAATAGGCCATTTTCACAAATTTTTTATACAACTCTTTTAAACTTGAACATCAACACACACAAAAATCTACAAAACATATCAGTTTCAAGTAAGGTTTCAATTACAACTATGCTTGAATAGGACTTTAGAATACACACACATGCACATACACAGATTTTAAATTTTTGATTTCTAATTGCTCAACTTTGTTTCCCTAGTATTCTGTGACCTTATTGAGTTCACTTTACTTTAGAAATTGTTTATATATCCCTTGTCATTTTATCTGCGAACAGTCACTTTTTCTGTAAAGGATACTTGTATTTTTTTCTTACATCTCTACCTACTGTGTGACTGGAACTCTCAGCATGAATTGAGGGGACCAACTTGCCCTGCTCCAGTATAAATAGGAAATTAAATGCAATGTGAACATTCTTCCTGTGGGTCTGCATGCTCTTTATCAGGTTATACTAATAGTTGTTTCCCACTCAAAAGTTTTATCACAGTTTTGATCACAGCAGATGACGAATTCTGTCACATTCATTTTATGCATCATTGATATGTGTATTTTCATCTTTAGACTTTTAATGTGTTTCTATGAATTGATTTTCAAGCACTGAGCCTGCTTCATTTTTCTAAAATAATCCACACTTGGTCCTGTTTTATTTTTATATTTTGCAGATTTCAATTTGTGGAGTTGAAATTATGCTAATATTTGTGTATACATATGAGAATTATTAGTCATAGTTTTTGTTTCTTGTACCTCTTGGTTTAGTTTCAAAATCAGGGTAATTTTGATCTAAGAACCAGAAGCAAAAATATTCCTGCCATTGTGTTTTGTCGAAGAGAAAATATACCATCAGCACTTTTTCTTCTTTAAATTAGCTAATGAAAATATTTCAATTTTATTTTTCTTGCATTTATCAATGAAATTTCATTGTGCTCAAGATTTGGTTTTTGGATGGTTTTAAACTACAAATTTAAGCTCTTTAACGTATGCATATGATTGCTTGGGTTATCTGTTTGATTTTGAGAGCGTTTGGTTGCTTCGTTTATGCATATTGTTCCACCTCATCTGAGTTGTCGTAGCTAAATCCTTAGTGATTCTTCCAGTGTCTGGGGGACTGTAGTGAGGTATTGCTGCTTTCATTGCTGGTCTAGGTTAACTGTTTCTATTTTTTACTTTTCCTTTTAAACCGTTCCAGAAGTTTAAACATTATTTAGAATCCTCCAAATCAGTTTCCGTTTATGTCCTCTACCATTTTTCTGTTTCCTTTCTTTAAAATTTACTTTTTAATTTGACCAGTAGAGTTACAGAGAGATGATGAGAGGGAAAGAGATCGTCCATCCACTGATTTACTCCTTAAATCGCCGTAATGGCCAGGGATATGCCAGACCAAAGTCACAACAATGGAACTCCATCCGGGTCTCCCAAGTAGGTGAAGGGGTCCAAGTACTTGAGCCGATTTCATTTGCTTTTCTAGGTGGGTTAGCAGAAAGCCAGATCAGGATTATGGCAGCAAGAATCTGTGTCCCTGGAAGACACTGGCGTTGCAGGAGGCATCTTAATTAACTGTGCTCCCACAATGGCTCAATTTCTCTGTTTTCATTTATTGGTTTTTGCTCTTATTGTTATTATTTCTGCCTCTTAATATAAATGAGCTTATTTTGCTCTTAACTTTCTTCAGGTGGAAACAGATTATTAATTTAAAAATTTTCCTCTTTCCTAATAAAATATTGAATACTATACATTTCCCTCTCCTGCAGTGTCACCTACAATCTCCCAATGTGTTGTTTTCTGCCATGTTTGTCCAACTCCCACTTCCCAAGTTCATGTTTTGGCTGCTTCACTTGTGATCCAGCTCCCAGCTAGGAAGGCAGCAGAAGATGAAACAATTGTTTAGATCCTTGCTACTCAAGTAGGAAACCTGCAAGGAGTTACCAAGCTCCTGGCTTCAGCCAAACCCAGCCCTGGCAGTTATGACCAACTGGGGAGTGAACCATCAGATAGAAGATTTATCTCTAACTAACTAACTAACTAAAACATCAACAACAGGAAACTACCTTTCCAATGCTTTTTTTTTTTTTTAAAGATTTATTATTGGAAAGCCGGATATATAGAGAGGAGGAGAGACAGAGAGGAAGATCTTCCATCCGATGTTTCACTCCCCAAGTGAGCCGCAATGGTCGGTGCTGCGCCGATCCGAAGCCAGGAACCAGGAACCTCTTCCAGGTCTCCCATGCGGGTGCAGGGTCCCAAAGCATTGGGCCGTCCTCGACTGCTTTCCCAGGCCACAAGCAGGGAGCTGGATGGGAAGTGGAGCTGCCGGGATTAGAACCGGCGCCCATATGGGATCCTGGGGCTTTCAAGGCTAGGATTTTAGCCTCTAGGCCACGCCGCCGGGCCCCCAATGCTTTTAAAGCAGCAATTGTTAGGGCTGGTATGATGGCTCAGTTGGTTAATGCTCCACCTTCAATTGCCGGCATCTCATGTGGCCACGTGTCTGTGTCCCAACTACTCCACTTCAGATCCAGCTCCCTGCTAGTGGCTTGGGAAAGCAGTAGAGGATGGTCCAGTGCCTTGGGACTCTGCACCCCCATACTGGACCTGGAGGAATTTCCTTGCTCCTACTATCAGATTGGCTCAGCTCCAGCCATTGCTTCCATTTGGGGAGTAAATCAGTGGATGGAAGGTCTTTCTGTCTCTCCTTCTCCCTATAAAAATGCCTTTCCAATAAAAAAAAAATGAATCTTTAAAAAGAAATAAAGCAGCAATTGTGGTATGACTGTCTTGGTTTTCCTTCATCTCCTATTGGCTTTACCTTCACTTCTGAATGGTGTTTCTGAGAACTGAACAGTTATGCATTGGCAGTGCGTGCTTTTGATGCCATGGAACGTGTGCTTTTTTCTTCAGATTTCATGATTTATCATGAGAAACCTGTCACCATTAGAATGACTGTTTCCTGTAGACAACATGGTTTTTCAATGTCATCTTTAATTTGTTCTTGACTCGCAATAGCATGATTATAATCTGGCTGTTGCACTTCTTTTATGTTTGATCTCTCTTGGCTGTGAATTTCTTGTTTGGAGTTTGCTCAGCTCCTTGAATTTGATGTTTTCAACATTTTGCCACTTTTAAGAAGTCTTTCAATCACAGTTCTTCTCTCCTGGGACCCACAATGACTAAGTTTGATCTTTACCACTGGGTTCCCTAAGCTCTGTTCAAACTGTTTTCTCAATATGAGTTCCCCTCTGTGCCCTGATGGAGCAGTTTCTTCTGATCTGTTTTTAACTTCAGAAACTCGATTCTCTGTCCTCTCCATTCTGCTAGTAGATTAACCAGAGAAACTTTTTTAAAACAATTTTTGTTTCTCTTTTCTTATTTTCAGAAGTCCCCTCAGGCTTTTCTGTTTATTTTCTGAAACTTTCCCTACATTAATTTTGAGAATTTCAGCCCATACTTGTTGGAGAATCTTCATAACATATGCTTTCAGGGGATGGTGCCAAGGCGTAACAAGCTAAGCCTCTGTGTACAGTGGGTTTATGTTCCGCTGCTGCACTCTTATCCAGCCCCTGCTAAAAGCCTGGGAAGACAGCATAGGACAGCCCAAGTCCTTGGACCCCTACCCCTATGTGGGACATCCGGAAAAAGCTCCTGGCTCCTGGTTTAGGATCGGCTCAGCTTTAGTATTGCAGCCATTTGGTGAGTGAACCAGCAGATAGAAAATCTCACTGTCTCTCCTTCTCTGTATAAACTCCCTTTCAAATAAAAAATAAATCTTAAAAACACATTAGTCTTTCTCGTACTATTCTAGTATCTTTAGAACATCTTTTTTTCCATGAAGACTGTGATTTTATTTAAATACTTTATTTCAGAACAGTTTTAAATTTATAAAATAATAATTTTGAGATAGTAATACAGACATCCCCTATGCCTCACATCCCTTTTTTTCAACGTCTCATAATAGTAGTGTAGTCGTCCCCTAATCCAAATAGCTTTCACCTTTCCCAGGCCTCCTAGCAATAAATATTCTGTGTGCAGCTTGAGTTTCTATTTTTTTTTCACTCTCAAATACATGAAACAACCCATGGTGTTTGTTTTCCTGTGTCTAGCTAATTTTGTTCACTGTGAACTCATCTGGTTCCACCTATTTTGTGGCACTTAACAGGATTTCACTCTATTTTACAGTTGAGTAGTATTTCATTGCATATGTATTCTACCCTTTCTCTACCCAATATTCTGATAATAGACACTTTGGTTAGTACCATATTTTGGCTGCTGTGAACAGCGCAGCTATAAACATAGCAAAGCAGCTCTTTGATACAATGAGTACATGCCTTTCAAAAATATAGCGAGTAGTGGGATTACCTAGTCATAGGGCAGGGGCAGGTCCATCTATAGTTCCTTCCTTCTTTTCTTTTCTTTTCTTTTCTTTTCTTTTCTTTTCTTTTCTTTTCTTTTCTTTATTTGTAAGAAGTCTCCACATTGTTTTTCACAGTGGTTATGCTAAATTACATTACACCATCAGTGTATAACTATCCCCCTTCTTTTCAATTCCTCATCAGGACTTTTTGTTCTTTGTCTTGAAAATAGCCACTCTGTCACAAGTCAGTTGATAGCTCACTGTGGTTCCAACATGCATTTCCAGATGCTTAGTGATACTGAGTACTAAAAATGCATCTGTTGTTTGTTTGCACTTACTCTTCTGAAAATCTTTGTTTGTTTGTTTGTTTGTTTTTTCCCCAGGTGCTTTGCCTTGTTCTTCACTGGATCAGTTAGTTTCTGTTGTTTGGGGCTTTCTGAGTAGCTGATATAGTGTGGTATCAATTCTTTTATAAAAACTGCTAAGGTTTCTGTGGGTTTTGACTACATTTTCAGTTTTGTATCATTTCTTCAAGACTTGGTGTTACTGTTCAAATTTTTGCTACATAGACTAGTCTGAGACCTACTGGGATGGTCTATGCAGGTCAACTTTCAAAGTAATTTTAGGGTAATATGTATTACCCTAATAAAGCTTCAAGTTGAGTGGAAGAGTGAATAAGTAACTTTTTAGAGCAGCTTCCCCCAACTTCTCCCTTTCCGTGATCAACTCGGTGAGTCTGCCTTCTCTTGGTTCTCTTTCTGGTGTTGCATCCAGGAAGTGTAGGATTAAATGACTTCAACATGATATGCATGTCTCCAGACTGCGACAGGATGGATGAGGCACAAAGCAGTGGTATTCACTTCACACTCTTGGGATCAAACATTTTCAGATATAAGAGGAAGTATTATCTCATATATTTATGGTTCTTTCTGCTGTGACTATGGCCATCCCCTTTGTTGCTACCACTGTATTGTAGAAAGAGCAGAAGAAAATTCATGTACTTTTAAAAAAATTACTGGAAAGTGCAAAGAGAAAAATTTTAATACCTCTGAAGATTATGTTTAAAAATCCAAAGCACTGTACTCTGCAAGAAAGCTTTTTCTTGTTCTCAATTTTCCTGCTTTAAGAGTCCGTATACCCCCTCTTCTTTCTTTTTTTCTGCCATTGGGTTAGCATTCAAATAATTTAACTTTAATATCCCTTACCTAAGCACTAATGAGATAAAAGAAATATTTAATGTGAAGACATTGCAAAAATCACAGGATTCTTTTATGTCCTTCTAACATCTTAATGTCTGCTCTATTGTCCTATCAAGTATGATCAGTGGAAACCTATTTAAATTCCCCCTTCACACATTCTTAATCATTTTCTTCCTTTGTACTGTTACTTCACAGATGATCACATGCACACGTATCCACAATGACGTGACAGGTGTGAAACAGCCATCCTATAGCTTGAGTTAGTTCTCCACTGCTACGTAACAAGTAATCACAGGTGTGGAAAAGTGAACTGTCTGCCGTTTATTACTCAATCATTCTGCAGGTTAGAAATGTGTGCCCTTGACTGATTCTCACAAGTACAAGTCAAGGTGTCATCCAGACTAGGTTCATGGCAAAAGCCTCGGCAAGTCAACTTGTAAACTGGTCCTCAGATGTCACTATCATGCCTATGCTGAAACAGGCTCACTGTTAGATGCACAGAGGCTTAGCTGAGGGAGTTTCAGTGTATCTGAAAAACTGCTTCGAGCAGCACTTAGGTTAACCAGGAGCAGGAGACATGTGTCACATGTAACTTGACTTATGAAACTGAACACTATCTTTCTGCATCTTTGGGGATGCAGCCTTTCAAAACAGAAGCATTCTCTGAGTATTTCAAAACTGACTCTAATTTGTGCACAATTATACACCTTTATGGATCATACATGCTTTGATTAAAGAATATGCCTCAGTAAGAGCAGAGGGCCCCAGCAGCATTTTCAGATTCACCACAGACCTTGACACTGTCATTTGAAAACCAGAATAAATGAAATTGAACTCCACTGAATAGCTTAATTATGCTAATTCACTAAGGAAGATTTATAAAAAAAAAAGTTCAACCTTATTATTTCCTTGGGGCAGAAGATGGTGAAATGCAAAACATTATGCAGAAATAAAAACTTTTTAAGTACAAAAAAAGGACTGCGGTAGAAAGACAAATTCAGTTATTTCTTTAAGTATTCCCAGTCTTTACCAGTCTTTATGCCTTAGGTGCCACAGAGCAAGAGAAAACACTATATTGCTGATGAATGAAAATTAAATTAAGCTCCCTTAAAAACTGATTTAATCTCTTCTTCTCACCCAATAAAAACAGTGACTTCTTAAATGTGGGTTAGAGAATGTGTTGGTGTTTGGAGAGGGAAGTGTCTGGAAATTGTCACACATAATGTATTCAATTAAAAGTGTCATTTAATGTATTTAATGCCTGCATAGATTTATTTCCTATCCTTGCTTCCTTGGTGGCCTGTGTGCCTGTTTGATGATTTGTTAAGTGCATAAAATCAGCATATTCTGAAACATAAATAATAATAAACTATTTCATTTCAACTAGTACAGACGGGAAAAGAACATTTGTTAAAATACTGGAGCATATAAGTCTTAGCTGCAGAACGCCTCGAGGGTGAGGGCTTCATCAAGTTAGAAAGTTAGTGGCCAAGGGGATAAAGTCTTCCCAACTTGTATGAGGACAATTAGCTGGAACTGGAAACTTGTATTGACCAACAAGTTCCTTGGCCAGCTCTAAGTATCTACAAACCTTCTATGCATTGAAGTTCTTTAAAATTTTCATGAAATGCAAACACTCACCTACACACATACACAAACACATACCATGTCTGGAATCCTGAGCAGAGGCAGAATATTACTCAGACATCCAACACTGCTTGTGGGTGTTCCCACCAGCGTCCTTCCTGCTAACCAAAACACTTGCCTCCTCACTGTGCTCTTTATGAACGAGTTGCTGACTGACAAACATTGGTCATTAGACTTGGAAACTTGAACAAATGACTCTCTTACAAAAACCAACTTATTACATTAAAAAATTGCTAAGCATAAATACTGACTTGCAAGACAAACCTAGAATATTAGAAAACTTTTACCTAGACAACTTCCCGTTTATTAGACTTTTCTAACAATATTGATAGTTGTCTAATATTAATGTATACACTCATATGTATTTAAGCATACATATATGGTTATAATGTATCTCTGAGATGTGTATACACAGATAGTATACATGCATATATATGTATCATAGGGATATATATAATATTGAGCAACTACTTTACTCTGGCTTGAGGGCTACTAATGTTCTACTAAATGTATTTAGTATCTGTAGAAGTCTCTTGAGCACTTGCCTAAGACTGGAGTGATCACAGGTAATTCATATAGACCAATTTTAATGAGAACTGCCAAAAGTTTGGTTAGAAAAATTCAAGTTCCTGCTGAAATGCTGCCCTGGATACACAAATCTGCCCTCATTAGTAATATCAGGCTTTTAATTTTATCAATTTCATGGTTAGAAATCTTGTGACATCAATGTTCACTCTCCTTATTACTAAGGAAGTTGGCTTTCCATTTTTTGCACATTTATCCTTAACCTATCATCTTCTAAAAATGGCTATTTGTGTCTATTGCTACTTTTTTTTTTAGTGTATCTAGTTGTTTGCTTTTTACTTACTGATGTATAGGAGCTGTTTTTATACTCTGAGTTCTAATACTTCACTGATTATGTGTGCTATAAATACTACCTACGACTAACTCTGATTCACACTATTTCACAATGGAATGTGTTAATTCAATAATATGCCAGAACTAAAGTTTATCACACTGTATATTTTGTCTTTACTGATACACAAAATAATGGTGACGTGAAGTCAATGACAACTTGAAGGTACCCTAAAATCTGTGAAGTCAGGTATCTTACGCCTCATAGAAGCTTGCCTTTATTTTTCCACATTTATTGTATCTTGACATGCAGATAATTTAAGTGATAATACAGTTGAATTAATCAAACATTTCCTTTATAACTAGCATTTTGTGTTCTCTTTAAATGTTTACCTCAAATATTAAAAATGTAGTTCTATATTTTCTTCTGTTTTCACAAATTTAAGCCAGATGAGATTAATTTAAATTTATTTCCCATTTGAATATTTAAGCATTGTTTTTGAACAGTGCCTTAACAAGCAATGTATCTTATATTTCAGTTTCTCAGAGCTGCTCAGTTGCATGTTCTTGTGTACCACATATTAGGTCTTGGTAGCCCATGAACGGGTTTCCTCGCCACGCTTTTCTCCAGTGGCTTTGACAAATCTTCAGGTTGTGTTCCTTTGCATATAACATTTGGAATCAGCATATCCAGCCTCTTCCAAATTGTTGGAATTTTTCTTTAATATTATTTTTGATGATGTTTACATGGTTGATTAGGGTGGGAAGAGTAAAGGATTAGAGGAAAGTGGGTAAGACCTTTGTTTCCAAATTTTCTTTTTCTTCTGTATCTGGGGGAAAGTGGAAATAGGGGGAGAAGCCTCCCAACCACCTCAGCACCCAGGGATGAGGAACAGCCTCCAGATGTCATCCCAGGGTCCCTGATGTGGAGTATGCTCTGAGCGTTCTGCTCAAATTGTTTTGATAGTTTTCAAATGCTGTCAATCTCATCGATCAAAGGAGGAGGTAATTTTTTCAAGGTCCATTGGCTGACATAGTCCACCTTAGAGTTTCCGTTCACTCAGATATTTGCTGTCAATGCATGGCTGGGGTAGTTGTCCAATTTGTTCTGCCCTCCTTCCTCTGCTGTGGTACCAGATGTCCTCTGCAGGCTCCAATGGACTGCCAAATTCTCCACGTGCACTGGGTATGCCATCCACTGAAGAGGCCTATTTCTGACACATGCACTCTACAGTCAGACCACAGATTCTGTGATTCTCCCCATGGCTGGAGTTCTGAGTCCAGCGGTTCAGTTTCTGAGTCCACTGGTTCAGCTGGGGGAGACCCCAAAAGAAATCTCATTTGAAGTGATCCCAGACATGATTCTTGTGTGTACTTGCCAGTACAGGGTCTGGCTCAGTCATCACCCACATCTACCTATGCACATACTGGTAGTTGGAATTGACGGATCAGTTCTGTCTCTAGCCATGTCTCTCATATAAATCAATGGATGCTGTGGCACAGTCCAAACTTGCCCCACCACATACTTGGCCCTCATGTACACCATTGGGAACTGCAGTCTAGTCAGAACAACTCCCCCAAAACCCCCGCTAAGCTGACTCCCAGCCCTGGTTCCCATGCTTGCCAGTACGTGCAGCAGACTGGTCCAGTCTGTCCCACATCCTGTTCAGTTCTCTTATTTTAATGAAATGCACTTAATTTATAGATCAGCTTGAGAGAAATCTACATTTGTGTCACATTTATTGTGATTAGAGTTTTTCCCTCCTTGAGCTAGGTATTCTTTGTTGAATTGCAATTATCCGTAATATTCTACATGCATCTTACATATTTACCAGGATATATTTAAAAGCATTTTATTTGCCCATATATTACATAGAACTTTAATTAGACATTCAATGCCTATTATTGATACATACAATGCAATTGATTATGGCATATTATATTTATAGTCATCTCGCTAAATGATCCACTTCACATCCTTGAATAATTCCATGCTCTCTGATGTTTTTCTGTGTGTAGATAATCATATTATTCATTTGATCAAAAGGTCTAGCATTTCCAGCACATTACTGAATAGATGTGATAATAGAATCAACTCACTGGTTTTGATTTGGGAAGAAATGGTTTTAGTGCTTCACTTCTTTTTTTAAAAAAGATTTTTTAATAAATGACTTTCACTGGTTATTTTCTATGTTGCCAAGAGTTTTTTTTCAAATCATAAATATGTTTTGAATTGTATGACATGCATTTTCTTTTATAAAAAGAAAATGATAATATGGTTTTTATCTTTAATTGGAAAACATAGTTACATTTTAAGATTTTTCTAACACTAAACTATCCTTTCATTTCTGGAATAAATCTAGAAAAAAATACTCCTATGTGGACAATAACCAAATATTTGTGAGATAATATCTGCCAATATTTGGCTTTTATTTTTGTTTCATGTCCTTTTAGCATCTGACAAGAAATTTGTAAGGTTTTAATTTTCCTTATTTCTTTTCTCTAAACCAGAAAATATTTTATGTAAAACTGGAATAATCTAAGTTTTAGAATTTTAAAAGTTTTCTTCTGTATCTTTATCAGAGCCTAATATTTTCTTGGAAAGATTTTAACTACCTGATTTAATTTCTTTCAGTTTTACGTGATGGGTTAGACATTTTATTTGTTTGGTCTAGTTTCTCAACTAAAAATGATCTGCTATCATTAACTGCATTTGCTAGCATGACCTGAGCTTGCTATACTTTTTCTGTATGTATCATGTTACTGATGAGTAATTTTATCTAATCTCAACCTCTTCGCTAGTTCTCAACACTACCCATAGAACCAGAACTTCTGACAATACCTCTAGCCCTCTGAGAGCATCACTGTTTATTTTTTCTCAATAAGTGAGGGGACTGGGTGGTTATTTATGAGGAACTGTTGATTTACTAGAGCCGATGTTTGGGAAAAATTACAAACTTCGGACTAAAAGCATCTCAGTGTGTTCCTTGTGGTTCAGTGGGTTAGCAGCTTGACACAGACCTCACTGCCAAAAAGTCAAGGTGTGGGCAGGGCTGTCTAGGTTTACTTCTGGAGGTGTTGGGGAGACTCTGTTTCTTTGCCTTTCTTCACTTTTTAAAACAACTCAAAGTCTTTGTGGTCCCTTCCTCCTTCCTCTAAATCCTATAATGACAAGTCAGGGCCTTCTGACATCCTAAGTGTTATCATTTAACTATGATTTGACCTCCAAACTCTTGCAGGAATTTAAACCAGAAAGTCTTAGGTTAATGATATTAAGAGGATAAAAATTTAATCAAACAATGGTGTTTGGAGGTGGGGCCTTTTTTGAAGTGATTCTACTGTAGTAAGTTACTAGATTGCAACTCCTATGATTCTGTTCTGATGGTCTTATAGGGAGAGTGAGAGCAGAGACAGCCACAGATAGACACGCACACATACTCCCTACCTCCTGCGGTGGGATGCTGTGTGCCACCCGGATACTCTACCAGCAAGAATACCTTCATCATGGCAGAACCCCTGGGACCCTCACAGTCTTGACTGTGAACAACCAGAAATGAGCCAAATAAAGTATTCTTCATTTGAAAAGTAGCTTATCTAAGGTATTGCATTATAAGAATGAAAGGCTCAGTAACACAGCATCTCTTTGTTTAGTAATCCAATCTCCCTTACTCAGAATTCCTCTGCCCTACTTCTTCCAGTTGTAAAATCCAGGAGAGCCCAGAATCATCTTACTCTCTAACAGTATGTTGATTGGCAGCTTTGATCCCATTTACAACCTTCCTTCCTGTTTGCTTCTCTACGTAACATAATCAGTTCCCAGGGATTACTCTGAGTATATTTTCTGGGACCACATATTTTCTGCACACATAGAAATTAAGGCCAAATTCACCAGCAATGCCAACACTCTTACACACTGAACTTCTGAAATTTCAGTGAAGCATAATATCCATTCAATGTTAATTTTGTTTTTTAAAAAAATGGGCAACTAAGACACAGTTTTCATAACACGTTGATTCTAAAATGAACCTCAATTGCTGAAACATTAAAAATTATACAATTGAATCAATGACAGAAAAACAATTTTGACTTTTATCCTCTCAGAAGCCTTTAAAATGAGCTTAATAAATAAAGTGAACTTATCAGCTGAGATACCTATTTCTAATATCCTATAACATTGACATAATACAACTAACTGAAAATGTACATATTTTTGGACTCGTCAAATTAGCAAAATATCCTGGTGTTTGGAAATCATAGTACTGGTAAATAAAAGGGTTCTGTTTCCAAGTCACTATTTGTCGCTTACAATTTTACTCTAGAATTTCATTCCCAGGTATTTTTTTCTAGGATCATTTTATAGCTGTATTTTTGTGTATTATGTGAAGTATCATGTTACAAGGAGAAGCGACTTTCCTCATGTTTGGAATAACAGATGCCAGAGACCAGCATTTACTACTTGGTAACAGTGTGCTAGGCAAATCAGCAACCTGTCAACAGGGGACAACACAGGGAAAGGTGACGTGCCCAGCTCTAAGCCCTAAGTTACAGCTAGCTGCCTTGCAGTTGTCACAGTTTCACAATATCTGTGAAACGGACAACACAACCCATTTAAAGATAAGAAATTCAAGTTTTTGAGACATTAAACAGCATGACCACGTTATTTAGACAATAAATAACAGTCTTATACACATAGATGATGTCTGACTTTAAAGTCTATGAGTCACTGGTTCTGTTTCAAAGCTTTCTTTATCCTTAAAAGAATACTGATAATAAAACATGCTGAGGATATTGAAAGGGACAGTCTGGAAGGAATCCTCTGCATTACAATGCACACCATATATCTCAGACCGATGCTTTCAAAAGACATGCATTCCTTCTTTGTATAAGCCTCATTGATTGTGCAATTATAATGATTAATTGCTGTACTTCCCCTCTCACTATACCTACAGAATGGGACTAGTTATCAGGTTACCTCAAATCCAAATTATCCAAAATAATAAACATAACCCTCCACTTTTTTCCTTTCTTTTCCTTCTTTCAATATTTTCATAACAATGTGCAAGTTGAAATGTGCTGACTTCACCTTACTTACAGATAAAAGAGAAAGTACACATTGACAAGAAAACAGCTGACAAAAATCACAAACACTTGTGTCGTGTGGGTAGACTTAAAACTCTATACTCATTTTAACAATATGAACTTCTAAACTTCTTCAGTTTCATTACAATTGAGATAACTGCTAAGCAGTCTGTTAAATTCTGTGGTTGCTTTGTTTTTTAAAGTCAGCATTTTTGCCAACACTTCCTCTTGTAAAAGAGATGATTACAATCCCCTCATTTTCTGCCGTTCCTTTCATTTCATTTCAAGGCGGAGTGATCAACACAGAGAGACAAAGAGAGACAGAGATTTACCCATTCACTCTCCACACGACCACAGCAGCTACATCTGTGCCAGGCCAAAGCCATCAGACAGGAACTCCATCCTGCTTTCCCATACAGGCGGGAAATGTGTGACTTTGTATACGAAAAATCCTCACAAGTCAGATAATGGAATAGAATTCTCTTTTGACACAATCCGCAAAGGACTTTAAGCATTTGTAACTTGAACATATGTATGTATCACTGGGAAAATAATAAACAATCAGTGCAAGGCTGAAAACATAATTTTTAAATAATCTCCAAAATGTGGCTTGCATACAACATTCAATTATTTTATTAATGGAAAAGGTATTGAAAAAAAGGAACACAGCGGCTAAGAAATATGTATCTCTGACATTCTAAAACTATCCATTAAAACCAGCTCACTCAAATACTATCTTATATTTAAGTACAAGGTTCCAAGAACTCCCAAAGTGTAGACATTTAGGTACACTCACCAACAGTATCACATGGTTCATCTTTGTGGACACAGAAATCTTTCCTAGGGAGAAAAATAGGAAATCAGAGCGGGGATACATTGCTAGGCACAAAACAGCAGATCTTAGATGACTCATTGACAGCCATGTGATTAGATAGACCCATTTTTTATCCTTAAGGATTTAATAAAACTAACATCAACTAATTTTTAATGAAACCAAATATTATTTAAATCTTATACATTTCTATCTGCTATAATCTAGAAGTATGTCACAGCTCATAAATACTGTTTCAAAACTGAAGTCCTGCTTGGTTTTGAATTTTACAGGATTTCTTTGTTTTCTGACAACAATGTAGCATAGGACAGCTTCCCCTTCTTTTCTCTTTAATTAGTACCACCCTTCAGATACTTGGATTTTGTGTTTCAGTGGTCCTGCCTTCTCCCACTGTCGCTTGCTTTAATTACCTTCTAGAGATGCCTCTGTCCACAAGAGCCTCTGGGCCACCACAGAGGTCCTCTTTTCCTGCAAGGAATTGGGGCAGCCCCAAAACCCAGCATGTCCAAGGATTGCCCAGTGAACTATCTCCTGCTCACTGTGCATTTCCAAATAACAGACACAGTATAACATGTTTCCATTAATTTGTACACTTAAAATTTTTTTTTTCAAATATACCATGCTGTTTTCCTGATGAATCAATGAAGTAATTCATCCAATCCGGACAACTGAAAGTCAGCTGATGCCGCTCAATATGTAATTTTCCATACACATGGAAATCCTCTCCATATTAACTGCACACATTTTACAAGTCTACTGTTCTAACTGAATAAATTGTACAAAGTGGATTCATTTTGTTAGCTCAAGGTAAATGACAAAGACACAAAGAAATGTTGATGAACTAGGTAATGAGGTTATACCGCACCACTAGGAACCTGAATATCTATGCCTATTGTGGAAAAAAAAATTCTTCCTGAAAGCATGTTCCAAAACTAGAAGGAAAACGCCACAAAAATGACAGAAATTGAAATTTTATCCAGTAAAACATAACAACCCTGGCTATTATATCTTTACATTCTTACAAGGTAGCTAATGGTTGGCAACCCCTTCAATCACAATACATGAAGCCAGAGCCTTCCCATCAAAGACAGAAAGCTACTTTTCTGCTCGATGTAAAGTGACTGGTATGTTAAGAACAAGGAACTAGGGTCCAGTGCAGTAGCCTAGTGGCTAGGTCCTTGCCTTGAACACACCAGGATCCCTTGCAGTTACCGGTCCTAATCCCAGCAGCCCAGCTTCCCATCCAGCTTCCCGCTTGTGGCCTGGGAAAGCAGTCAAGCACGGCCCAAAGCCTTGGGACCTTGTACACACATGGGAGACCCAAAAGAAGTTCCTGACTCCTGGCTTTGGATCTGCTCAGCTCTGGCCGTTGTGGTCACTTGGGGAGTGAATCAGCAGATGGAAGATCATCCTCTCTGTCTTTCCTCCTCTCTGATTTTCCAATACAAATAAATAAATTAAAAAAAAAAAGAACTTCCTTCGCTCATCTTCTGCAAAGTTGGCCTCTCTGGCTTCAACCTAATGACATGTGATCCAAGTAAACTTTCTTTCTGGTGGCATTAATATATCCAAGGTTTGAAACTAAGCATTAATAAAGAGTACTGGAAATTTTCAGACCAATGTTTTGAAAACACATTGAACATTTCTCTGCAAAGGAAGATTCTTCACAGGGATACCACACAGGGTCGAGCACTGTAGAATTCTGGGGCTCTGTGTGCATGCCTGACACTGAACGGTTCCCCCAGGAGCTGTCCAAGGGGCAGCCTGGGCACTTGGATCTGGGGGCACAGTCACTGTAGGCCTGTCAGCTGGGAGGCACTGGGTTAGCGGAATGGTGTGGTGCTGAGGACACAGGCTCCTCTGAGGGCACAGCACACCTCTGTGATGTGGGCCCCATTCGGTGACAAAGAAGCATGGGGAACTGTTCTCAGCAATGGATAGCACTTCTCTTGTTTTTCTTTTTTCAATTGTCTTTGCCAGCAAACAGAGACAGAAATACCCAAAACAGATGATACTGAATAATATGGTAATGAAGCAAATCAAAGAACCACATAAAATCAAATCTTCACCACGGGGCCAAGAATCACTGAGTGTAAAGTGTACTCAGATGTAGACAGAAAGGGATTTTTTGTGTGTGATTTTTCTAAATATATAATACATTATATCATGATGCATGAGGCCACAACATGACTATTTGATTTACATAATGTGAAACAAGGGACTTCATCCGTAACTAAACAACACGATAAAACTATGACAAATGCACTGCTTATTATCAAGGGCACTCAGAGTCTTCCACACAGCCAATTTCTGTTCACTTAGCAAACAAATGAATAACACACATGATTTCTAAAGAAACACATGTTCCTTGATCCAAAAGCACTCAGAGTACCTCCCACTAAAATGGAACGATAAACTGCCAGCCGCCATCACAAACCTCCTGAAGAGTCGTAACTCTTCATCATCAGTTCTTCAACCAACATGAAAATAATGCATTCCTAATTTCAAAAGAGTCAGAGAATTGTATGTGTGGCTAGGTGACTTTTGGATATATTTATTTATTCATGTATTGCTGCCTATTTCTGTGGTCACGTGGATTCAAAACCCTGTCATTTTTGGCCCATGTTCACTCAATGTACAAGAAGCCTGCATCCCAGAGTTTCATGATGTGACTTTATGCAACTGATACTGTTCAACTCTGGCAAGTGTGAAGGCCAATAAATCCTACTGAAGTTTTGGTTTCTATTGAAAAAAAATGTTGACATTAATTTCCAGGAATGCAGATGCATCACTGTGAGCCTCATTATAGTGTTTTATAGTACCCTAGGTTATACCTATAAATGATTCACTCAAAAATTATTCTGTGATTAGTGTTAAATCAAGATATGCCTGCCATTTCTATGTTTTATGAGACATTCTGTCTTCCTTGCCAATGGCATTTATTTGAAGCTAAATTTCAGAAGTATTACATATAAATCAAAAGCATTTCAGTAAATACAAAAAGTAAAAACCATCCTTATGAAGTATTTTCAAGGGACAGAGACTTAGGCCTTCTCCATGATTCCAGAGAGAAATGCAAAAACTGCACTGAGAAATCATAGGGGCTGACAGTTGGGAAAACATGTTTTGTGTTTTTGTCACTATGAGCCTACAAGCACTAGGTCAGCTTGAAAGTATTTACTTCATTGTCCTGCACAGAACAATTTAACTATTACCTCAGATACATTTGGGTGTGTTAGAACATTGTCTGTTTTAGCTAAGACTAAAATCAATCCCTGAACTAAGAAGATTCCTAGTAACTCCCCCCACAGCACTCAACATTCAGTAATTATCTAAGATGAGCATTCAGTAGAAATTGAACAGAATTACAAGCACAGCTCGTGGAAGCTAAATAAGAACATGGACTCCATGGGGATTAATACTTTGTTTTTTAATATCTTCTTCAGGGTTTCCTGAAAAAGCTCAAGATCTGATCATTACAAATTCAGACTTTTCCCCAAGTGGTACCAGATCGCTTGGGATTAAAAGCTCCCCTGGAGGGGGCACTGCTGTGGTGGTGGAAGCAGGGATATGGGGGAAAGGTGATCCCAAAAAGCAAAGACCCAGCAGTCAGTCTATCAGCACTGAGCTGGACTTCACGCATGGGTACCCTTTGACAGTCAAGGCCTTCTTGTCTTGGCTTCTCCAGTAACTCGAGGGTGTCTGCTTTCTTTAGCTTGCTCCCCCTTCCTCCACCTTTGAAGTCAGCTCTGCAGCCTCTTCCAGGTTCTCCCTGACTCTGAGCTGCCTTTTAGTTCCCTAATTTAGGACTCTTGTGGTTCCAGTGGATCCACTCTGGGGGCTCAGGGAAAGCGATCACAAGGGCTTTGGTACCCAATACAGAGCACGTAGAGCTGCGTGGGAGAAAATACTACCCACAGTGTTCAAAATGCATAAAGGTGTTTCAGGTGGCGATTCAGTCTGTCATTATCCTGAACATAGACTGTTAACTGAAAAGGTGACAACGCAAACAATTCCTTCAGAAAGAAGTCAAGTAGCAAATAATTACACTCTTACAAAAATGTATTAAAACGCTGAAAGTCATCATTTACTGAATTTGACTGAATCTGAGTGGTTAGTCTTATACACGTAACATGTTGCTACACATTATGCCAAACATCCATCATATATTTCCTTCATTTTCATTCATATCTTTTCTTAATTTCCATGCCTCAATGTTTCTTATTTGAAATATTTCTTTTTTAAAGATTTATTTTATTTTTTAATTGGAAAATCAGTTATAAACAGAGGAGGAGAGACAGAGAGGAAGCTCTTCCATCCGCTGATTTACTCCCCAAGCGATCGTAATGGCCAGAGCTGAGCAAATTCGAAGCCAGGAGCCAAAAGCCTCTTCCAGGTCTCCCATGTGGGTGCAGGGTCCCAAGGTCTTGGGCTTTCCTTGACTGCTCTCCCAGGCCACAAGCAGGGAGCTGGATGGGAAGTGGGCTGCTAGGACACGAACTGATGCCCAAATGGGATGCTGGCACATACAGGATGAGGACTTTATCTACTAGGCTACCGCATGGACCCTTGAAATATTTCTTAAAAACAATTTTCTGCATTTAACTTTTTTTTTTCTGGGCATTAATCATTGCCAGTTCTTTTACTTTCTCATAATTACTACCCATTAATTTGTGTAATGCTAAGGAAATAAAACCAGAATAAACTAAAGAACATTAATTCATTAATCTATATTTTCTTTTTAAAAATTTTTAAGAATCTATTTGAGAGGCAGGAAGAGAAGAAGAAAGGTATAGACAGACAGAGCCTTCTTACCCGCTGAGTCACTGCTCAGAAATGCCCACAACAGCCAAGGCTGGGCTGAGAATGAACCCAGGAATCTGGAACACTCCATGTCTCCCATGTGAATGGAACAGACCAAATGACTTGACTTGTAACTGCCTCCTAGAGACTGCGTTACTGGAAACTGAATTCAAGAGCAAGATCTGGAAATTAAATCCTGATACTGTGATATGAGACAAGGGTGTCTTAACTGCAAATGTCCACTCCCTATAGCTAACTTTTAAAAAATAATATATTTCACTATTTGAAAAAGTTAAACGTGTGTGTTGTTCTATTCCACCATATATAGTAAATATCAGACCTAGCAGAAGTAAGGAATTTGGGAGGCAAGTTAGTCCAATGTGAATTACTCAGCAAAAGTACAATAGCTTTGGGCTCGGCAGCATGGCCTAGTGGCTAAGGTCCTCGCCTTGATCCCATATGGCCGCTGGTTCTAATCCTGGCAGCTCCACTTCCTCTCTATCTCTCCTCCTCTCAGTATATCTGACTTTGTAATAAAAATAAAATAAATCTTTAAAAAAAAAAAAAGTACAATAGCTTTGGCACACACAGTGGGCCAGTATTCTTCCTAACAAATAAAACATTTCAAGTTTCAGTATTTTATTAAACTCTTCCTTGCAGTTACAGTGAAAATCCCAGGGCAAAGAAAGCTGACAGAGGAAATGGAAAATGTAAATTATTAAATAAGTTTTCACAAGCTCTAGAGAGCTAACAGACTAAAAAGAAATTAATATTTGACTCACAAATCTCAATGTCAAGGAATTTTATATATCACATTCTCATTTAAATTAACCATAAAATGTTCATAAATTACTATTATAAATATGTAACATATTAAGCCTTAACTCCCTAATTTTTTTATTCTTTAGAGAAAACTTTCTGTGAAAGGAGCTGGTCTCATAGGATGAAAGAATAAGAGGAAAAGTAAAATTTAACCACGTGCTGACAAAACTGTCAGTAACGTTTATGATACAATGGAACAAAAAGACATTGCTCTGACTGTATCTTCCACATGAATAAAAGTTTGCATAGGAACTTAGGTGATGATTTACATTTGCAAGGATTACTGCATGCCTACTGTATGCTCCGAGTTACACGTTCACATCTTCGTCCTGTACTAAAGTCCCTATTTGTTGACATCTTACAAGACCCAGAGACAGCCAGCAGTTTATTCAAGATAACCAGCATAGCTCATACCTATAGGATCAGCAAATTTTGTTGATATTTCTCCAACTGTCTTTTCTTCATCAACAACTAAACCTACACTAATCCCCAGGGACAACTACAATAACCTTCTAACAGGTTGGTGGACATTAAATGTGTTCTGCTTTATAATATTCTCCACTTTATACCCATTAGTATAAAATTTTCACAGAAACATAGTTATGTTACTGCCTGCCCTCCATGTGCCCTTTGGAGACCCAACCTAACTCTCATGGAATACTGCATATGCCCCAAGAGGACTTCCTTCCTCTGCCTTCTGGCCCCTTTGTACCTAATCTCTACCGCTCTGCCTTTTTCCCCCATGGCACTTGGTATTTCTTTACCTCTTGTTTCTTGTTTTCAGCAGCTATCTTATGATGCATCCAGGCCTATTTCCTATGATGCAAATATCCAATTTAGCGGATTTCCTTTATTATGGTGTTAAGTCATTTTTCTTACCAATTTTCATTCTCTTACGAGACACCAGTTACAACTACATTCATCTACTGTGCCAACATTTGCGGTATCTTCTGGGTTATCTCTTATATGATTACTTTTCTTTCACCATTGGTGACATTTTCATAATTCTTTGATCACTTTTTATTATGTGTTAGGTACTATGCAATACAGTACAGAAACAGAAGATCCTATTACCTTCTTTGAAGTACTTCCTCTGAATTCAAAGAGGCTGTTCTGCATCCTGAACTTGAGTATGAATGACTTTAGTCTTCCGTTATTGAAAGTCTAGCATGGTTCACAACTCATGCAAATCTGTGAGATGCAACATCCAAACTCAGCCAATCCCATGGATCTTACTGGGGTTTAGGTTCAGGCTTTGTTAAGGAGTAGTTCAAAAGCAGTTTTTCAAGTCCAGCTTCTCATGATGAAGACACAGCCTTTGTCTTCTCAGATAAATACTAGTAGTGGTCACTAGGAATCATAAGGCCACTCTACTTTTGTGGTTTGAATTGGTTCAATTCCTAGCAACTTTTAAAAATCTGGATTCCTTAGTAGGGACATTCTGGAGAGTTTGAGCATTTTCTAACTATATGTTCAGAGTTGTGCTTGCCAAATTCTCAGATTATCTGCACATACACTCCTTGGCACCTCTGCATGCACAGCACATGGATTTCTTATGTTCTCAGTAGGACCTCACTAATGAAGAAACTGACTCCAGCCAGAAAGCTGGGCTTCCTGTGAGGCCACCTGATAAATTTTCTCTCAACAACTGCAGTTTTGCCTGCTTATTGTCCAACGATGGAAAACAGTTGCCTTATAAACAGTTTCCTGTTTTATGGCTGTTTATTGAGAAAAACCTATATCTGTTTTACTCATAGCTAGAAGTGGAAGTTCAATTGTATTCTTGCAAAGACAGTCTTTTAGTCTTTATGAATTATTTATTCTCTCTAATAAATATGTTTTTACAAAACTTTATTTCATATCATTGTCAAATCAGTGGTGAAAATGTTAGACTATTATAGCTTTAATGATCTGTGATTATTTGAAATTACACTGTATGTGAGTGAGGAAACAATGTTTCAGTAGAATTCATTGATAGCAAATTACTATGAATTAACATTAATTTAGAGATTATATTTAAGTATGATTCTGATCTTTCTGTGATATGAAATGGCAACCATTTTAATGATTAAAATGAAACTGCTAGTGAACAATAAATTATTGTTCATTTTTTCCTAGATGCAAATTCATGGAACATTAATAAGAGAATGATTCATATAAAGCACTCACATAGAGTATATTGCCGGACATTATTTTACCTTAAATCTACTTCTTATACTTGCTGAATTCTAAAATTAAGCTTATAATTAATGAGTTAGACAATTAGGTTGAATTCAGAAAGTTTGTCCATTGTTGAATTTAACATATCAAATTGCTTTATATGGCAATGAATGAACAACATGCAGTGCAACTTCATAATTCTAAAGCTCCACTAAAATTCACCAGTTTCGACTTAGCATCAGTAGCTGTATTTTTGACACCAAAAATTGAGACTTTTTTCTTTTTAGAAATTAGCTAATGAAACAATTTTTTAATATGCCATCTCATGTCTGGCTGTCCAGAAATCATCTGTTCTTCACTGAGGGGGGTAATGAAAATCATTTTGCCAAAGATTTTTTGGAACACAAAATCTGGAATAAAAGCATTGTATTGACATTAATAGGATTACCAGTACAGTCATTGAATTAGAAATGCCGTTTAATTGGCCATGAGAAATTCACCTTGTTATAAGAATAGCAGCATCCATTGAAGTCATGTCATCCCCCCAGCTTGTTGACATCTCCAACCGAATATCATTTTTTTTGCCAAATTCTTCATGCTGCCACTTACAAAAGCTTTCTAACATTTTCTCTCCATGGTGTCCAATATAGAGATCTGCCTGTAAAAGAAAATATTTCACTTCAAGGCTAACTGTTTTCTGGGACAACAAAGCACTAGCAACTAAGGGAACTTCTTGAATTATTAAAGTAAAATGCTGACTGTTACAGTAATTAGAACCTGGAGTACATTCAGGATTGATTTGGCCTAAGTTAAAAATCTTATCATTTTGTAAAGGTACAATAATTATAAAACCTGATCAATGCTATTCCAAAAAAGGAAAAAGGTACAATGGAATACTAAGAATGTAAAATTCTTATACTTAAGTTACTTAGTATTTTTGATAGCTAAAGAACAAAGTTTTCTAAACTGCCAGTTAAGTAGCATGCCAAAATGATGCCACAGAATATTCTTGACTTACAGTGATTTACAGATAAGGATAAGGTTTTAAAATCACATTTCTAATGAAAGAATAAAACTGTCATTTAAGATAACATTTTAAAATCACATTTTGAACAGTTAAGGTTTGTTGTCAGGATCCTTGGAAATTTAGAACATTCCTTTTTTTTGTTAATAAAATGGCAATGATAACCAAAACTAAAGGCCAATTGGTTATATACTCTGAGTGACTCCATGTGTATTTCTGGATAGTAAATCAATATAGTACAGCTCTAAGATTCAGTTTACTTAGAAGTTTCCCAACCCAATTTCTCACCCACTTCATTGAATTTAAACCAACAAGGTGGAGGAATCCATCATGGGGGTAGGGGTTGGGAGAATCCCAGAGCCTATGAAACTGTGTCACATAATGCAACGTGATTAATAAAAAAAAAAAAAAAAGAAAAGAAAAGAAAAAGAAAAAAAAAATAAGACTTCCTTACTGGAGTTTCATGGAGCAGAACAAGCTTGATCACACGAAAATTGACCTGCACCCCAAGGCTCTTGTGTTGGAAAAGGTTAAAAACCTAAAAACAAATAAAAATAAAAGTCCTGAAGCCAAAGCAAATACAACCTCATCTCTTTTGCTTTACGTTAGGATGCAGAAGTCTCCGTGTAGTTGAAAAACCTTATTATCACAAAGCAGGAAGGTCAGTTGGTGTTTGTGTACCTTTTAAAAATTTGCAAACATTTAATGTGTACTAAAGCACAGTTTCCAAGCCCTGGATTTCAGAGGCATCACTGCTTGGAAGCAACTAAAGTAGGTAGCTATGCCAAGTGCCACTGGCTGTGCCCAGGAGAGAGCTGAATAAGGACAGAAAATCTCAGGGTGTGAGACCTGTGTCTACTAAAAACCAGCCAAAGAACAGTAAGAACAGTAAAAATAGTAAAGTATATTTATTTTTGAACAGGTGATTCTAACCTTGCTTTCTGTGATAACTGGAATTGTGAGTGAACATCTGTGTTGGTTTTTTAAATTTCTACTTATTCTCCCTGTCCACCACCAATAATTGCTCTTTGCTACAATTATCTGACTCTTCCTTGAAAAAAGTTTACCCAACAGAGTAGACAATTCAGTTGAAAAATAAGTTTGGTAGTAAGCATCCCTAAATGCAGATACTAACTAGATGTCTGCAGGCCAGAAATTGTGAACCCATTAGCTACCTGTATTTCAGCTACAGTTTTTACCATTGGCCATTAGTTGAGTGAATCATATACTAGACTCCTACTTGACATTACATTACATACCCATAGAAGAGCTCAGTGGATTATCAGCCTCCAGTGGATTATCAACATCCACCTCACAATTAATCCAAAGTGCTGTTGATGGAGCTAGCCATGCATATAAACAAATGTCTTAATATTTTCACTGATTCTAACAAATGGCCTTTCAAAAAGGAGAAGAAAGGACACAGGAAAAACAAAAAAAGTAAATACAAATAGAGAATGGTATTTACCACAAGCAAAAGTAGAACTGAAAGTGTTTTTTTACTAGAAATATAAATATGGTTTTGACATCGCTTCTAGAATGATTGATTTGGTATACCTAAAATACCAAACCAGTAGTATCACTGATGTCAAAAAGGAAAGTGATAGTAATGAGTTAATTTTTAAAGAACTTCATTATCAATACTCACACATTTCTTCCTTAGCGTTTTCTTGAAAAAATTCCAAGCACACTTTAAAGTTTGCCTACCATATTTAAGATGATTAGAATGAATCTCCTGGCTGCGTCTGCTCCGTGATAGGAAACCATTGCAGGGTCTGCAACCACCACAGTCTCCATGTTGTATTCTTGAGGTAATTTGTATGAATATCGTTTCTCTCTTCCACTTTCTGTTACTTTTTTAGACCTAGGTCTTGCTTTATCTGCAACAGAGAATTGATTCTTATTATTTTTATTTTTATGTACCTCCATTTCAAGCAAAGTGAATACTATTAACCATTCATTAGAATAAGCTAACCTGTAAGTTCCCTGCAGGCATGAAGTCTCAAAGGATATCTGACTTTGAAGTATTTTTGGAACTGTCTGAGATGACTAGCTATACAGCTAATTTCAGGCAGATGTACCTGATTACTAAACCTTTATACAAGAGTTAGGAAGGGTTTTGCTCTACCTTTTAATAGAGCATCAAGAACACATACAGCCATAACCCTGTGGTGACAAGGATCCAAGGTGAGGCAAGCAAAAGCAGCTACCACAAACATAATATAAATTAAAAATTTGACAACATTAAGAAATTCTATGTATAAAAACATGCCGCAATCAGAAAAAAAAAAGCATGCCATTCATGTGGGAGAAGGTATTACCAGTATTTTTCCAGAATAAACAGAAAGTACACGAAATCAAAGGAAAATAAACTAATTAAAAAATAATTTGAACTTAAAAGAGCTTGAGCAGGTATTTATTGCAAAAGGATATCTACCTGGCTACCTAGCATATAACAAAGTATTCAATCTGATTAGTTTTTAGAGATATAAATTAAACCACAATTAAATATGTGGTTTAATATCCCAAGAATGGTTAGAGACTGTACTAAGTGTTAGTAAGAACATGGGAGCAACTGCAAACATCACACAAATATTTGCTGGAGTTCAAAATGGGATAAAGACTTTGGAAATTGCTTAGAAGTACCTACTAAAGTTCAATGTTTGCAAATCCAGTTGTCAAAGAGATGCCATATGCACCCAGCAAAAATGCGTACAAATTGCATGTACTGATTATTCAGAGCCACAATGTTTTTCACAGCAGAAATGGCAATTAATAGCATAATGGATAAATAAATGTATTTGCCTATTTGTATAATGGAATATTTGACAAAAAATGAAAAGAAACCAATGCTACAACTTCCAGAACTATGGATGAACATCATAAACAATGCTGAGGAAAAGAGGGCAATCAAAAAAACATGTAGCAAGGGTAATGCCCTAATATGGAAACATCAAAAAGTATGAAAATATGGGAGTCACACAAATCAGCAACAGACAGAACAACTGTCTCCCAGACCTCCCCCATCTCTTTTCCTATTCATTTCCCTTTGCACTCATTTTTCTATCTAAATGATAAGGATTTGGGGATTGCTATTCTCTTCGTCTAGGCTCAACTTCCCCCAGATGTATTTTCGATTTTTTCTACATCAAAAAAGCCTTTGTGATCATCCTGCCTAACAGAAACATATGCTGCCTAAGTATTATTTTCAATCTCCCTATTTTGCTTAATGTTGCTCCTGAGGCTAGAATAGTGCAGAGTATTTGTTAAAACAGTGTGTTTGATTCGCCTGCTTAAGTGTTATAACTTACTATAGGCGATACTTAATTAATTACTTTCTACTCTTAAGACTGTAAGTCCATTTCAACCACATAAAGGCGGTGACACAAAATTAAAACTAGCTAGGTTCTGATCAGAAACTCTAAACGAACTGCCATACTATGGTTAATTGCTTTCTTATAATAACATATGAAAAGCATTTACAGAAGCCTCTTTATGAAACCCAAGGCCTAATCAACTATGTAAAAATCATCAGGAAAAAAAACTCAAAAAAACCCTCAAATTGGAATGATAGAATTATCCCTTAAATGAGAATAAGATCTATTCTTCCTGAGAGTTTATATTACTACATAATTTAAAACATATTCAACAAACCATTTATATATATATATATATAATTAAATACATATTCTGCTAAAAATAGGTACTTGTGAGGAATTAACTGTAAATGCAACCAGACATACAAAAAGTAAATACGAAAATTTCTAAATCTGCTTCAAAAATTCAGATCATGTAAATACATTGTAAGCAAAATTATGGAAAAATGAAAGTATTTCTGAAACTGAATCTCTTATTAATATATAAGTAGGCTTTTTTATCCAAAAGACTTATGTGTGTGTGTGTTTGTTTGTTTGTTTGTTTGTTTGTTTGAAAATCAGAGCTACAGAGAGAGAGGGAGACAGAGAGAACAAGAGATCTTCCATCCACTGGTTCGCTCCCTTGAGGGCTGCAATGACCAAGACCAAGGCTAGGCTGAAGCGAGGTGCCAGAAGTTTCATTAGGACTTCTCACATCAGTGACAGAACCCAACCACTTGGACCATCTTCTACTCATCTCAGGCCATTAGCAAGGAGCTAGATCAAAAGTGGAGCACGCAGGCTTCAATACAAACTGGTGCTCACATGGGATGCTGGTGTCATGGGCAGTAGCTTTAATTTACTACATCATAACACTGGCTCCTGGAAGTAGACTGTTTAAAACTAAGTCCCTTTAACCATGATGAATGATTTAAATTTTGGCTGTGCCACTAACTAGGTTTTTATCTGTGGGACCAAATTCTAATCTGCTTCTGTTAGCATATTTATGTAAGTAAAGAGATGTAATGTACATGTCTATAAATCTGTTAGTGCAACATGTCTTATTAAACATGAAACACATATTAGCTATTGTGATTAATTTTGTCATAGAGAAGAATGAGTATGTTTTCTTCATGCTCTATGATTATCTTTAAGTGAACACTCATTTACACAAGAGTAAGATATTTTTAGGAGTATATTCTATGTTCTCTGTTATATTTAGATTTTTTTAAAGTTTTTTTTTGAAACACAGAATTACAGAGAGAAATGAAAAGAAAGAGAGCTGGATCAGAAATGAAGACGCCAGGACTCGAACCACTGCCCATATGGGATATTGCATTGTAGCTTAACCTACTGCCCCCCTTTCTAGGCGTCAAAACATTGATTTTAACAAACTCAATTATGAAATAAAATGAACAAAAATCTAAGGGTCATTGGTCAAAATAAAGGCACTTTTTGACATTAAGAACATAAGAAAATTCCTAAGGCAACTCAGTTTTATTCTTTACACTTCTGCAATAACTAGCCCATTGAAATCACTGTCTGCATCAATTTCTTTGATTTCTAGGATGCTTTATTTTATAAAAGAGAAACCTGAATTGTATTTCAAGGGTTCAAAAGAGGCAGATAGGCTCTATACTTCCTAGCTCTATGTTATAGTTCACAACATCACTGGAACAAACACTGAAGCTTAGAGAAGTGAGAGACTGCAGACTCAGGGTCCTAAACTCTGACGGATGCAAAAAGTACAGGAAAACAACACAGACTTGTGTAGGTAGATACAGAAGGACCTCCCAAGATACTGCTGCAGCATGACTGGGTTATAGGAAAAGAAAGGAAAACCTTGAAGCAAGCCAGGGAGTCTGGAAGCTTGAAAGGTTATGGTACACTGGGCCAGACATGAAAGATGTCCAAAGTCTCTAGTGTTACTGTGAATGAAATACTCAATAACCATCTCAGAGTCCACGATTAGAAATGTGGCTGCCTTGTTTCCCAGCTTCAATTACTGTATCCAGATAGGGTTCACAGGTAAGCATTTTCATGGAGTTTCTAGGTGTAACTGTTTTTATTTATTTTTGTTGTTGTTGTTGTTAATCATCCTTAAAGTCAGAAGACATGAAAAATAAAGAAAGAGGGAGAGATCTGTCACCCACTGATTGACTCCTCAAATGGCTACAAAAGCCAGCACTGGGTCTGGCTGGAATCAGAACCAAGAAGTGTCATTCATATTGCACATGTGGTGCAGGAGCTCAGTTTTGGACCATCATCTGGGGCTTCCCCAGGCACATTAACAGGAAGTTGGACTGGAAACAGAGAAAACAGGGCTCTAACCAGCACTTTGCTATAGGATGCCAGTGTCACAAATGGTGACTCATTCTGCTATGCCACAGTGTAGGTCCTCAACAGAGCACACAGGCCCTTTAATTATTCAGCCCATGACTCTTTTTCCAGGGCATGTCAAGTACAGATATTTGGCTTTGCTTTAACTCTCCCAGTTTATACCTTCCCATGTCTTTACACCTTCACATGTGTTGTTCTATTTGCCTGAAATCTCTCGCTTCACAGCCATGTAACAGTGTATGTGCAAATGTCCACATGTGTTTTTAATATTCACAAAAAAAACCTCAAGTCTAAGGACAGTGTTAAAGTTCAGATATCACTAACCCATGTTCAATATTGAGAATGGAATATGAGAGAGATAATGTCAAGCTTCCCAAGATCACACAGTTAGGACATGGTAGCATAGGGATGTGAACCCAGGCCGTCTGACACTGAAGTTCCCCTACTAGTGTCTGTCCGTCCCCTTTCTTTTCCCCTGGGCTTGGTAAGCTTCACTTGATCTTTGAGGATTAGGTCCCTACTTGCAGAAGATTTTAGCTCTTGCATGCTAATTCCCCAGCAGTTCTTATTACACTTGGTGACTTAGCGGTGTGTCTGAAATAACACACTCTTCACCTCTGAGGGAGTTGTGTCATTAGCTCAGCATCCTTATATGGAGACCAACTGTGCTGCTGTTGTGAGCGAAGCTCCAGTTTAAAGGTCTAAGCAATGACCCAAGATAACTTAGACAGATTGACACTGACGGTGAGACCTGAACCTGAGTCCTCTACATCATCTTGTAAAATAACACAGTGAAGATACATCAAATAGGAGGATATCCAGGAAAATTTCCGTATAATCAACATTATAATCTATCAAAGCCACTGAAATGATGAAAGTGGAAGACTGCAAAAGTTTAGGCTACAGATAAGTTTAACTGATGATTGTACTTCACAGAGGCAAACCTGGGCCACATTATTAATATGCTGGCACATAAGCCTAAAGCAAGACAGGAGAGCCACAGCTGCACATAACAGTAAAGATGAACACATATTTTATTTTAAAGACTGACATTTCTAAAATTATTTTAATATTCCTGGCCTTTAAAAGTATCCCAAAACTGCTAAGCTTAGTAAAGTATCCAGCTGACCACAGCTTAACACTCCCTGCAAATCCCTGAAATGAACAAGTCAACATTAGCATGCAACAGTCACACCTTCAGAGCCTTCAGAAACATTATGAAGGATGTTTGCCAAATACAAACTGTGATTTTATGCTTCATTAATCTACGAAACTAAGAAATTTGTAGAAAATGTTCTTCCATTCATAATGGCATGCAGTGTCTGCATTGCGTCACCCATTTGCATGATTAATTACAACAGGTGAAACTTACTAAGATCCAAAAGTACACAGTACAGATTGTCAGCATAATTCACATAAAACAATCCCTTTAAACAAATGAATTCCAAATTTTTGCTGTTGACTTTTTATCATTTCACAAGACAAACCTTTTGATTTATTCATGTTTTCTGCTTGATAAGGTTGTAAATTTGTTGAGCTATCCTTAACTCCTTTGTAGAATGGGGGAGTGGCAGAGATAATTAAATTGACTTGAATGCGTGCACAGGATAGTGTGACAGACTCATAACCACTTTTGAAGATAGTTCCTATGCAAATTCAGATCACAGGTCTTCACACATACATGTGAAGAGAAGATGCAGATTAATCTGAGATAAATACATCCTAAACAGAAACCCATTTTTCTTTTCTCAATCCAAGTGTTTTAGGAAATTGAAGATATGAACATCTTATGGTCTCTGCAAATATTATTTATCATCACAGTTCACAATCTAAACTAGCCCCAAAGGCCATAACCCAACTTGAGATTTGACATCTTGGTACCAACTACATTATCACTTCATTTCAAAGCTGAAATTCAAATGTTAAAGTCTTCACACTTAAAACTCATGAGTTCACATTTCCTCTGGCTGTATATGGAAATACTGCCCACAGTACTGAATATTCGTTGAGATTTCTGGATTAGATATCTTAAGGAATTTTACTAGGAAAACCTTATTTTATTTTTAATATTGGCGATGACTTTTAAGTCTCGTTAACCTAACAGAAATCATTCCTTTTCCTTAGCATTCCTGCAGATGTCACAGTTGTCTGCCTAACAGAAGGAAGCAAATGTACGAAACAGTCATCCTCATTTTATTTCTGTGAAGAATTGGCAGCCACATGGAGATGAGGATCTGATGGCTGGATTGTTTATGGGCTACTAAAAACTTCCAGACTTAGGGCTTCAGAAGCTGATCTTAAAAATGTTAAAGTCTAAATATGTTTTAATATATACATCTTTAACAATCCCACTAATGTTAATCTCCAAGAAGACATTTTAGATGGGTGAGAGCAAAAGTAGAGGATACCTCTAGTCAAAGTAACGAGACACCTAAGATGTTCTCCTAAACGTAGCCTAAAATATGTCGTGGGCTCATGGTATTCAGTTTCAGGGTATCTGGAATTCTATCAATGTCATTTCTTATCTAGGGAAGTGAACAGGATCTAATGAAACTGTTCAAGAAAGGTCTGTGGCACATTACATGTAAATCTGCAAAATCTTTTTTAGTTTCCATTCTTTGATACAAAATTGTAATAGTGCTTTGCAGAAAACCGAACTCTGAAACACATTTAATTATTACTAACAAAAACAGATCACAAACAAATACATAATTCTCAGCAGCAGATGAGACAGACAGTGGAGGAGGGCATGTTTGAAAAAATTCATCTCACATTGTATGTTTAGTTAAACCATTTTTGGAAAAAGCATTACCTGAAATGACACCACAGTAATGACTGTGGACAGCTGATTTCTCAGAGCCCTTATCCTCCACGGACCTTTTCTGCCTATACACACGGTGCGGGTGGCCTGTTATGGCCACTGTATCATTGAGCGGCTCAATAAATAGGAAGTCCTCATTGAGTTGTATGAATCCCATCTGGAATACATAACACAAGAAGAGGTGTAAGAAAAACCATTTAAAATGTACTTTCTGGTTCCTTTATTCATAGAGTCTATTTGCTTTAGCACATTCTTCTAATGAAAATATCTCAGCAAGCTCCTGGAAAGGCAACCATCTTCCCACTTTATTACTTCATCTTGATACACTTATGGCACTTGTGTCAGCTTTATTTCGTTAACCCTCGCATGTGTGGGTGGGAAGCTGGATGCCAGGAACAGACACACAGCAAAGATTCCAGAATGTTATATAGGCTCATTTTGGGAGATGCATAGGATCAACTTTCATGTACAGCATGTATAAGAAGAGTAATAGAGCTTTTGATTGCATATACCACATAGTCCAACATTTGGGCAATTACAATTTAATAAAGTAGTTCATGTATCACATCAAGGCAAATCTAGGAGAAAGAGCATGGAAACAAACCTACAAAATATTCTTAAAGTGTGTTAGGCACAATATAAAACCTTTGCAGAATAAGTCTGAAAAAAAAATGAAACATCACTTACATAAACAAGTTAATTTCATATAGTGCCATGGTGCAAATTGCATCCAGTTGTAGACCAAGGGTTATAAACTGCAAAATATGGTTAGGATCAATAAAAATATGAAGTAGTTGTTATCCTTGTAATATTGAGGTTAAGCCTAGTTGTTTCTTTCCTTGGTTAGAATATAAATTAGTTTGCTAATAGTGTTCCCCATGTAATAAAATGTTGTGAATCTTATTCCATTTTTGTATTTAAATCTACATTATTAATATATAAATAGCAGGTATTTGATGATGGTATCTCTTTAGTACATTTTTTGAAAAAATAATCTCTTAGTTTTAAGAAGTTAAAATTAATTCTCAGTCTAGTCATATTTATTTCTTTTGTTTGTATTAACCATAGGAAATTTATGTATAATTCATTTTAATTTGGTCCACACAGAGTTAGCATGATATACTTATTAAGATATATTGTAATAGTTGTATTAAAAGCTTATATATAGACCTTTTTAGAAACAAGGTTACTTCTAAAAAGGAAAAATGTTGGAATACTTATAAACGGTGACTCATTCATTCAACACATACTTGCTCTCTGATTGTGTATGCTGGGCTCCGTTGGCATATTTAGCAGCAAGTGCTACAATATGCCTGTTGTGAGAGCAGGACTCTCCCCACAACACACACAATCTTCCATCAGGGTTCCATGCCTCTCTAGACACTGACTGTAGACAGCAAATGGCAGAAAAGCTTAGAGTTTTCTGTACTTGCTCAGTGGGCTCACTATTGCCATTTGCTTTATCTGCACTGTGGTTTTATGAAGTATAGAGGCACATGAACCCAAATTAACCTCTGCACCAAGGCCCCAACATTCCCCAGGCCACAGGTAGGGAGCATGGCTTGACATTTTGCAAACAAGATTATTTGCATGAACATATTATCTAAAACAAATGCAAACTATCTAGGTATTTCCCGCCTAGATTGTCCTGTTTTAGTTTTTTACTCAGAATGATTTAAACCATTTGGAAACATTTCATGAAGATATCTGGAAGCAAATCTTAGTGCTTGAAAAAAAGCAAAACAATATTCTTGACTGAAAAATCAAAGCCATTTGTTTAACAGGATGTTTAATAAGATAACCAATCCACTGGCCAGTGTAAGGTGTTTCATGTGCTGGGGAGATATCTGAGGAGCACATGTGTTTTGGTGGTAAATAGTGGGAACAAATCCCTAAAAGGATTTGGCATCAGTACATGATTATGAAAATATTTAATTCAAATATCTGGTTTTCTATATCAGAAATTCTATTTAAGTGATTTTTCCCTCCATTTAGGTGGGGGAGGGAGGTATGGAAATATTATAGCATATATCTAAGTAAATAAAACATTATGTAGCTTGAAAGACAAGCATAATACAGGACTTGGCATAGATTAATACCTTTGATTTTACCCAAACGAAATGTTATTTCGACATTACTATAACTGGGTGTGATTTCCTATGTATTTGCATATTCTATATAAATACTTGCATGAAAATGCATGTCCTCCTCCATACATAGCTTATTGTCTCATCATTCTAAAACACTCTTCAGGATTTATTCCTTTCACTGTTTACCTTTTATGCCCAGAGGACTAAATACCCTTAATAAAGATACTATAAACTAGATATAAAACTATGATAAACTCTTGCCTACATCTCCATGTTTATTTTTTTCTATTCAAGTTTTATGCACACCTAGAGCAAACAAAATTTAATTGTACAAATATCACATATTTCAGGATAACTTCTAGTTGAATCATATCCTTGGAAATCACACATGCTGCCTTGGCTTCCCAGAAAGTCACTCTTGCTGTGAAGAGCTGCCAGTTCTGCAATATGAAGCAAACCCTGTCTCATTTCCAGAACAACCCCTACCCTGCCTGTCCACCTTTACTTGCATGTTTGCTAGATGTGCTGTAAGTCTACTGTGGGTATTGTTTCAGATCTCACATCAGATTATGAGCTACTGGAAGGGACAGTCAAGGTCTTCATGCCTCTAATACTGGTACACAGCAGAAGCCTAAGGAAGGTTGCTTTTAACTTAGTAGACTTTAAACTATTTTCTTTTGAGATAAAAGACATCAATTCATTGCTCTGAAGAGCATCTAAAACCTTCACCAAGCCAGTGAGGCGGGCCGATCTCACCTCTGCTTCCTCTCTCGACCACTTCCAAGGTTAGTTTGCTAAATGCTCAAGTGTATTTTTTTCTTGGCCAAAGAGCTTCAAAGAGAATCATAAAATTATAACAACAGAAGAACACTGTTCATCTGAGCACTAGGACAGTTGAAAACCAAGGAAACCTGGCCTGAGAAATATGATGCAGCTTGCCCTGTATCACAGAGTTCAGGCTGCAGTCTGTCTTCCAAGTTAATTTTTGTTCTTAATATGTCTGCTACTATTTGCTTGTTACCCATATTCTAATTTCATTTCCACCAACTTTCTTGGCTCCATGTCCCTTGCCCCCAAACTTTAAATTGTTCTGAGGTCACCTACAATTTCCTTTTATTTTCTTCTCTATATTTGATCCTTGACTACTGTCTTTTCATCAAATTTGCATCATACTTGTCATACTCTATAGCAATTATTTCTTTTAAAAAAATCTTTCGGGCCCGGCTCGGCGGCGTGGCCTAGCGGCTAAAGTCCTCGCCTTGAAAGCCCCGGGATCCCATATGGGCGCTGGTTCTAATCCCGGCAGCTCCACTTCCCATCCAGCTCCCTGCTTGTGGCCTGGGAAAGCAGTCGAGGACGGCCCAAAGCATTGGGACCCTGCACCCGCGTGGGAGACCTGGAAGAGGTTCCTGGTCCCGTCATCGGATTGGTGCACACCGGCCCATTGCGGCTCACTTGGGGAGTGAATCGTCGGATGGAAGATCTTCCTCTCTGTCTCTCCTCCTCTCTATATATCCGGCTTTCCAATAATAATAATAATAATCATAAATCTAAAAAAATCTTTCATTTATTATTATTATTATCATTTTGTGACACAGTTCCATAGACCCCTGGGATTTCCCTTATCCTCTCTCCAGTCATCCTCCCACCCGCCTCCCTGAGTTCCCTTATATCATTACTAAGGTATAGTTCTTCATACACAGTCATATGTCCATTATTGTGGGATGGACAATGGCAGAGAGTTCAACATCCTATTCTGGCAATTATTTCTTGCCTTGAACAAGCATGTTCCTCATCGCCAGGCCAAGCTAAGATGGGACAGCTGTTCCATGCATCCTCCACTCCGTATCTTGGAAACCACCTTCTCAGCTGCTCTGCCTAAGGCCCTGGCTCCCCTGAGTGCCCTTCTCCTTGGGGCTCACTTCCATTCTTTCACCTCATTTGTATCATCATTCCATCCAAAACAGCACCTCCTTTCTACATCTCTATAACTATATAACTATCTCTGTTTATAGACTTGCCTTTTATCCAGTTGTCCAGGCTGAAATTACAGTTTTTACTCTTCCCTTTCAAACTTAAAGTGTATGCAAGAAAACAGCCATGGAAGAAAAGAGTTTGCCTATACTCCAGGAACTTCATATGCATTATTTATCTTAATTTACTAACCTGGGAAAGCATATGTGAATTTCACAAGGGTAGAAAAAAAGCCAGTTTCAAAAAGATCTACAGTGTCTTAAGATCACAAATCATTACTTGATGAAGGCAGGATACAAAACAAAGACAATGTGGCTCCAAGTGCAAACTGCTTTTATGAAACTCTAAAAAAGCCAGGCCTGATGTAGGACACTTATGTCAAATAATCCTTATCTTTAACAAATTTTGCACTAAGGATTTGGACATTAAACACCTCACGGATGGGAAGTACTCAAAACTTGATATTAATAACAAGACCAGATCCTATCCCTCAGAGAGCAAAAGACAAAAATATTGCATCCAAGATTCTGAAGCTTGTGTCCAACTAATTTTTTCATGTAATCACACTCCATCTGCCAAAGGTGCCCTAGCTTTTAGGGGCAGTGGGCTTAGTCTGGAGGCCTCCATCCAGACGGATGCTCAACATTTTCCCTATGGCACATAGGGCTTCAGTCTTTCTTTCCTTCTTCCTTTATCTTAATTCTGCTTTCTTGCTTCAGATGTTCTGTGATCATAAAACTAGAGCTTTTAAATCAGGAACATAGTTAAAATAGTTTTAAAAATATAAGTATCCAACAATCCCACCATATAGGACGGTGCAAATATATATGTATACTTCTCACAAAGAGGTCAACACATGTGCAGACACACATACCTTCTTGTTCATGTGTGTGAGTGCATGTGTACGTACATTTCGATTTTATCTTCTGATTTTTCTTTTGTGTTTAAGAATAGCTTTGATTTCTTAATAGTATTCAGGCATGCTTATAAGCATAGTTCATAATTGGTTCATAAAGGTTAACTGCAAAACACATTGCAGTTTTAGTAACTACTCACCCATTCAGCCTTTAACTCAATATAAAGAGCAACAACTTTGGACAGTCAGATCTTGCAATATGGCAGTGACTACGGGTAGCAAAACCCATCATCATCTGTCACTACAGGAGTGCAAACAATGCTCTGTCTATCAACTTAGTGCCAAACACTTGTTTGCTATTCACAACAATTTGTTAAGATTTATGGGCATCATCTGTATAATGATGTATAAGGTATATTTATTGGCACTCTACTCCGAATTCTAAAAATTAAGTTAAACATAGCTTGTCCACAGAGTTGACAGTGGCAAACTGGGAAGTTAACCCACAGTTGTCCAAGGAGAAGCAAAAGATCCCTAGACATTACAGGGCAGCTAGGAAGCACAGTCTCCCAGGAACTATACATGTGACCCACAAGACAGCATCCCCGTGAGCATCCGGCAAGCACAGAGCTAGGCAGTCACTCTCCACTAACATCAATGGGCGCCTAAGAACTTTCTCCTCTTTGTACGCTGAGTAGCAGTAGTCTGCGAGGCACCAGAGCATTGACCAGGAGGATCAAGAGAGGATCTAAAGAGGAGACCAGGAGCAGTGAAAACTCTAGAGAGGAAAACAAGGACTCAAGCTTCATGCTTCCTTTCACCCAACATGCACTTGGTTTGAAGAAAACTGGAATGTGGGGAGAAAACAGCAGAGAAATGTTAACTTGATGTGATATTCAAGGTGTAATGACACAAAAGACTTTTTGTAACTCAGTCTGCCACAGTGCTTCTGAAAGCCTGAGCAAACCAACCAACCACAACACCCAAGCAAACTAGGAATTAAAACAAAGACTAACAAAATCTCTCGTTGTTCTGTTTCTCTTGAATATTGCTTATTTAATGAAAACTTACAAGGGGATAATGTGAACTCAGGTAGTGCCAAGTACTATGAAGGGATTAGAAAGTGATGTGGGAATGGCCAGTTGGACGGAAGACAGCTGAGAAAAGACAGCATATGAGCAGTGACCAGGCCAAGTTGTACAGGGAGAAAATCTTAGATAGGGAAGCCAAGGTCAGCCAGGAGAACACACCTGGCCTGCCGAGGAGATGCAAGGCCTGACAGCTAGAATGGGATGAGACAATGGGAAACAACTGCCAGCAAGAATCCCAGGAGCATTCTGCAGCAGCATCCATCCATGTGATTCATACAGAAACAGAGCCTAATGAAAGTCTTCAGGTTTTCAACTCTCCCTCTCTTCCTGGACAAGTATAACAGGGCACATCAAGATGGCTTCTAGAGTTGTAAACTCAACTCTGACATAGTTGATTTACATAACAATGATACTGGAATGGATTTCACTCCTACAAAGAAAAACCTCTGATTATGCTGAATAAATCTACTTTCCTTCTGTCTGTCCCCTGGACATGTGACAGAGACATGGTTTTAAAAACAGTTTCCAAAGCATCCCTTTAACACTGCTATAACCACACAGGATAACAAGCATGACAATGAAGACAACTGTTCTTCAGCTTTTGTGATAAATCAATGAAAGGCAAGTAAAAAAGACAGGAAAAATGGACAAGAAATTTCCCTTCTGACATTTAAGTACTGATTTTGTTGCTGCTGTTTCTCGCTTTCTACTCTGTTTTGTTCAGATCAAGCAAATTACTGAATTTAATATACTTTCATCAATCCACTCACTTTATCTCTGATGTTTATAATTATTTTTAATAAATACTTTTGAGTGCCTATGAAACATCTTAAAGGAATAAATTTTACATTAAGTCTGTTTGTTAGCTGATGAATCAGAAAAACTTGCATAGTATTTTCCTGATGATTGCTTAATGTATGTCATAACGGCACACATTGAACATCTGGATAAAGCAGTGTGCAAGCCACTGAAGATACAAGCAAGAAAACTGATCATTCCTTGTCCTCATGGAAGGGGATAAGCATGATACATTCAAAAGAAGTTAAGAGGGGGCTTGGCGGCGTGGCCTAGTGGCTAAGGTCCCCGCCTTGATCCCATATGGCCCCTGGTTCTAATCCCGGCGGCTCCACTTCCTCTCTATCTCTCCTCCTCTCAATATATCTGACTTTGTAATAAAAATAAAATAAATCTTAAAAAAAAAAAAAAAAGAAGTTAAGAAAGTAGCATTTATAAGATGTGCATTAAAGACACAATTAAGGATCTGAATGAAATCAAAGTGGGGAAATGAGAAGCTGAAGAAGGTGGCAGAGTAAAGCCCTTTCAAGGAGACAGCATTTCAGGCGTGACCTGAACTCAAAGAATGAAACAGTCATGCGAAAAAACACGCAAGTGAAGAAAGGCAGTGGTGTTGCGGGCAGAGGGATGCCAGGTACCAAAGCTAGGAATCTCAGAAAAATATGGCAGGAACTCAGTATATCCACTGTGTGTTCACAAAGGGGTACACTTTGGGGTGAGTTGGTCTAGTGATTGGAATGCAGTTTTAAAACCCACATCCCATGTCAAAGTGTGTAGATTCAAGTCCTGGCTCTGCTCATGACTCCAGCTTCCTCTTAATGTACCAAATAATTGGTCCTGTTACTTACAGGGGAGACCTGGACTGAGTTCCAGCTCTCAGCTTTAGCTTGTCACAGCCTTAACCATTGCAGGCATTTGGGCAGGGAAGCAGTAGACAGGATCTTCTCTCTCTCTCGCTCTCGCTCTCGCTCTCGCTCTCTCGCTCTCTCGTTCTCTTTTTCTGTGTGTGTGTGTCTTCCTAATAAATATTTTTAAATGAACATTCTAAAACCACTATTTCGAGCAATCTAAGTTTTTTGTCCTCATGTTGTTTATGAAACAGTAAAACATACATTTTAGTAAACGGAAGATAAATGTGAAATAATCTGTCGTACTTCCTAATATAGAGGCAAGTGGAAGAATCAGGATTGGTCCTGGAAGGCAGAAATCAGGAAAAGGGACAAGGGGGTGAGCATTTCATTTTTCCATCCTAATTCCTACAGAAATCATTTCATTAAAAAAAAAAATACCTGAGGGGCTTAGGCCAAACTCTAACATTAAATAAAGGTTGGGATGGACAGATGCAAGACTTGTTGGAAAGCAGATAGAATAATTAAATTAATAAACAGGAGTGGACATCACCATGTAGCATGTCACAGTGCCTGCCCAGATCTGACTCCTGCCTTTGGCTTTTGACTCCAGCTTCTTGCCAGTGCAGACCTGGGAGGCAACAGATGTTGGTTCACATTCTCCAGTCTTAGCCACCCACATGACAGACCTGGACTGATGTCAAGGCTCCTAACTTCAGAAAGGCCCAGCCCAGCTGTCGCAGGCACTTGTGAAATGAACCAGCACATGGGAACCCTCAGTCTCTATGACTCCAAAATAAAAGGAATTATTTAGTTTTTAAAAAATAAATAAAGGGCCCAGCGTGGTAGCATAGCGGCTAAATCCCTCGCCTTGAATGTGCCTGGATCCCATATGGGCGCTGGTTCTAATCCCGGCAGCTCCACTTCCCATCCAGCTCCCTGCTTGTGGCCTGGAGGGGAAGTGGAGGACGGCCCAAAGTCTTGGGACCTGCACCTGTGTGGGAGATCTGGAGGAAGCTCCTGGCTCCTGGGTTCAGATTGTCTCAGCTATTGTGGTCACTTGGGGAGTGAATCATCAGATGGAAGATCTTCCTCTCTGTCTTTCCTCCTCTCTGTATATATCTGACTTTGCAATAAAATAAATCTTTAAAAAATGAATAAATAAATAAAAATAGTAAAGAGTGGTAAATTGGTGTAAGGTCAGAAAATGTACAGATAAACAAATATTCTGTTAAAGATTTCCCTGCTGACATGGAGGCAGAGGCAGTGAGAGGACGCACATACACACAGACGTACACAAATAGCCCAAAAAGAACAGAGAGGATGGCAGTATAATGATTCAGTTAGAACTCTCCAGACCAGCAGAAGACATTCAGATTTTACTGGAAGCCTAATTTGAGACAGCTGACAGTGGATAGCATACTATGACATAAACTCTAAAGACCATTCCTGTTTGTGGAAAACATATTACAAGGATGACAAGAGTGGGATGGGGTAGGTCAGTTTGAAGTCGGTTCCAACCGTCCAAGTGCAAGAGCATGGTAGCCAGACTGATGAGGCAACATATGGTGGCTGCACTACTGATGGGGGAAAGCAAGACCATGTGAGATTTATTTCGGACTCTCACCTGCATTCTGAGGCTGTCAGTCAAGTGTGTTCCCAGTGTGATGATGGGACATGGGGAGTAAACGATAAATCCATAATCAGTTCTGAGTGCTCAAGGAGCAGAGATAGGTGTCTGTAACTGAGATACAGTGGTCAGACTGTGGAGGACACAACTGATTTTTTAAAAGATTTATATTGGAAATGGAGATTTGCAGAGAGAGAGAAACAGAGAGGAAGATCTTCCTTCTGTTGGTTCACTCCCCAAATGGCTACAATGGCCAGAGCTGAGCTGAGCTGAGCTGAAGCCCAGAGCTAGGAGCCAGGCGTGTCCTCGGGATCTCTCACCCTGGTGCAGGAGCTCAAGGCTCTGCGCCATCTTCCACTGCTTTAAAGTTATAAGCAGGGAGCTGGATGGGAAGTGGAGCGGCTGGGAAACACAAACCAGATCCTATATAGGATGCCAGCACTTGCAGGTGGAGCATTAGTCAGTTAAGCCACCATGCTGGCCCTGGAAACAAGTTTTCATAACAGAGAATGGAAATTCAAAAGTCTCTGTGACGTCCAAATGGAGAACCTGAGTTGACACTTGGAGTACGGAGCTTACGGGAGGATTTTAAGATAGATACAAACATCTGTCTAGGAACTGTCATCTCAAGATCATTTTCAGTCCACGGAAATGAATGATAATCTCCACAGAACAAAGAGAAAAGAAGGCCTAAGAATGCGAGCAAACAGGGAAGTTGAGACGCAGACATGGGACAGCCAAGGAGACAGAAGGAAGGGCTGGATGAGGTGAAAGAAAAGGGGGAAGTTGTATACATTTTTCAGGTTAAAAAAAAAAAAACAAAAAAACAAAAACACTACCTCGAGTGTCTTTGAGGAAAACAGGAATAAGCCCTATTTCCATTCTCTACAAGAACACATTACCTCTGTGGAACCCACACTGTTCAAGGTTAACAACTCTGTAGTGCAGCCATGCACAGTGATCAAACAGATGTGCTCGTGTTTCTGTTAAATTTTGTTAAATTCAACAACACAGAAATATTTCCATGGCTTCATCAATCAGGATTCTCAGAAGTCATAACAACTGCTGGAAATGAATTTTACTTGTTTCATGGGGAGTTAATGGATGTTTTTATATTTATCAACTACCTTTACTTGACCTATATTCTTTTTTAAAGAAGAAAACTCAGCTTCCAGCTTGCCACTCACTCTAGAACTTGGTGCCTGCTTGTGGTACATCTAGTTACGAAAGGGTTAGCCACTCCATGATTTCTCGGAGCCATTCACCATGGCAGCACTTATCTCATGCGATTCCATGAGAAGAACTGAATGAGACCACAGAGAAGGCTCCACAGCTGCAGTTTGGGGAAGTACTCCTCACTGCCAGGTCTTACTGGTGACCTCACAATTGACAGAGAAGTTGCCAACCTCCTACGTATCCCTAGAGAGCAGATGCAAATCCATTTTGCCATGGAAACAAGATTAGTGGAGCAAACTACTAAAGGACCATAGTATGGGCTCTCAGAGACATGGAAAACTCACTGTGACTTATTTTTAGGATTCAACTAAAGGTCAACTGAACACAACAGCTAATTTGTTCAACAAAATTTACCAACCACGTACTACGTGTCAGTGAATGTCCTAAAGGAGGCAAACACAACAGTTTGTGAAACAAGGAGACATTCTTAAAACAAACCACCATTCTTTACACATCCTTACAATGCTTAAGGTGTTTACATAGCATAGATTCTGAAGTTATCTTCCTCATTTACACCCACACCAAGAAAATGTGATAGTGTTATTTCTTTCCAATTCTGATCTTTGAATAATCCTTTAAACTGTATTCTGAATAATATGAAACAATATCCAAGAACTTAACATGGTATTCTTCTAGTAAAAGAACAGAAACAAACTTTATACAATCAGAGTTCTATCTTGCATGGCCTGTTTCTTAACCAGGGAAACCTTAAATGCAAATACATATATGTCAAAGGAGAGCTTAAAGAACATGCTTGACTTTTTAACCTTCCAGCCCTTCTTTCCTCTTTTATAAATGTCCCATTTGTGAGTACAGAAAACACTAATAATACCTCATACTGATTTATTAGAGACTGCCCTATGAGAACATATACAACTAAAGAGCTGAAATAATATAGTATAAACTCTGCAACCCAAAGCTTTCTGCACATACCAGACCACATCATGGATACTACACCCATGCACCATGTTTCACAAAAGACATTTATATACTAGAGAACATCGAAACATGAAATTAAGGGTCATTTGGTTCCAAATTCCTCGTCCAGAATGTATCATTCATCATCATCATTGATAAATATTTAAAGTTCTGTGTACACATTTCAATCACCACTAGAGTCCTCCCCACTCTGAGGCAATCCAGGCATCAATAGATAGCGGTAACTTCCAGAATGATGAAAAAAAAAGCCCAGAATTCCACTAATGTACACAGATCTTCAAACTGCATCTTGAACAACTTTTTGTGCCTCAGATATATGATGAATACTCTCATGGCCCTGTTACTGTCAGCATTTCACATTTCTTTCTTTTTGTCACTATTCAGGCATGATCTCTAGTTTATAAATGTCTTTCTTGGGTTTGAATTCCTTTCATTCTACAGCATAGGAGGGGATGCTAAATGAGAAGTGTTTCCAGCATGTAGAATGAGCTGGAAAAAGTGACTATGAATAACATTGTAAGATCCTAGGACGGACTGACAAAAGATAACATGATTAAAAATTATTTGTCTTTCAAGCTTTATTAGGAAGTACTTCAGAATTTCAGAAATGTAAAGAATAATGAGAGTCTTCAGGTATCTGATCCTAATTTAATAAAACAATATTTATTTGATATGAATCTTTGGAAAAATAACATCACTGATACAGCTGAGCTGAACCAGGTACATACTCCCCAAACTCTTTTTTTTCTTTTGCTCAAAAATAACTGCCATACTGAAAATAGTGGACAAGCTTTTACACTTATGAATTCATTTTCACTATATTTTTTGCCATTAAAAATATTACAAAAAGTATATCTGGAATTATTTGTAAGAGCTGTACTAAGGACAGCCTATGGAGGTAGGAAAGGATTTAATTTGGAGACTGGCTAAAGTTAGGATAGTATTGGTGGCAGCTGGTTGGCGGTTCAGATTCAAGATACATTTTAAAGGTAGAATTGAAAATGCACTGAAATTCGGATGTGCAGTTTGCAGGAACTGGGAAATCTGCAATGTGAGGATCACAATGTACTAGCCCCTGTCAGATGAAACTATACAGCCATCAATTACATGGAGAACAATGTGGAAAGAGCAGAGTTAGCAAAGGGACATAACCAGTTCCATTTGGGATGTAAACCTGATATATTAGATCTCATGGTGAAATGACAGGTATGTAGCTGGATATGCCAGCCTGCAGTCCAGAGGAGAGGGCTGAACTGGCTCTATGTATTCTGGAGTCACTGGCATGCAATACTGTTTGGATCACGAGAATGGATGATATCAATAGGAGTGTGACTAGAGAAGGGAAAGCCCACACTAAGAGTAGATCACATGCTATAAACAGATGATGAAAAGGGAGATACAAAGGTTTTAAGAAACAGCAGTCAGAGGTGTACATCCAGGATGGCAAATGGCAAAAACACATAAGAAGAAAGTTACAGCCAACTCTACTGAAGGTAAAACAAAATGATAATCTCAGTAGTTCCACTGAATACTTTTCTCATTAGTTCCACAACCTTTATCATTTGCAGTCAGCTATTCCGGAATATTTTATTTACAATTGAAAATAAAAGACTAGTGCCATTCAATGCCATATTTCATTAATGCTAAGTGCAATATAAATTTTAGTGGAAGATGTTGAAAATGTTTTACCCAAAATTCATCACATATTTTTTTGCAAACATAATGTTTATAGATAGATTTTCGTGGTTTGAAAGGAAAATGAAATAGTATAGAAATACTTGAAAGCCATTATATCAAGAAAAATATAAAGTAAGAAGATGTAGTTCCTATAGAATAACACATGGGTAATTGCCACCTCTGACTTCTGTATTGGTTATAATAAAGGATAGGAATAAAGTGATTTTATTTCCATGCAAAACTACTGAAACGAACTGTAGAGCATCTCTTTCACTGTTTTAAACTTTCATATTGTTATATGCAGCCAAGGTGTTATCTCAGTAGTCTCAGACACTAGTTCTATTATCCAAAAGACTTAATTATAGATTATTTTAGTATTTGAAAATTAAATCAGAGTCATACTAATATTCTTATCTGTTAGATCAGCTGTAGCTTTGCATAATTAGAATCAAAGACAGAAGCAAGAACTATCTCCTCATGGACATCATTATTCATTTAAAGAATATTCTACCTAAGTATTCTCATCCCAATGGATTCAGTAATTCCTTCAAAAGCATAACTAATGGGGCAGGCATCTGGGACAGTGCTTCACACCTCCTTTAGGGATCTTTTCATCCCATATTGGAGTGCCTGGTGTAAGCCCTAGACTCTACTTCTGACCCAGCTACCAGCCAGCTTCACAATAGGGGACAACCAGGTGATGGCTCAAGTACTTGAGTCCCTTGCTATCCATAAGAAAGACCCTGGAGCAGTTCTAGACCCCTGCCTTTGGCCTGGCCCAACCTCATTATCACAAAAATGTAGGGAATCAATCAGCAGGTTAGAAGGCTGAGTGTATGTGTGTTTCTGTTTATGTGTGTGCACACATGTCCACAGCCACACACCTACCTGTCCATTTCTCTGTCTTTCAAAGAAAAGTAAACATTTTAAAAATAAAAATATAACCAACTACAAAGCATTATTACTTTTAAAAGGCCATTCAAAACTCTGGAAGAAATACTGAAGTTCAACTAAAAATGCAAATTTGATTCAATAATAAATCTGATTCTATTTTATCCAGTCTGTAAAGACACCATCAGCAAAACCCTAGCAATCAACTTTATAATTAAAACATAACTCTAAGCAGAAAACTAAGCTTGATTAGTAATTAAAGAATACCAATTCCAACAATCAGCCACAACTTCACTGTTTCAAACAGCAATAAAACAGATAAAACCACAACGTAGTTGATAGGAACAAATGAACGCAACATTTTCAAACTTCACTGGCAACCACATGAACGAGTGCTATCTGGGAAATCCTAATACATTCACATTGCTGACACCTTTGGACTCAGGAATTGCCGCTCTAGCAATGTATTCCTGGGATAGCATTCAAGATAAGATCCCTTTGCTTTGCTTTATTAAACTTAATAATACAGCATTATTAAAGCAAAACACACAGAAGAGATATGATTGTGATTTTGGAGAAGAACTTCTTCAAGAACAAGTGATATAAAGCTAAATAAGGTGCCAGAGGATAAAAAAAAAAGTTTTTTCATGGTTTCTGTCTATTCCACATCCTAAATCCAGCCTCCTGCATGCCAACCAAGGGCCCACTTTCCACCATGTGCCTGAGTCTCCCCTAGCTCCAGCAAGGACCCTGTGAGGACATGTAAACTGAGCTCCATGTAGAAACACCAGAAATCTCTGAGGCCATTACACACACCGAAACCCACCCTAACCCCACCCCACTACTGTATAAATGAGGGCACCATTCTCTACCCCCTGAAGGGGCCCACTGCACTTGGTTAGGCAGCCTTTGCTTGCTCACTCACTGGTGGTTCATCACTCTTCCCTTGGCCCCTGCCTCCTGCCCTGTGCTCTCTCTGGCCCTCTCACAGTGGGTATCTTTCCTCCTGTGGTTGTCTGCAGTCAAGTCTGAATGTCAGTTCCCTCTCATCCTAAATAAACCCAGTTCCCATTTTTGCATTTGAATTATGTCCTTGTTTCAAATCCGTGCATCATGCAGTGTGGCAAACTCCTGTAAACAACCAATCAGGAAAAATATTCCCACAACAGCATCACAAAGGAACAACCGCGAAGCATAATATTCAGGTTTCAAAATATAAATAGATAGCAGAATCCCAACAGTCCATAAATTATGGGATATTTAAGGGAATACATGTAATACAGTCTTTCACTTGAAGCTTATGTTGCAATACTGTTAAATGATGCATTGTCTTGAAAAATTGAAATAAGGTATGGCAAGAGTTAAGGCAGCACATTAAGGCACTATTTGAGACAACTGTATCCCACACTGACATGCCAGTTCAAGTCCAGTTCAACTCTGCTTACTGTACAGCTTCTCAACAGTGCAGGTGACGACTCAGACAGGGCAGCTGCCACCCACATGGGAGACATGGTGGACTTCTAACACTTCTGGTTTGGTTTGGACTTGCATGAGTCCTGGCTGTTTTGGAAATCTGGGATGTCAACCAGCAAATGCAAATATTTGCCATAAACCTCCATCATTCTTTCAAGCAGATGAGAATGAATACTTTTAAACAAGAAAAAAAATACTTTTCTAGGAATGTTTAAAAAACTGAACAAATGCTCAATAAAACAAAATAGTTTCTCCCTTCCTATCTCTCCCTCTCGCCTTCTTTTTTTCCCTTCTTTCTCTTTCTCTCCCCCTCTTTAACTCTGCCTTTCAAATATAGAAATAAATTCTCAAATAATTAAAAATGGAACAGGTAATTACAAAAAATTGAACACAATGAACAGAAGTTTAGTGTCTACCAATTCTCTCAGTAATCTGGGATGGCATGGCACATCTGAACAAAGAAACACGAACATTACTGAAAATTAAGGAGCTGTTTTTCCCCATTAACTAAATAAATACCTCCATTTCATTTGGCCAGTATTCATTTTTTAAAAAAAGATTTATTTATTTTTACTGGAAAATCAGATACACAGAGAGGAGGAGAGACAAAGATCTTCCGTGCGCTGATTCACTCCCCAAGCAGCCCCAATGGCCAGAGCTGTGCCGATCTGAAGCCAGGAGCCAGGATCCTCTTCCAGATCTCCCACATGGATGCAGGGTCCCAAGGCTTTGGGCCGTCCTCCACTGCTTTCCTGGGCCACAAGCAGGGAGCTGGATGGGAAGTGGGGCCATCAGTACAGGAACACATGCCCATATGGGATCCTAGCGCACACAAGGTGAGGACTTTAATGACTAGGTTACTGCATTGGGCCCATTTGGCCAGTATTTATTCTATATTTCACAAATTTAAAATTATCTTAATTTTTGATTACTAGAAACTATATACTAATTAGATTCATTTTCCATTTATCACAGGATTGCAAATTTATTCTTACCCTGTAAGAATACTTAGCATATAACCTATCTGGCTACCAATAAGCATTCCCTTCTCACTTTTATTTCCTATATATTATTTGAAATTGAAGACTTCAGCAAAATAGGAAAATCAAACCATGATTATCTCATTGGGTGTGTATTTGTAGTTCGTTTGATCACTTGAGCATAGTCATTGTGTCACTAATTGATACGCAAATTGGGGGGATGGTGTCAGTGTTCTATTAAATATCAGCTCCTGGAAGGCATTCAGCACTTGAAATTTCAAAGAGATGTTGGGAAAAGAATGGAAGTGAGTCAAGTTCACTCAACTGCTCAGTAGACCATCAGACACTTCCTGAAACACAGAGAAAATTAGCTTCATACCTTTGATGTCAAATTTGTTGAAACAAGTTAATGCACAAATTGTACATGTATACACTGTTATTTTATGTTACGCCAAGTTAGTACAATAAATTACTTAATTACAAAAGTACCCAGCAGGTAACATTTTGAAAGGTCAAGTTAGTCATTTAATGAATATACCAAAACAAGTTCCGCCTCTATTTCTGATCTCCATTTTGTTTAATAAACAGTCATGACACTGAAATGATGTTAGATATTATTCTAATCATCTTACTGAAATTTATGAAGATTGCACAGCTAGAATAGTGGGGGAACCTGGGTTCAAAGCACACACTCTTCATGCTAACCTGCTGCTCTTTGTTAGAGGAAGAAAAAAGTTGGCGCGCTCTGGCATTTCACTTTTAAACATTTACCCCCGCAGTGTTTTTCCCTCCTCAATCTTAGCAGTGAACTTAGAAGACAAGTATTATTTCAACTACATGCAATATATATGTTTTCCAAATGGAAGAACTTTTGTGGCTTTGTTTTGAATGGACAGCATGAAAATAGGTCAAGTATTTATATACTGACAATTTCACATTGCTGACTGTAATCAGAAGAAATTTAAGGATCACAACAAAAAGCAGGAGTAATGGAAGACTAAGCTTAGCATCTGCTCCAACACATGCTGCTTGGCTCACCTAAAGCCATCACGGAAGTTCACTGGTCCTGGGTTTCTTAGTGTGTGTGTAAGAATATCAACATCCGTCTGGGAAGTAAACAGTTTACTCTGTTAAAATTCTAACTACAATATTCAAAACAAATGCTATCTACTACCTTAGCAAACAGTCCCAATTCTAAATGATGGCCGTTTGAACAGCTGAAAATCTGATTCCTAGAAAATTTTAAAACAATCTCAGGAGTTTCTAGCAGATCTGTTCTGTCTAGGAAACTAAAAGCCAATGATCCTAATCAGATTCTCATAAAATATAAAACGGAAGATCTGAGATCACTGGATTATGAAAGGAAAGGTTAAGTGTCCTGTGGGTTGTGTTTGACAAATGAAGCTGTCATGAGCCAAAAGATTTTGAACAACATGAGCTTCCACATATGACTTCATTGAACATCCCACCACATGCTACTGAGATGAGATCACTTTGGTTACCAAAAGATCTTCCAGGCTAACACATCCTAAACCAGAGATTAATATGAGGAATGATATGGAAAACAGAATTTCCAAGTAAACTTTTGCTTCAAAAACCACTGCTTCATAACATGTCTGCAACATTGTTATTGTTTTATTATTGCTGTTGTTCCAGATACAGAAGAGCCACATGGTGTTTTAATTCATATTACAGTTTTGATAATGGACACTTAATACATATTGACCTTTGGTGGCAATGCTAGGATTGTTTTCTAGTGGCTTAAGCGTTAAAGCAAGGTCACAGAATCAAAGTATTCAGGCTCAGTTATCACAACTAGGGCTCGATCTTCACAGATAACTGAAGCCTTGTTGGATTTTAAAATGCATTCTACCTTTCTTTTGGGTCTAATTTTTTTTTCACCACCACTCATCAGCTAAAAGGAGTGCCCTTGCCAAATCTGTTTTGCTTTTGAGCCTCAGCCTCAAGACTCAAGCCTGGCAGGTAAAAATGGGTGTATCTTGTAAATCTAGTCCAGACAATGTTAAGAGTGAAACTGAAGCAATCTTTTCCTATCTTAAAATTAATCATTTCTTATCCAGTAAAGCAAATGACACAGGCAGAAGCCCATTACATAAATCTTCATAGGAAGTAAGCCTTAACTTACAAAGTCTTTCTCTACAGAATTAAAAATTTGGTTACAGTAGTGGGGAGAAGGGGACGTCTTCACAAAAATTTGCAGAAAAATCAGATGAAAGATAAAGTGCATTTCCATGAGTTTTTGAAAAAGCTTCTTTACTTCTTTTGCTACATCTGTGAATAGGGCCTCTTACAAAAATTAAGTAAAACCAGAGGCCTAAAATCTTATTGCACACATGTAAGACAGAATTACAACAGGGTCCCATACTTTCTTTCCTCTTATTCAATTTATCTCACATGGAGATTTCATGTTCATATATACATATTAACTCCTGTAAGTTTATTTCAGCAATGTTACAGAACAATCCATCCCACCAGCAGATCTCACTAATTCAGTACATGACAGAGAAAACAGATTTAGAACCGAAGACGCATGTTCTACCGAATTAGACTCTAAATCAGTAATGCCACAGACCATTCCCAAGGCAAATGGGATTAATTACTTCCACACAAAATGCATATAGAAAAGATTATGCTACTTGGATTTCAGCACCTAAGTGCCAAGAAAATATCACAGTGTCTTGTCTCATCTACATAAAAAGGGGAAAAGCACAAAGTTATAAAGCTAGACACATGAATATAAAAGCAGACACACATTAAGAGAGCTTGAACATGTACAAGTTCACCCACACAATACACAAGATGGTGAGTCACAGAGATACCCCAAATAGTACTATAAACAGTCCATATTTATTATAAACACTTTTGTTAAGTTTAAGAAAGGCCACCGGAGGCAATACCCTGCATAAACATACTTTCACTACTTGCAATAGTTCTCAAATAATTTAATTCATTAATAGATGCTTGCAGTGGTAAAAAATTTTAACCTTTTTGTTGAAAGGCATTGTCATTCATAAACAGCAATATAGATTGAAAAATGATTATCAGATATCTTAAGCCCTGACTCAGCTACAACTTTGCTGTGCCTATTTCTTCGAAGAGAGGGAAATAGTTTTGAAAGTATTTACGAATTTAAGGAAATGTCTAGGTTATATGATCATCTAAGAAATTACTCTCATTTGGTTCCCACAAACTACTCTGCTTGATTTCTTATAACTACTCTCAGAAACATAATGAGTAGACAGGACATGAGAGGAAAATTCTAGGAGAAAAGGATAAAATAACTGATAGATTGAGTCATACACAGGTACCTGCTCACATATGCACACAATGACATTTTTGTAAATTAGCACTGCATCCTGTGATGTGATAGGTACTTGCTAGTTCCACTAGCCATTAGATACAGTCTTTTATACTTCATACTTAGACAATTTGTCTGCAAATAAGCACAACTTCACTTATTCCCTTCATATCCAGCTGCCTTTAATTTTAAATATTGTCCCATTTACTTGAGTATGGTAGTGCTTGGGCTCTGCAGGGCAATGATGAATGTAACTGATCATGGTCTTTCTTGCCTTGTTTCTCATAAGGGGCGGGGGGGATATAAAGTCTTTCCAAACTGAGACTGTAAAACCGCAGATGCCTACTATCAGTGGGCTGAGGGAGGTGTGTCTATTCTGAGTTTGCTGAGATTTCTTATAAAAGTAAGTTATTTCTCTGAATTTTATTTTCATTATGCTTTTTCCATTAGTTTCATGTGGTGAGTGACACATGTATTTTTACTGTTAAGTTATCTTTGCACTTAAGTCATTAGGGGTTCCATGCAATGCAGAAAACGTGAAAACAAAGAGCTCAGGCCAAACCAATAACAACATTCGTGAAATTGAGATGTTAGCTGTATACTGAATAGTTTTATAATTAGAGATTTAGGTGTATTTTTTTTGGCCAAACCCCATAGGTGTATTTTTAATGACCAAGAGATTAATGGGGAAATTCTCAAAGATTATGAGCACATAACATACAAAATAAAAGCAAATTATGAAAAGAAACACTAAAAACTTGTAAGCATGTTTTAACCTAAAAATAGTATTAACACCTACAATGGATAAAGACATGAGGAAAATGGTGCCCCTAAGTAAAGTTGGTGAGAGTGTCAATTGGAAGATTTCTGGAATATGGTTTGGCAGAATGGCTCTCATTTCAAAAATGCAATCCTGTGTCCCCTCTTCCCAAAAAGACATCACTTGAAGCAATATCTCCCATGAATAAACAAAGACCCTCATGACCAGTGGTATTTTGCAGAATGACTGTCACTTGAGTTAGTATAAAACAGTGCTAACCTACAACTTCAATAAGTAGTATACAGATGTTTCATCCCAGCTACTCTGTGCTCAGTGGCTTTAAGAGCTACTCACAGGGAATTCATGTGAAGAGCATGTCCGTCCAGCTTCATGTAGTGACACCAGAAACAAGATCCTTCGCTAGCACAGTGGGCTTCACGGGCCGATCATGCCCCCCTTACACACACACAGACACACACAGAGTGCGAAACTGGGCAAAGAATGTGTACTCTTCCGGTGGTCACAGCTGGGCCAGTAGGGTAGAGGCCACACATGTGGTTGAACATCCAATAAACAATTATCATACACACAACATAATTAGTACTGAAGGTAAGGAACTATGTCCTGGAGTGATTTATTTACATTACTTCTCAAAAATCATCTACCACCATATGGAAGAAACATTTTTCCTTATTTTTAATATAAAGAAACAGAATCTCAGAGAGATTAAATGTTTTGGTAAAAGCAAGCTAACAAAAGAAAGAAATTCTTATTCCTAATAAACAGGTCATATTGACAGTCTAAATAAAATATTGTGCTCTCCTACTGTGGATTACTATACAGCTGTTTGGAAAAACAGAGATTATAACACAAATGACATGGAGTGTGGGAAGATATTTGCAGTGTATACAGCTAGAAAAAGATTAGCGTCCAAATGCACAAAGATTTCCTGTAAATCAGTAAACAGTTTAAAGCAATGCAGGAAAAACACATTGAGGAATCCCTTTCGTATCAGATAATCAAAATTATTTGTACAGAAAGGTCATACATATTATTTATGACTCAATGTGCTACCCCTCAAAAGAAAATCCCACTGAACATCATAAAAACAGAAGTTTCGTGAAAGGGCAGGAGATTTATGCATTCATTTAGAAGATTTCAACACAAATACTTGGAGGAAAAGTTGCCAACACACACAGCACATGGTGTGAGCTCCCCAGGTCTGAACAGAATGCCCGTAACTTTTCAATCAGGCAGTGATGCGGCGAGTGCCACTGACGGCAGAGGAAGCATGACAGCTCCTGTCTACACCATACAGATGCTTGAAGCATGTAACTGAAAGTTGAAAGATATGCCTGATAAGATGACACATTTTTGGATCACAAATTTGAATAATTAATTTGACTTTATGATGATCTTTCATATTTTATATTTATATGAAGTTAACATATTTCACAATACAGATTAGGAGTTTAGGTACACTTCCCAGCCTATCATCCATTCTAAATGTATTCTCCACCCGGTCTTCTCCTTCCTTTTTCTTTTTCTTTTTCTTTTTTTTTTTTTTTTTTTTGAAGATTTGTTGATTTTTATTTGAAGGGCAGATTTTACAGAGGGAGAAGAGAGACAGAAGGAAAAATCATTCATTTGCTGTTCACTCTGAAGCCAGAAGCAGGAGCTTTTTCTTGGTCTCCTACACGGTGTGAGGTCTCAAGGACTTAAATCATCCTGCTGCTGCTTTCCTAGGCCACAAACACAGAGCTGGATGGGAAATGGAGCAGCTGGGACATGAACTGGCACCCAGATGGGATGCAATGCCTGGAGGTGGAGGATTAGCCACTTGAACCATCATGCCACTCCCCACCTTATTTTTCTTTTCTAATTTTTGTAACAGCATACTTTCACTCATTAAATAATTATCTTTTATCATAACTTAGTTGGAGTTTTGACATTTTGGAAATTAAGAAACTATTTTCTGTAAGTTCCTTTAATTTGGAGAAAAATAGGCTCAAAACACTCCATATGTGGAGAAGGGACTACTGTATACTGTATACTTTGAAGAAAGTGACATAAAAATGTGTTGGATCAGAGAACAAAGGGGTAAGCAGTTCTTCCTAAGAGGTGTGAAGTATTCAGAGCATCTGCAGCAAAAGAAAGCAAAGTCAACAAGGCCCAAAGCATGGGAGACAGGACAGTCCTCTGATGCACCCCCAACTCACAGCATCCTAACTCCTGAGCTCGATTCCCAGGAATTCCTAAAATGAGTGGTATTCCTCAGCCACTATGAGTCAATATTTTTCCTTATTTGAAATATAAAGACACATAACTTTGTCATTTATTTATTTATTTATTATTCTTAATTCATTAATTACATTGTATTATGTGACACAGTTTCATAGGTACTTGGATTCTCCCCGCCCCTCCCCAAAGGATGATACTCTGTTGGCTCTGTCTTCAGACCAGAGAGGAGGGTTTGGGGAAGACACATAACTTTGTAAAGGAGCAATGCAGTCAATTACTCTGCATAAGCCAAAACAGAAGCAACAAAGACCACATATGTGAACATCCGGACAACAAATGGAGATCCTAAGGGAATGCACTCCTCTTAAATTCTTACCTAAACCCCCAACAGAAGTCTGGAGGCCAGGCTGCCAGGAACCTCATGGGTCAAGGACCACAGAGCTCCAATGGCATTCCTGGACATATCTGGGGAAGCAAGACCCTCAGCTAACAACTTGCACCCATCCAATCTTTAAAAAGATCTGGAGAAGTCATCACACCACTGCCATCACAAGTAGCCTTCACTGGGAGTTTGGAAGGTTAGGTGTTTCCTCTTTACACATGCATTTCCACCTTGTTTGGAATATTCTGCAACAAACTGATCACCAGTGCTTTGAATTTCTAAGGAAAAAAAAATCGTAAAACCTATAAAACAAGAGCTTAAAAGGACCCCAGTCCTAGCTAGTGTGAGCATCTGGGTATGAACCACTAGATGGAAGATCTTTGCTTCTCTGTCTTACAAACTGGAGGAAAAAAACAATATAAAACTTCCAAAACTTACTGAAATTAACTTAAATCTTTATGCTGGTAAAAAATCTGAAACCCATGCATTTTTTTAAAATAATATGTGCCCTCCACAAACTTTGTGAAGAACCTCTGCATAATTGAAGAGCCACAGAGATTTCTGTGTGTGCCTGCATCTGTGTGTGGATTTTCTAGGTGCTATTTCATACTGGCTTAAAGCACAAAATTTCTGTGCTTGTTCAAAACTTTAAGAAATGTACTTGCACATTTTTAGAAATGATATTTTTATGATGATTACAATATACCACGCAGCACCACAGACCCGTCACAACCAAGTCAAGACAGAGAGTGAAGTGCAACGTTGAGTACCTGAGGCTGCCACCCATCCCCACCACCCTCCAGCTGAAACCTGAACCACAGTTCCTGAAATAACACTCCACTTCTGTGACGAGACTATCCGCTGTGAAACCAGGCAGTCCTGGCATAGATTCCAGGTTGCCTCCTCGGTCGCAGGTGAGTGAGTGAAACTTAATTAACCCAAAGGGATGCAAAACATGTGCCTTACAGGAATACTCCACAAAACCACCAACCCCGATTCCTGACCCTTCATAATTCTTTCATATGTGACCCACTTTTTTTTTGTAGTTGTTGCTATTGTTATCTTTGCCGATCATAAGAGAATACTAACATTCTGTAGACCCCAAAGAGGAGACCAAGGTGAATTCCAATGTGCCAGAGATTTTCACAGCACCTGAATTTTCCAACAAGGAAGCCAGGAGATGAAATCAGTAAGTCCGCAGACTTAATTAAAATCAATGCACACAGTGTGGTGGGTGCCGTGGCACAACATTCCAAGACACTGTTGAAATCCCGACATCTACTATGGGATGCCATAACTCCTTTCGGCTTCAGTCAGCTTCCTGCTACTCTGCACCCAGGAGACAGAGGATGATGGCTTGAGAACTTGGATTTCTTTCACACATATGGGAGACCTGGATTGGGGTGCAGGCTCCTGGCTTCAGCTTGGTCCATTCCCAACTTTTGAGGTCATTTGGTGAGTGAACCAGTGCATGGAAACCTCCCTTGCTTTCTCTCTCCCTTCCCTCTCCCACTCCCTCCCTCTCCATTCTTTTATCTTATTGTCTTTCAAACACATAAAATTTTTAAAAATCAGTGCATCTAGAAATCACACAAACTCCATTTGCTGGTCTTCCTTAGAGATGTGATAAAGAAATAGAGGTGTCCCTCCATACCTGTACTTGGAGATAGTAGTGTTGGAATAATCTGTCCTTTAATTTTGTTCTTTGCAGTATCTTTTGTCATTTATTGCCCACCATTACCATGGCACAGAAAGTTATTCCTGTTTTTTCATACACAGTAAATTTTACTAAAATTCTTAAAATGCGCAATTAAAAGAATATCCTGAATTATTGAACAGTAAAATTCAATAATTGAAAATCAGATTGTGTTTACTGAAATCAGATTTGTTCTCAGGAAATATATTACACTAGAGTTTATCATGTTACCTACACCACAGACTCACCCCCTGACCTACTACTCCACCCCTACCCCCCAAACCCCCCAAAAAACACACACAGTAGGATTCCTCCATATGGCAAAATGCTATTGGGCCTTTAAGGTATAATTTAGTTTCTAGAAACTAGAATATTCTTCAGCATTTGAGCGAATCACTTTCTTTTCTGAAAAGTGTGTAATCATGCTACACACAAAAGAATTTGTGATTGGAGTTTACAAACTGTAAACCATTTTTATGATCACCAGTGCTATACCCATTTATATTATTTTGAAAGTTTTTGACAGCTTTTTCTTTCACTGATCTTGTATTTTCCCAACAATCCAAGACTAATTTATTTTCCAGTTGAAGATAATGGAAATAAAGACAGGGGATATGAGCCCTGAATACAGGACTGCTTCTGTATTTTCTGAAGTAAGAACTAAAAGGGGAAAAAGAGGACTAAGCAGACAGTTGATGATGCAGCTCTAACTCAGAGTCTGATGTATTCTCTCACAAGCCTGCGATGAGTTATTAATAGGTTCAGAACATGAACACATAAGACCATGCGAACAGGCACCCGGAATTTGGACACTGCACTTGTGGAGGCTCCAGAGCAAAGGTAGGAGCAGCCAAGTTATTAGAACACTTACTAAAATACCACCACAGTGTTACACCATTCCCAAGGATGCTCCAGTAAGTTATTCCAAGCACTGCAATGGAACTAAGGGGCATCTATACTACTCGGCTATGTCATGCTCCATGTATCAGTGAATTTCTTTTTCCTCATTTATCTTTCCTTCCACTAGCCCCATGTATGATCATACCCTCCTTTAGGGAGGTTGTGTCAGTCAACTCGAACAAATTACATGAACTCCTGGGGCTGAAAAAAAAAAAAAAGGAACTATAGAAACCAAAAAGGCAAAATAAACAATAACGAGAACTAAACTTACAATAAAATATATTTATTTAATTTACCATCTCGCCAACTGGGATTTGGAGCTTTTTTAAAGATTTATTTTATTTTTATTGGAAAGTCAGATTACAGAGAGGGGGAGAGATAGAGAGGAAGATCCTCCATATGTTGTTTCACCCCCACCCCAAGCGGCCGCATCAGCCGGAGCTGAGCCAATCCAAAGCCAGGAGCCCAGAGCCTCCTCCGGGTCTCCCTTGCGGGTGCAGGGTTCCAAAGCTTTGGGCGGTCCTCCACTGCTTTCCCAAACCACAAGCAGGGAGCTGGATGGGAAGCGGGGCTGCCAGAATTAGAATCAGCGCCCATGGGATCCTGGCACGTGCAAGGCAAGGACTTTAGCCACTAGGCTACCGCACCAGGCTCTGGAGCTTACTTTCAAGTCTTGTCCATTTTTTCTGTCTTACATCGTTTTTCTTGACAGAATTCTTGGGTCAGATTTTACCCCTTGAAACACAGATTTAACATATGAAATGTTTTAAAAATTGATATAAGCCTGACTCACAGTCAAGTTATGTACAAGAAAAGCAAGCGCTAAAAAACTATAAAACTCCCCTGAATATATCTACATACATTATTATTTGAAACCAAAGACTTTGATATATATCCATTCAAATGTCTTCTCTCTCACCTAATCCTAGCCACTGCAACCACTAACGGAGTAAACCAGTAGACACAAAAGGTGTCTTCCTTTCTCTCGATAAATGAAATAAAGGTTGTCACTTAAAAAATCAACTACTAGTAAACTGCTAGCATTGGATGAGCTTCAACAACCTGCTTACATGAAGAAAATGACATATAGTTGAATTCCACTTAGTTGAAGTGTAAGTGGGTACACTGACCATTTGAGTTTAGGGAAATCTTTTAAAATTGAAATAAAGTAATTGCATAATTCTGCAAGTGCATTAAAATTATTGAATTGTACACTGAAAATATGTGAACTTTATGGTATGTAATCATACTTCAAAAAAGATGTCAGCAAAGAACATTCACAATATTATCTTGAATTTTTCACATTTCAAATGATTTATCCTAGAAAAATAGGCTTGAATGTGTGTTAGTGTGAAATAATTAGACTACACTTTGGAAAAAAACATTCTATGGGGAAATTTTCATACTAAAATGTCAATTAAGGAACGAGTGTTGTGGTGCAAACGGCTTAAGCCAGCACTGGAGTCTTATCTTGGCACAGTTCAACTCCCAGATACTACGTTTCCTATCCAGATTCTTGCTACTGAACATACAAAAGAGGCAGAAGATGGCATAAATGTTTGTGGTCCCACCACCCACACAGATGGCTCCTGCCTCCAATCCTGGCTCAGCCACAACTGCTACATTCATTTGGAGAGTAAACAAGCAGGTGGAAGACCTCTTTCAATAAATATGAAAATAAACATGCCTTTCCAATAAATATGTCTTCACAAAAACTCAATTCAATACTTCCAAAAAGAGCGACCTACTTTCACCATAGAACATTCCAATTGGAGAGCTAAAAGACATAATGACCCAAGCAGATATTTTCATAATGAGTTGTTCAAACGTTTGCATGATTGTTATTTATATATGTACACATGACTGTTAATATGTATTTATACATGATTGCTATTTCCACTTTGAACTGCTCATGCAAAATACAAGTCAGACAACACACAGGTCACACACAATTTCCAGTGTCCTTAATATAATGCCCTATCTATGAATATTGCAGCTGAAAACATTTACTGATGAAACTTTTATAATGAAAATGTACCTATCATATATTAGTTGTTAGTATATACATTCCAATTCCAAACTACAGTGGCAATAACTGGATGGACCACTCTGAAGGAATAGCCTGCCTGTCTACTCTCCTTAGCGCCTTAGTTTTATTTTTGCCTGTTAATTCTAAAGTTTTGCAGGAATCTTGACATACACGTACTCAGAATGATTAAACAGATCTACTATTTTATTTGCACAAAATAATTTGCTATTCAATTTTAATTTAGATTACCTGTCACAAGCACTTCACAACTTTTTTTTCATTCTTGGTTTTCAAATACTCCTCTGTAGTGTGTCTTGACTTTCAGCTTTTTATATCAAAACTTGGTGGTCCCTGTTAGTCTGAAAATATGCTTCTTATTTTACTTCCAGTAAATTTTATCCTGTTACACTGTTTCAGTAACTATTGTGAAACAGCTGGAATAAGTCTCCTGCTAAATTACCCATAAAACTGCTGATGACGGTTTGAAATAATTTAGCTCTATTTACTTCCAGATTCTTGAATGGGAAGTAGATCTAAACTTTTCTGTAGCCTTTCATATAATGCATAGGCAAACATCCATCCTGGCATCAATGTTCCACCACATCATCTCCCAATCAGTTCCTAGTTTATTCATTGGAAATCTAGAAAACATTCTGTAGCTCAATGCCATCTGAGCGGCTCATGGGAGGATGGCAGAAGGTAAGCATGGAGGAGCCATGTTTACTATCATTAGAGCTGAGGAGAAAGAGAACACACAGATTAAAAGTCACTCAAGATCCCCGGTGTATGAAGTGGACAAAAATTCAGTTATTAAGTACCCTAACCCAGTCGTTGCCAGAACCACTGGAAGAGTGGTTGCCCTCAAACCTCTACTTTCATGAGAATCATGTCTTTGAGATACCTTTAAAATATATTAGGTTTGAGGGTCAATTTGGGGTTATGATGTTTTATTAGAGAATACTCACCTACCTCTACTTGTTTAACCCACCCATTTCTCATCGCCACAACCATGACTGATACCCACGCACAGCACTTTCAGAAACAAGGCATCAGAAAACATGCCCACGGCCATCATCATTGGCCTGACACAGAAAAAGGCTCTTTTATGTTAGGGAAGCCAGGCTGCAGCCAGAAGACGATAAAAAAATCTGGGGCAAAACATCCTTATGTTTGTCATTTGAGTAGCTATGATGGAAAACCCCATATGTTTAGATTTTTTTAAAATGGAGAACAATAGGAAACTAAATACTTAAAAATTTACTCAGTAAAATCGGCCTGGGCCATTCAGCTCCCTATCTTAATCATCTAAGTTCTAAGTCATGAAGAATGTATCTCAGATAACTGTAACTTGGTTATGAAATAACATCTCTTGTCAGGAAAGCCAAGAACTTTCTGGTCCCGAAGGTCCTATCCCCCTGCAACAGGCCCACATAATAATCTGTAAAGATAACTGGGTAGCCTTGCGATGGCTGACCTCCCATTTTCTCACTTGTCTCAGTCTCGGGCTTGGCACTGGCGTGAAGATGAGATGGATACAAGAGGATACGCTGACCTAGACTGCACCCTCAATGCACTCTGCATCAAGTTATGACCCTCACTTGGCTAGAGGAACCTCAGAACGTCTCAGGAAAATCCCTGATTCATAATCCAGGAGAGACTGTTGATCTCCCATTCAGATTATTTCTCTAGGTTAACGTGCTTCTCCTCTGGTAGGTACCAGAAACTTCTCTGATTACCATGTTTTTAAATGCAAAGACATAAAGCCATCTGGAATAAAAACATAATTGCGATTAAGCAGAAACATTCAGTAAAAACATAATTGCAATTAAGCAGAAATATTCAGTCATGTATGAGCTCACAGTAAATGTGCTCTGTTTTGGTGTTGCATAAAAGTATTCTATACTGTGAAGAATTATAAGAATAGTATGCTTATAATTCAGTTATTACACCTCAGTAAATGAATGTAAGTACTGACTATTAAATGCATGAAATTCCTTCTCAATAAATTGGTTCATGCCTAAATCATTCTAAGGAACTAAAACACAGATCAATACACCGTTGAACTGTTCTGTGACATACAAAGCAGTTCATTTTATAGCTTGATGACTCTTTGTCATGTCACTCCTTAAAAAAAAAAACATAGGAATAGCTGTATACTGTTCCACTGTAAGCAGAAAGACTTCTCCCGCATCTCACTGCATTAGCCAAGCTATTCTAAAGGTTAAGTTAGAACACCATAAAACATCTTGAAGACACATGCAAATACACGTTATTTCATAAATAAGGAGACACCAAGCATTCATTTAATCAGTGTACACTGTTGAACACAAGCAGGACAGGAAGCTGAGGCAGGGAAAGGCTTCTAAGAAACTCTTTGGCACACATAGCTGTCACAGTTATAAAACTGATGCTTCCAAGCAGAACTGCTATGAAGCTTGAATACTATACAGAAGATTACCAATTTCTTTTCCTCCCGTGCTCCTCAACTGTCTGCACAGGATAGTTGCAAACTCAATTGCATCAATCTTATGAGCCAGAATTCTGCTTGAGAAAAATCTGCTTTCCCAGTCTTATCAAGAGATTCTTTAAAAATGTGAAAGGTTATTTTAAATTTTTTTCTTTCCTTTTCATCACAGACCCTTAAGAGTTCATCAAGATCATCTCTGGATGGTAAGACTACAGATGATTCATCTGTTTTCAAACTGCCTATTATCAGCATCTATTATTTTGTGATTAATCTTTTTTTTTCTTTTTAAAGTACTAATGCATAAGGAGCACTGAGGTTAGAAGCAAAAAAGACAAAAACATTAGAAAAGTAAATCGAATGTATGAACAGAAAGTGTACGAAAAGGAATTGAGCATAAAAACTTAAAAAGATGTTCAGATGTAAAAGAAACTGTAAACTCAAACTACAGTAAGAGGATTTTGGTTAACCTATTAGACTTAATAAAGATCACAACATGTACCACCACCAACAGTAATGACAGCACAGGGGGGAACACGTACCCTCAGTCCCCTGCTGGCCTGAGCCTGTGAAGTGTCACCATCTCTGCACAGTGTCATCACACAGTGTTCTCCACGAAGCCCTGGCATGCATACCCCATGACGTAGATCTGCACTCCACAGGCACCAAATACCCAACACAGCAAAATAAGATGATCATGACTTAAGCTGCCATCAACTAAAACAGAACTACCCAAAAGAAAGGAAAACTCTCTGTGTGCACGCAGCTTGCACTGCATTCATTTCTGCACAAAGAGGATAGGTTTAGATTGGGACGGGCTTGTGATGCAGTGGTGAAACTGCTAACTGGGACACTGGCATCCCATACTCCAGTGCTCTGAGAAGCAGCTCTCTGCTCATGCACACCCCAGAGGTAGCAGATGTTGGCTCAAGGACTGGGTTCCCTGCCACCCACATGGGAAACCCAGCGTCCCAGCTCCAGTCTAGCTTAGCTCTGGTGGATGTGGGCATTTGATGAGTGAGCCAGCATTGAAAATATGTAACATATGCTCGCTCTTTCTCTCAACCTTTCAAATAAACTGAAAATAAAAATAATTAGTGTATTTGTTTACACCTCCAATTCCTACAACTCATACTCCTGAAACAAATAATCTTTGTTATCATGCAGAAACACCCTATGTAACATCCAGGGGCCAGGTGTTGAGGGAAGACAAAGTTGCATACTAGTTTGGCAGTTCTGTGTGGTAAAATTTGACTCCTCATCGACTGAAATCAGATTGATTTTGGACTCATATTCAGTGGTAGTTTCTCTACTGGTGTAATCCAGGATTCAAAAACCTTTTGACCTCTGAATTCTGGAGCTTCCACATCGTCTGGCATCGCGTGTTGGTGATTCAAGCCTCTGAAATCAATCTGACTTATCCCACTAATCTCTCTTGGGCCCGGCAGCGTGGCCTAGCAGCTAAAGTCCTCGCCCTGAACGCACCGGGATCCCATATGGGCGCCGGTTCTAATCCCGGCAGCTCCACTTCCCATCCAGCTCCCTGTTTGTGGCCTGGGAGAGCAGTCAAGGAAAGCCCAAAAGCCTTGGGTTCCTGCACCCACGTGGGAGACGTGGAGGAGGTCCCAGGTTCCTGGCTTCGGATCGGCACAGCACCGGCCGTTGCGGCTCGCTTGGGGAGTGAATCATCGGATGGAAGAGCTTCCTCTGTGTATCCTCCTCTATGTATATCTGCCTTTCCAATAAAAATAAATAAATCTTTAAAAAAAAAAGATAATCTCTCTTTATTAAACTTGTTGGAATTTCTCAATCGTTTTTGTTTTCTAGATTCTAACAGAATGTTTCTATGTTTGGGGTCTCTCTTTGCTCACGCCACATTGAGTTTGCTGGTGGCACCTTAATCTGAAGTGTTGTGCCTCAGATAAAAGGATTATGCTGCCAAATTTTAAAAATGATTAGGATCTCTTACCTTTTACCTGTGACTCATGCTCAAGCTTGATTGGTGTGGTAAGGCACAACAGCACACATTTTAAAAATCCTATCTGTAGGATTTTAACATGGATCAGTCTGTTTTCTTTAACTCCTGTTAGAGAAACTTTGTGTCTTATAATTCATGGCTCATTTCTGTTCTTTGATATTTTGTATATATTTGTCCTCTAAATAACCTGGGACAATTTTTATGTTTGGAGTTCCAAATCACACATTTTACTTGTTAGCTCATCTGTTGGGTTTCTATATTCTAAGCTCATGTAATTTCAGCTCCAATGCACTTAATTACCCTATATGGACAGCAGTTTGCTCCTGTTTATAAACACGTATTTTTCCCTGAATATACATTCATTTATGCATCGAGTTACTGTAGCTTTGATATCCTACTTTTCTATTAATTGTGTAGCTTTATGTATTAACTAATTAAAGCTTGAGGACTCCTTTTGTATGTATGTTTCATTTTTTTTTTAAGTATAACATTCTTGCACATCAGCATCCCTTCTTAGATTTTCCAAACCACCTGTCCACTGTGACTAGTTGAGTTGTCAGAGACAGGTGAGATGGACTGGCTGCAAGGTGTCAACATCTCTGTGAGAGCGAGAGAGCAGATGTCACCAACATGTCCTCCTTCTATTCGCTCTGCTCTCAGCCAAAGACACACATGTGGTCTCAGCCGCTTCCCCATAACTGGACGTCAGCAAACGTGCATCACCAGGGTGGCTCAAGTCCCCTCCACTCTCGGCATTCCTTTTGCTTCCTTGCACGGCAGCTTTTCTGGCCCAGCTCCTGCCACTCACACATGCTTCCAATGTCTATGCTTTCCACTAACCCTAGTCAAATTGTTTTCAGTCTTTCAGGAGACCAACAAAATGTCAGATATACTTACACCACCCTCTTAGACTACCGCATCGGACTCACGGACAGTACCTCCTCAGTCGTTCCTATGACTTGGCTTGAGGAAAGAAATGAGAAACAAGAGATGAGGTCAGTCTCGCCGTCTTGACTTCTTCATCTGAATGCCAGTTCTCCTGTACACCACTTCTCCGTGGAAGCCAGGGCCTTGTCCCCTTCCAGGCTCTGCCCTCTGCTCTCACACTGAAACCTTTCCAAAGTGAAGTTCTTAGAGAATTGTTTGTTCAAAATGTGCATCATTGAAAGCAAGATCGCAATGATGTACACAGGGCTCCAAAATCCGTACCAAAAAAAATTAACGGAAATGACTAATACATGAAACTCTTATGGATATTATAAATATGTTTACATCTTCAATCATCGCAATATCACATCAAAGAGCTGTAGTCAAGGTATGCGCTGATCTAATTTATTTTGGCCCTCTTTAGGCTTGCTTGTATTTTTAAAAAATACGATGTCGGGCCCGGCGGCGTGGCCTAGCAGCTAAAGTCCTCGCCTTGAAAGCCCCGGGATCCCATATGGGCACTGGTTCTAATCCCGGCAGCTCCACTTCCCATCCAGCTCCCTGCTTGTGGCCTGGGAAAGCAGTTGAGGACGGCCCAATGCATTGGGACACTGCACCCGCGTGGGAGACCCGGAAGAGTTTCCTGGTTCCCGGCTTCGGATCGGCGCGCATCGGCCCGTTGCGGCTCACTTGGGGAGTGAATCATCGGACGGAAGATCTTCCTCTCTGTCTCTCCTCCTCTGTGTATATCTGGCTGTAATAAAATGAATAAATCTTAAAAAAAAAATACGATATCAATTCTGAGCAAAATATTGCTGCACTGCTCTGTGGGACAGAATGTATTGGTTTCATGTACATTATTTTTTAAATATTATCACTTTAGATATAAAAATGACTATATGTGTTACCTTTCATTAGTGATTCTGTATCAAGTGTCTGCTAAAACTAGAAATCAAAATATGCTATGAATGAAGAGATGAACACGACAGAAACATCAAATATGGCTGACCTAATAAGGGACTAATTTGGTAAAAATAAGAACACGCCCTAAATCAACTGTTAGATAGATAGATAGAGAACAAATAGTATACAAATAGGAAAAATGAGACCCAGAAGCAATAAGCACTTGAAGATTCAAGATCATCTCACTCTCTAGCCACACATAAATTAATAGTTGGAGAATAGGCTGATCAACCTTATTAATTTTTTGCTGGATAATTAATGACATGCTTCTTTCAATAGAGACTTTTAGGGATCTTTGAATCCACCAAACATCAGACAGATGCTGAGCAGTTGAGGTGCTAAGGAGTAGTCAGTGTGCAAGTAGCTACTGAGAGAGAAAAAATGCACTCAGTGACCTACTCTCACCTGCGCAACTGACAGGCTATGACCTGGAAAGAAGAAGTTACTGCAGACTCAGAGCAGCTGCACTTATCAATATCTTGCCCTGTCTATGCAAAGGCAGCATGATCCCTCACACAGAACTGCAGGATCCCAGAACACTTGAACTGAAGATGAGCAGAAATGTAGACGAACATCCACACTCGGAGCGAAGACACAGACAAATGAAAGCGCCTAACTTTAGCAGTCGAGGCTTTGAAACTCTAACCTCAAGCAGTAACATTCAAGGACTGTTTCTCCCCATCGTATCTTCTGGCCTAATCATGGGAGCTGTTCTTTCCCATTCTCTGGACAAGCTGCACTTTCACGTCCTCCGATTCTCTTCTTCACCTACAATGCTCTCCAGCACTTTGTGACCTGGAGAAAGCCTCCCTACACTCCAGAACCCATGACATACACTGCATTTGGAGAAGCCTTTCTCAAGCAGTCTAATGAGATATTCCCTTGCGGATACCATTTCTCATGATGGCATGTCACCACTTGGATCCTATTTGCTTGTATAGGTCCTTCTTCTAATCTCTGCGTCACTGAAGAGTAGAACATTGTAATGCCTAACACCAAGACCTAGAATAAAATTAGCAGGGCCCAGGGTGGTAGCCTAGCGGCTTAAGTCCGCGCCATGCACATGCCAGGATCTCATATAGGTACCAGTTCATATCCTGGCTGCTCCACTTCTCATTCATCACCCTGCCTGTGGCCTGGGAAAGCAGTCAAGGATGGCCCAAAGCCTTGGGACTCTGCTTCTGCATGGGAGAGACCAAGAAGAAGCTCCTGGCTTTAGATCAGCTCAGCTCCAGCTGCTGCAGCTGCTCAGGGAGTGAACCAGCAGATGGAAGATCTTTCTCTTTATATCTCCTTGTCTCTGTATATCTGCCTTTCTGATAAAAATAAATAAATCTTTTTTTTTCAATTCCTCCACTCAAGTTTTAATTGTCATCTAACTGCATTTAGGAAAATTGATGTCCATAAAGATGAACCAGAGAGCAAGCCATGGCAGTTTAGATAGCAGATTATACTCACACTTTCCTAATCTACTGCCTCTTAAGAAAGGAACGGCTGGCATGGGAGACTGTGGAGTAACAAACCCACCCTCCTTGGCTATTTACCCAACTTTTTTACCCCACCATCTGACTACTTCACTGTATTGCTGGCAACGCCAGTTCTTCTCCATAACAAAGACTTCCCAGTTCCGAACATACACATAGGTGGCTAACAGGAAAAGCGAGTAAAACTCCAACATGATAAACAGGGGTGTATGTCAAATTGCCATTCTGCCCATGAAAAACCTACTCATACTTCTCCCTCTGCCCCCTCGAGTCATGAGCAAAGGCATAGCTCATTTGGAAAATGTGACCAGCAGCCCACATTTCAACACAGTGAAATACTTTATCCCCTATTGCTCCGACCACACCAGGAACTTTTTAGATGTAATTATTTAATGCCCAGCCAAAAACCAATGTACAATGAAACCTGCACTGAATGTTTTCCTCAGCGAGGTGTTCAAACACCAACTCCATTAAAAACAAACAAAGAAAAAACACGATATTTTGAAAAGTTTCTCATGACATTTTCCACACGATTTTCTCATGAATGCCTAAAAATGCCCACATTTAAATATTCATCATTGTGAGCATTTGCTAAAATACAGTCCTTTCCAGCAGTTTACATCATATGACTGTGCAAGCTTGGGGTGGGGAGGGCAGAGTAAAAAATTTCCTGTTCCATTTCATTTGAATTTTTAACCACAGTTTTCTATTTCATAGTTTGGGTGGCTCTGTAAAGGCATTTTCTGCTATAAATGGCTGTGGGGCTGTCCCCCCAATGAATAAGTTGGTTTCATGCAAGTTCTTGAAGAATTCATCAACAACTCACTACGAAGGGCAGAAGTCAAGCCACACGTCACAGCAGCAGCATCAATATCATGTGAGTTTTGCCACAAAACTTCACAGGTCATGGTGGTGATGGATGTACAAAATGAACATAGGTTATGATACTGTTGCAGGTGAATATCTAACAAGGGCTCCCTAACCTACTAGTGGCCTTATATTCTCCTTGGCTTTCCATTCCCAACAGGCTCAGCAAGGCCCACGATTTGTAGTTCCCACCACGGAGGGTAGAGAAACCCTAGGACCGTCAAGATTGGGCCACACAACCACCATCCTTTGGATCCTGGCTGGAGTGTGCCACCTGGTTAACCAGCAGCCCGTGTCTGCCGGAGTCTACCTCTCCAGCCTCTGCTTTGAAGGCCCTAGGAACAGGTGTGCAGTGTGGCGGTGGATGTGAGTAAATTCTACACAGATAAGGGAGAATTGCTCTGAGTAACTGCAGTCATCATAGGCCTGTTGAAGGAATCGGAGGCAGGAGGGTTGGTGGTCTTTCCATGTGAGGGTGGGAGGGGGCTATGTGAGCAAACCCTGAAGCACAGGGGAAGAAGTTACCAGGAGGCCAGACTCCCCCGGAGAAGATGAAAGAAAAAAGCCTAAGGCTCTTTGAGGATTTTCTGTCATCCAGTAGCACTCCTGGAGCTTTTATGTTGGCCTGGGTGGCAAGTGGTATAGAGGCCGGGTGATGGGGTCCAGGAAGACAATCAGAACAGGGGGTGGAGAGTGAGGGGATGCATGCCAGGAGGAAAAGAGCAGCAAGGTCAGGAGGGAGCAAAGATGGGGAAGAAAGGCGCTTACCAGGCCGCCTCCACAGGTGCTGAAAGAGGCCAGTGAGCCCGGATGCCGCAGCACCGCCCCGGTGTAAAAGCAGGCGGCGTCGGGTGGCTCGGGAGGGCGCGCAGGGGCTGCGGCCGCGGTGGGGCCGGGGCCGGGCTGCGGCCGATGTTCCACGGCGAAGCGAGGCGCCAGAAAGCGGCCGTCCCTCCGCAGCAGCAGGTACAGGTCCCGGGAGAAGGCCGGGATCCTCAGCAGCACCTCGTCGCCGTCAGGATCAGCTGGCTGGGCCGGGGGAGACGGGGGCGGCTGCGGAGGCGGGGGCGGCTGCCACGAGGCCGGGGCGCCCGGGGACAGGGGAGCAGCGCCGCTGGATGCCCTCGGCAGCTCCTGTGACTCGAGCTCCTCGTCTTCCTCAGCCCCCTGCGCCGACACGGACCGGGGCCGGGACTCCGATCCAGCGGGCTCCTCCAGGGGCGCCGGGGCCACCGAGCGCACCTCGCGTGAGCTGCCCGCAGCCTGCGCCCGGGCGCCTCCGCCGGCAGCTGCGCCGCGCATCCAGCCCGGGTCCGCGCTGCCCCCGCTGCCGCTGGCCGCGTCCACCGGCTCCCGGCTCCAGAGTGCAGGATACACGACCTCCCACTCCTCGCGGTCGGGGGCGAACAGCATCCCTGCAGGCGGGGGCGGACAGAGAAATGTAGGGCGTGAAGCGCCCCGGGTCGCGGGCTCGCGGAGCGCGGAGACCACCCGCCAAGCTCCCCCAAAACTGCGGCTAGCCCCACAGCCTAGCGATCAGATTACACACCCCAGCGTTTTCCGAAGGGAAGTAAGAGGACCGGGGGAAGGGGCGGCTAAATTGGAAGAGCGCGCTCGGTTGTGCCTAAAAAGAAACCCGGTAGGGAAACTCCGGCCCAGAGAAGCGCATTCGAGGACGCTCCTTTGGGTTCCAGCACGCCTTCGCAGCAAGCTCTGCACCCCTCAGAAGAAGGTTCCATTTCACAGACGGGTACAGCGAGGCCGCGAGAAGCGCTCTTGCGCTTCGCTCCCGAGCTAGACTCTGCACCCGCATGCCCCGCCGAACACCCCCGCTCTGCGCGCGCCGCCGGCACCAGCGCCACCCTAGCTCTTGTGTCCTCGCTCTGGTCTGGGGACCTTGGAAAGGGAGCCAGGCGACCCCAGGACTTACCTGAAACGAGCCCATTCGCCAGGAAGCCCAGGTGGTAGAGCAGGCAGCAGCAGCAGATGGAAGTCATACGCATCTCGCGGCTCTTCCCCATGTCGCGCGCCCGCGGCTGCCGCCTCTGGCCCCGCGCGCGCCTCCTGCGCGATCCCACCGCGGGCGCAGTCGCCTCCCCGGAGCTGAGCGCGAGGAGGAGGCCGGGCGGCGAATTTGCCCAGGCCCCTTTGTCTGCAGGGGGCGTGGGGTGGGGTGGGGGGAGCCGAGTGACTCCCGGAGGCCGCCTGAGCTCGGGCGGGGATGGGGTGGGGGGAGGAGCGGAGAAGACAGCGTCGCAGCCCCGGGCGCTATGGTTCCCTGGCGAATTAGGTGATGAGTCTACTTTCTGGGCTCTGGACCTTTCAGGAGTTTCCATGGCCGAGCAGGCTAGAGGGGAGCCCCGCCGGACATACCCACAGTCCGGGAGGCGCAGCGCGGGCAGTGCTGCTTCGGGACCGGCGGAGGACCGGCCGGCGGGCGCGCAGGAGCGCTGTGGCCTTCTAGCCCAGGGCTTGCCGCTTGTAACCCCGCGCCCAACTGCCGGGCGCCTACTCTGCAACTTGGCTTGCGGGGCGGGGATGCGCACAGTCCTGCTGACACCGCGCTCTGGCTCTGACCCGCAGCGGCTCAGAGGGGATGAGTGTGGAGAAGGAAGGGACAGGACTCGTGAAGTGGATGTGGAGGAGCTGACCGCAAGCGGATCCAACCAAAAACCAAAGCAAAAGAAAAAGGACCAGAGGGTGGCCTCCAGGCTGGATGTTGCGGGACAAAGGTCCCAGAACACCGCACACGTGCTCACAATCCGGGCTGAGTGGGGTGGAGACCACATCTCCTGTCCTAACTTCTGATTGGCCGCTCGGCTAGGCCTCATTTGCATCCCCACCTCCAGCCCTCCACAGGCCGAGGTGTGTGCAGGTAGAGGGGGCCTTCAGGTCCCACCTCACCCCCTCCGGGGCACCTCCTTTGTTCAGGTCTGTCTCCGGCACAGGTCCCTCCAAAGCAAAACTTCAATGCAGATTAAGCACAAAACTGCAGCCTCCTCTGCCAGGCCTTTGATTGGTCTTCCCAGCCTCTGGACACTCGCTAAGCCTGCAGATCATGTCATTTGTCATGGAGTGGGCTTCAAAGGACACCCCGACATGTCAGACCCTCTTGCCCCACCTAGCTTTCCAGCTCTCCTTTTGTAGCTGGCTTGCTGGTTCCCTGTTGTTCTCTCTGTCTGCCAGCCTCCCCCCAAAAAGGACAGTAAAATGACGTTCACATACTGTTTCCTTAAGATCTCAGATCAGGTGAAATCATCTTGCCTTTCCACCGGTCTTGCCATTTGCATCTTACAGGCAAGGCCAGACACCTAGAAATAAAAGTTAATACAGTTAATACAAAACCAGTTTAAAAAAAAAAAAAAAGCTTATCCAAGTCCTGAGGTTCTTTCCCCACCTCCTTTGTTGATTTACCTTCTGATCTTTGTGTCAAAGGTGACTGCTATGCCTGGAAGGGAGGCAACCTATCTTATTTCAAAGGAAAGCCATTGTTTGAATAAGTTAGTCCTAGAATACTCTGAGCTTTCCAGGGTTTAAAAGCAAACATGAAGACATTCTAGGTGAGTTTGTCCAGAGTGTTGCCTCTAAGTCTGTATTGTAAAAGAAGATCTTGAAATCTGGGTTAACTAGGATGCAAGTTTCAGATCCTCAGAAAACATATGGGTTTGCATCTTTTCACAGGCACTAAATCAATGTAGCCTTAAAACTTGGCGAAAACTCAGAGGTAGTAATACATATTTTTTTTAAAAGAAGAACATTGAGCTATTAAGATTAAAAGCTACTTTCAAGGTAACAGCTTGCTAGGATATCAGTCTTAAATGTTTCTCACACAGAATTTAGCAACACTGACAACAAAAGATGAACACTGGAAGGGATGCTTATTGTATGTCTGTGCTGGAATGTTTGTGATTTCTCAAAACAGTTACCAAAATAAGTTCCCGTCTTTGCTTCTTCCCTCCCCCCAATAATACACAAATCTCTCCAATGCCTCACAATAGAAGTTGATTCTGACAAATACAGAAGTTTGCCCAGTTCCAAGCTAGCTCTACTCTTTTTCACTTGAAATAGTTATAATTTATTTGTAAATTTTCAAAGGCTTTCATAACCTTTGGGGATGAACTAATTTGTATACTTACTTCTACAAGTCAATCAATCTTTTGAAGAGTAAGAATGATGTGTTTCATTTATCTTTTTTTTGTTACATCACCCTGCCTAACTCGATGATTTACATTGTTTCAGCGTGGAAATTCTCAGGAAGTTCTCCAAGATGCCTGAGACTGTGATGGAAACTGATTTCTTGATAGCATTTTGTTTCAATTCCAATTCCTTAACCCAGAGTTACAGTGTAGCTCTGCTTGTGACCAGCCACTATCAGCATGATTTATCTAGTTTCTCAATAAGAACAAGCCTGGGAGAGAAATGGCATGCGGGACACTTTTGTGCAGTCCAACCAGGATAGGCTTAGATGTGCAAATCAGAGCATCAGTTTAACTGGATGTGAGTTTGTGCGTACATAAAAGGCAGAACTCTCACTTAGAATGGAGTCCATCATGCCTGAGGAAATAGAGGAGAAAAGGCTGGACTGACATGTGTGTGCATTACCCACCTTCCAGACAAGCCAAGAGCAGCTGGAGAAAATATGTTGGCTTAAGACAGGTACTTCTGCATATCACCAGATGGCAGCTAGCATCAACAGCGTACCACGTTTGTGTTCTCAGAGCAAGGACAGGCAGAGTCGAGGTAAATGACGAAGCATCAGAGTAAGTGGAACCAACTGTTCCCAGGCACAAGGTACTCACATGGTGAAAAGTTGGCTTTGATGCCTGTAGCTTTTCCTTACTCTCTTCACTCATAGGCACTTTGCCTCTTGAAGCCTGAAGAAAACTTTAAATCCCTTTCCCCTAGGGGAAAAAAATGTAATATCTTGAGAAAATACAAAGAAGTCTTTCATGGAATTGCATGAGGACACCATCTCCCAGTCAAACTCATGTCTCATTTGAGATCAGGGTAACAAAGCTAGGCCTGGGCATGATGGAACTGTGGAGGGACCAGGTTTAATGTTCACATTAAGGGATCAGGAAGTAGATACAATGTGCTGAACAGTAGGTTTCAGGTGGTGGACAACACAACACTCAGTTTAGGATTGTGTGCCCTGAGGAAGAGATGCAAGTGATTGCTCTTAGTTCCCTGCTGTAGGCAATGCCGGGCTTCAAGCTAGCGCTGTAGACCAGCTGACTCAGACAGAGTCAGGGGATTTGACTTCCAGAAGCATCTCAGACAGAAGGGAGTTGTACTGAGACTCTGTTAGGCTTGGCAGTATAACAGTCTCAGCAGTTCAAAACAACAAGCGTTTATCACCCCAGGTGATGTCTGTATATTTTCTCAAAATTTGAATCCAAAATTATTTCACAACAAAAATCTAAAGTAAAATTTCCTTTTTTATTTAAGATGTACATATGTATGTGTGTGTGTGTCTTCTGAAGTCAGAGTTAGAAGAGAGGAGACAAAGCAAGAACTTCCATCCACTGAATAACTCCAACAGTCCCAGACAAAGCCAGGAAGAGGCAATTCCACCCAGGTCCCACCTGCTCCCTGTGGATGGCAGGGGCCCGAGGACTTGGACCATCCTCCACTGCTTTCCTAGGTATGTTATCAGGAAGTAGGACTAAAAGTTGAACAGCCAGTACCTGATATGGCACCGATACTGAAAACAGCAGCTTGATCAGTGTGCTACAACGCCGGTGCCTGTAAAACTGCTTTGAGACACTTTAGGCGTTCAGTACTATGGCCTTCAATGTCCATCGCCAGTCTCTAAACCACTCACCATTTAGATTTTTGTTACAATAGTGGACATTAAAATATACCAACATCTATATTTGTTATGCCTTACTACATACCAAATTGCCCCACAGAGTAGCATCCTCAAACATTATCATATAGTCTCTTTCTTTTTGGGAATCCAGAAAATTAAATTTGAATAGTTCTGGTTCAAGACTTCTGGCAAATATGCAACCAACTTGGTGGCCAGAGCTCCATCGGCAGTCGCAAAAGACAACGACTCTGCAATGTCTCCCTTTCCCTAAAAAACAAGGGTCCCAGAGGGAGTAAGAGTTCACCCAAACAGAAACAATAGTATGTTTGTAACCTAGCGGCAGAACTGGTGTATCATAACCTTTGCCATTAGCTGCCAGACAGGATTTACTAACAACTCACGGTCAAAAGGAGAATTGTAGGGACTTTACCCTGTGATGAGAACGTAGCAAGGGAATCGCCAATACTATCATAAGGAAAGAATTGTGTTCTGATATGTGCACGCATGTGAGGAAGCCACCAACAGTCTGGGACGAGGGGGGGAACAGAAAGGGTAAGACCAAACAATCCTTCAAATTCAATGTATTTCCACTTGCTGGAAAGGAAGGAAAGTATAGTACAAGGGAAATTAAACGGTGTTAGGGAAGTATCTGCTTAGTGTTGTGGTCAAATTGAGTGTATAATGAAGGCTGATGTGAGCCCAACACAAAAAGGCTTAAAAATGAGACTAGAAGTAATCCATCTGTTTCCAAGTAAGTTAATTGCCTCCTAGAACAAAGCCCATTGTGTTTGAAGGAAAAACAATATTTTAAAAAACAAAAACAATGTAAAATTCTCATTCCGTGGCATCCAATTAAAAATTCCACACACGCAAAGAGTAGGAGAATGTGACCCATAGCAAGGATAAAAATGTCAATTAGTGGAAACAGATCTAGACATGACAAAATTAAGAGAAAAAGTCAAGAAAAAAAGTTTTAAGCAACTATTCTAGGCATGTTGTAAATGTATAACAAGACAGAAGAAAATGCAAGCCTAGGAGGAAGGCTTTAAAAAGACCCAGTTTGAAATGGTGGAGATTAAAGATACAAGATCAAGTGAAAAGCTCTTAGTGGATTGACAATGCTTTTAACACAGGAATAGAAAAGATCAGTGAACTTATGTTAAAAAAAAATTGGCATAAACACACAAGGAAGAATTGGCATGAAGATTGGTGAGCAGGGGAAAATAACAACATGTCTAATGAATTAGTACCTGGATTTCTAGATGAGAAAAATAAAATGGAAAGAAAAAGATGCTTGAAAATGAGATGGCTGAAAATTCCAAATTTGATGAAAATTGTAATGTATGTTTATAAACATAACTTATAAAAACATACTAAAGCATATCTTAGTCAAATCGCTTCAAAAAGTAAAAATAGAATATATTTTTAAAAGGCAGGAAAAAAACGCATTATGTAATTAAACCAATGATAAGAATGATAGATGTCTCATTAAAACAGAAAACATTCTAGATAAAATCGTGTAGTAAATAGGTAGATATCTTGTAAACATTTTCTCTTAGCCTGTGGCTTGCCTTTTTTAGGTGCTAAACAATATGTTTTCAGTAGCAAACTTTTTAATTTTGGCAGAATTCAGTTTTCTTAGTTTGTCCTTTGTAATTTTTCATTTTGATTTCCTAAGAAATGTTTGCTTACGGATGGTTCTGCAGCGCATCATTTAAACCTCTTTGTGGGACAGTCACATCGCATTTCAGATTCTTTGGGCTTGTTTTCCATTTCCTTGCTAACGTGTATCCTGAGAGGCAGCAGATAATGGCTCAGATACTTGGGTGTCTGAACCCACAGGGGATGCTAGGATTGACCACTGGCTGCTGTGACAGACACAGAATGTGAAATCACAGCTGGAAAAGTCTTTCTCTCTCTCTCCCTCTCTCTATTTACCCATCTTTCCCTCCCTCTTCCCATAACCTTCTTCCTCCTTCTCCCCTTCCTTCTTCTCTTCTCCTTTTTTCTCTCCCTCCTTCCCCCTTTTAAATAAAATGAAAGTAAATAAGTACATGAAAGTGTGTAAATACAGAAAAAAGATAGTTTTACTAAGCCAAAGGGCAAACCTTTTTCTGCTACGTTTTCTTCTGCAAAATCCCAAGTTTGGTTTTTTTTTTTTTTTTGACTCTTTTTTTTTTTTTTTTTTAAGATTTTATTATTATTGGAAAGCCGGATGTACAGAGAGGAGGAGAGACAGAGAGGAAGATCTTCCATCCGATGTTTCACTCCCCAAGTGAGCCGCAATGGGCCGGTGCTGCGCCGATCCGATGCTGGGAACCAGGAACCTCTTCCAGGGCTCCCACGCGGGTGCAGGGTCCCAAAGCTTTGGACCATCCTCGACTGCTTTCCCAGGCCACAAGCAGGGAGCTGGATGGGAAGTGGAGCTGCCGGGATTAGAACCGGCGCCCAATGGGATCCCGGGGCTTTCAAGGAGAGGACTTTAGCCGCTAGGCCACGCCACCGGGCCCTTGACTCTTACATTTAAGTTTGTGATTGTCTCTGACTTAATTCTGGTACTAGGGTAGGATAAAGTTGCAGGCTCATATTTGAATGTATGAATATGTAGTATCAGTAACTAAGGAAATATGTATCAAACACAAATCAAAAGCATAGACAGCTAATGCTACCCCATTTAGAGTGGATAAAATTAAAAACACTTACAGTACCACATGTTTGCTAGGATGTGGAGCAACTGAAACCCATGTGTGTGAGCAGCGGTGCAGCCCTTCAGACCAGCTTGGTAGTTTTTAACATTTGTCTAAACACACACTTACCACTCAGCTATACAAACCAGCTGTTACATGGTTACCCAAAGAAAATAAATATGTTTATCCACAAAAAATGAGCTTAAATTTTCATGCCTGTAAGTTCATGATAACCAAAACTGCAGACAATCCATATGCACACCAATGGTGAATTGGCAAAATGGGATGTATTGACATGGTAGAATATTAATCCGGAACAAAAGGATACTGAGATATGCCACATTATAGGTGAATCTTAAAAAGTAATATTGTAATTACAAAAAGTTTCCATTCATGTGGATTTCTATGATAGGCAAAACTACAATGATTGAAAATATAGGGCCCAGCATGGTGGCCTAGTGGCTGAAGTCCTGGAATTGAATGCGCAGGATCACATATGGGCGCCGGTTCTAATCCCGGCAGCCCCACTTCCCATCCAGCTCCCTGCTTGTGCCTGGGAAAGAAGCTGAGGACAGCCCAAGCCTTGGGTTCCTGCACCCACATGGGAGACCCAGATGAAGCTTCTTGCTCCTGGCTTAGGATTGGCTCAGCTTTGGCTGTTGCGGTCACTTGGGGAGTGAAGCCATGCATGGATAATCTTCCTCTCAGTCTCTCCTCCTGTCTTTATATCTGACTTTGCAATAAAAATAAATCTTAAAAAAAAAAAGTGTATAATGGAGCCAAGCAGCCCTGGGAATACAGAAGGCCAAGAGGTATGAGCGAATTCTTTGAGTGACAGAAGTGTTCTGTATCAGAATTATGTTGCTTGATACACAACTGCATATGTATCTTTAAAATCTCATCCCAATTGTACAACTAACACTGGTGAACTTTGTTGTAAGGAAATTGCAAGCCAGTGATTCCATTTAATGTAAGACTTTACACAAATATGTATCACTTTCAATGCTTCGGTGCTCACCACCAGCGAGTGGATATTGAGAAACAGAGACCTCTGTGAGGACCCACAGGTTCAAAAAGGTCATTGTATCCATCCAGATGCTCAGAGCATAAACCTAAAATATCATCTGGGACTTATCTATCATTTTTACCAGCCATAAAAGTTATCACATTGTGGTGTTCTTTCATGTTGGCTCCCTGGTTCAGACATTTTCTCTAATTGTGTCATCATCTCTCAATGGAACCACTATCACCCCACGTAGCCAGTCACCTACTTCTAATTTATCCCCACCACAATCCTGTGTTTACTCTGTAGCCAAAGTGATCAAATAAAATGAAAAACACTCTTCTCTTATTAGAACCTTCCAATGGCATTCTAGTGCTCTGAGGACAAAATTCACACATCCAGGGCCTGTGACATCTGGGTTCTTTCATGTCTTCAATCCATCACATTCCACTCTACTCTTTTGGACTTCTCCAAGTTCTTGTAACATCTTGTGATCTTTCATGTCTCAGGACTACATGCTATTCCCTCTGGGTGAAACATGTTTGCTTCTATCTTGTACATTCAAAAGCATATTGACAAATATCAGCTTAACACCATATGACAAAGAAATTAAAACATGAAGATACACAGCCATCAAAGGGCCATGTTAAATTCACCCTGCTCTGTATCTAGGCCTAGTAGTTGTTTGTCAGATGAATGCTAGTCTTCTAAATCATCACAGTGAAAAGCACTATTTTTCTAAAAAGAAAAGAACACATGTTTGAAGGAAGAATAGCAAGAAAGAATGTGAAAGTGTAGTTTTTAGAGTTTCATTGAGTTTTTGCAGAAAACAAAATGGAAGTTTGGAGTGGTATCTGCTGTGCTATAATTAAGAGGGCTTTGGAAAACTTGATAGATGAGCATTATGACAAACTTGTGGTTTGAGAAATATGTTACTTTTATCTACTTTGTATTACTTTTACATACATTTTCAATTCTAATCTTATTTAAGCTAGAGAACGCATATCATTTTGTATTTCTTTGTGGGTGTGAGAGAAGGCAAGCAATGCTTCGGGTTTGGGTTACCTGGAACAATCGGTGCAGGAACAAGTTCTTCTTACATAGGTATTTTAATATTCCTTCAGGAGAAGAGGCTTGACAATTATAACCCTCAGCTCTTAAAGCAGGAGAGTGAAAGTGTGTTATAATGATGTTAATAATAATGGTAAAATTTGCCAGTTTCTTTAACGATCTAAGTTTATACTTGAGTTATTGTCATGTTTCAAGTGGATCTCATATACAGGAACTTCTCCCACTAAAAATCGATGATGTACACAATTGTATAGGGACTACAGTTCTATGATTAAAAAAGATATAATTTGTAATTTTTTATTGGAAAGGCAGATATATAGAGAGAAGGAGAGTCAGAGAAAGATCTTCAATCCATTGGCAATAACAATGTTGTGGCTAGGATTGGAAGGTAACAATTATCAGGAATTTAAAACAGAATGGGAAGTCAATGGGGGCAAACATCGGCTTTCTTAGGTTTGGGCTGGAGCGGGGTTGATAGGAGCTGTTTCATTGATTTCCACCAAAGTAGCCTTAAACTCTGGATTTTCATTCTCCTTATCTGGTAGGGTACAGATTAGCGTTCTAAACAGAGCTAATTCCATATTGTAAATCCAGAACAAGTAGCACAAAGGAAGGAATGGTTCTTTAAATTTTCTTTCAACAACATGTGTGTGGCCTGTTGTGATGACTGTTACCAGTAAGTAGTGTGTTCAGTATCGTAAGCCAACTGCGAAAGCCTCCCAGCCTCCTGCTGCAAAGGCAGGGCCTGGACCGCCCAGACAAATGCCTGTGCCTTCTCCCTGCTCTCAGGGCATGGTTTTCTAGCCTTCCTACTAATTCTGTCATTGATTTAACATTGGTAGTAAGGCAAATCATTTTTCTTACAAGCAAGAACCATACCTTAAATCCGATATCAGATGGTAATCCCATGAAAAAGTACTCAATTTCAATAGGGGAAATAACACAGATATTTGCAAAACTATGGTTTTGACATGTTTTCAAACGCCAAAATAAAATGAATCATACCCTTCTTAGAAGAGTATTTGCTGAATCCTCTGCAGAAATGGCCCTGGTCGGGCCCAGTGCAGTAGCCTAGCAGCTAAAGTCCTCACCTTGCACACTCCAGGATCCCATACGGGCGCTGGTTCTAATTCCGGCAGCCCCACTTCCCATCCAGCTCCCTGCTTGTGGCCTGGGAAAGCAGTCGAGGACGGCCCAAAGCCTTGTAACTTTGCAAATGTATGGGAGCCCTGGAAGATGCTCCTGGCTCCTGGCTCCTGGCTTTAGCGCGGCTCAGCTCCGGCCACTACCAAACTTGGGAAGTAAACCAGCAGATGGAAGATCTCTCTCTCTATCTCTCTCTCTCTCTCCGTAAATTTGACATTGCAATAAAAATAAATAAATCTTAAAAAAAAAAAAAAAGAAATAGACCTGGTCATCTTTTACAATATTTCAAATGACCTAAGCTGTTGATCCCACAATCTCACCTGAAAAATTCTTTGTAGACAGAGGAACTTGGAACTTACAGACATTGTAGGAGATACTTTTTGTACCGATGTTTACTGTGGCATTCCAACAAAGGAATATCTCACACTTACCAGGATTATTACATGAAATGAGATTAAATGATTTATCTGACATTCCCCTGTGGAAAATTTTTAATCACCTTAAAAACACATGTACTTTTTCCTAATGATATTGAAAGAAACAATTATTTATAAAATTTAAAGTAGTCATATATTATGTGCCTAGTATGTCCTTTAAATTTTGGGGATGTACCTTTGTATGAGTATGTAAAAAGTCAAGGCAGAATACACCGGAATCTGTTGAAATACTTCAAAGGAATAAGAAAGTAGTCAGCATAGTGGAGAAAAAAAAAAAAACAGGAGAAACTTTTCCGTCATGTTTTCTATTGTCATTTGATTTTTTATGAACTTTTTTTGGATTTATTTATTTTGATTGCAGTGTCAGATTTATAGACAGAAAGGGAGAAAGATCTTCCATCCAATAATTCACTCCCCAAGTGGCCACAATGGCTGGAGCAGAGCTGATCCGAAGCCAGGAGCCAGGAGCTTCTTGTGGGTCTCCTACAAGGCTGCAGGATCATGAGGCTATGGCTCAACTGCTTTCCCAGGCCACAAACAGGGAGTTAGATGGAAAGTAGAGCAGCCAGGACACAAACCGACACCCATATGGGATCCCGGCATATGCAAGGTGAGGGCTTTAGCCACTAGGATATCATGTCAGGCCCAATTTTTTAGAAACTTTTAAAAATGTGATGGGCAGGATCAGGCTGAACTGCAGCAGGCATTGTTTTGTGCAGAAGACAGGGCTGGAGGCAGAACTGATCCAGCGATTGCAACTACCAGCATATGCATAGCTGATTGGGGTGACAGACTGTGCCAGACCCTGTGTTGGCAACCACACACAAGAACGAGGTCTGGAATCACCTCAGATAAAGTTTCTTTGGGGATATTCCCAGCTGAATTGCTGGACTCAGAACCCCAGCTAAGGAGAGAATTGCAGATTCCATGGACTGACCGTGGAGTGCATGTGTCAGAGCTGAGCCTCTTAGTGGCTTAGATGGAACAGTGGATGGCATTTCCGAGTACAGGTGCAGAATATGGCAGTCCATTGGAGTCTGCAGAGGACACCTGGTACCACAACAGAGGATGGAGGACAGAACAAACTGATCAACCACCCCAGCCAAGAGTTGGCAGTGAAAAACTGGGCAAATGGAGACTCTCAGGTGGACTGTGTCAGCCAGTGGATTCTGGAGAGATTTCATCATGCTTGGAGTCGCAAGATTGGTAGTAATTCAGAACTGTTGCACTAATGAACCCTCTTAGGCAGGACCCTCGGAGCATGCCCCACACTGGGGACTCTGGGATGGTTGGAAGGCTGGGTGTGGCTTTCCCCCTTATCTCCTTCCTTCCCCCAGTACGGAAGAAAAAAGAAAAGAATGTGGAAATGGTGATCTCATCCACCTTCCTGTAGCCCTTGACCCTTATCAACCTAATCAACTACGTAAAAATCATCAAAAATAAAAATAATTAAAATTAAAAATAAAATAAATGTTTACTAGTAAAAAATTTTTAAAGGAAAAAACTCAATGGAAAGTGCTCAGTGCTTCTCTGCTTTATTTTTACTTTTACATAATTGACTCATTAATGTTTATTAATGTTTATAGAATGAAAGTGCAAAGAGAAAAGCAGTCATTCTAGAACAGTCGCCTTCCAAGACAAAATAAATGCCGTAAATTATTCAGAAAAAGCGCTTAGTTTTTCCTCCCATGATCTAGCTGTTAATTATTTGGGCGTGTGTTTTAAGCTGTGACTGATGACGCCCTTGAGGCTTATGTCTCCCCTCCCCCGAACTTGGGAGACATTTGTTTTAAATTTTTACAATTTAACAAAAATACACTTGATCCATAGAAGAAACTACCCTGGCCAGAATATCTCTTACTACATTAAGGTCACATATCATATGACCATTTAAATTAGAACCAGAAACTTACGTTTCCTGTTTCTGGAAAGTCTTTCAAATGTTATCTGAGAGTAAATAAGCTCATAAAATTTGAAGATAAGTTACAAACTAATTTTGTGTCTCAAAGGTACACTCACCCATGCTAAATCTTGATTACTGTTCTAAAACGCTTTATGATAATGTTGTGCTCATCTATGAAGGTAACAAAGTATTTTTGCTGATCCAAACAGTGATTCCTATCCCAATAAACTCGAGATTTCCAAATGTGCCGAGCATAATTTTAAACCATGTTTATATTATTAAGTAAAGCTGTCTTTCAAAAATGTGAAAATATAAATGACCTACATTTGAGATTGCCTTTTAAAACTTTTAAGATTTTTTTTTTAAGAGAAAACTTGCCTTAGAATCAACTCCACTGCCAAGAGATTAGATAAAACACAGAAAACTTGCGGAACAAAACAGCTGTGACTACGTGGTGTTCAGGTAACAAGATTTCCCTCCTTCGTTCATCCAATTCAAATAGACCCCTGCCTCTGAAAGTGAAACAGTGTAATTTTAGTCATTGAAACATTTTTTTTTTGTATATTACAAATATTCACAGTGCTCATTTCGAAATCTCTGTGAAAAGCTGTCGTGTCATCTGCTTAGGCTATGTTAAAGGACTTTCTACAACTATAAACTAGCACGTGAATTATTTTGTGTGAATCAGTTGTAAGAAATCTTTTCTAAAAAGACCTCTATGGTAGTATTTACTTTATTAAGGTGTTTTCCAAGAATAAAGGGGAGGAAACGAAGAGTAAAGGAAGAGAAATCTATAGATGGACATAGCCACAAAGCCTCTCACTGAACAGTCTGTTTCATTCAGATTTTGTTAGCTGCCTAGGTTTTGTTATAAGCCACTGGGTCACGGTGTATGCCTGCTTATGGTCAGCACAAATAACAAATAGCAGTATTAACAACAGTCCCTATGGGTAGAATTTGTATGATTAGTACTTTTTCAATAGCACTATTCAACAGAACACTAATTGAATAGGCATTCAAGTTTTTCTTGATCTTGTCTTATGACTATTATACTGGGGAAAATGCTTCAAATGATCATTTATACGTTTAAAAACACAACTTAATGAGAAAGCAATTTAGTAAATTGCTGGGGGCTGTTTTATGTCACACGGGTGTTGTGTTCTCACAGAACAACTTAATTTAACAGAATTCCCTAGGAAGTTTAGCCTAAGCTGAAAGAGAAAATTGTTGTTGCCTGCAGGGTTGCATATTTGTCTATGTAGAAATTTCTAGAATAAGTAGCATTCTTCATTTCAGACACAAAGACTTTTCTTATCTTTGTTCCCCAACCTGTCTACTGAAAACTAGAGGCTACGTGCAGAAACTAATTCAATCGTTTTGATTAAATTATATTAAATCGGCTAAAAGGCATTTATGCATTGTATACATACACACACAAACACATACTCATTAAACCACAGTTGAGTGAGTAAAATAGCGTTCCCTTGGACTTGCTTGTTTTTACTAATTTTATTATGCATACAATACAAAATTGGCATAGGCAAGATAAAAACATTTGATGTGTCAAATCAGCCTTATCTTTCATATTATAAAAAATGTGAAGTCAGGTTCTAACTAGAGAAACCAAATTTCATATTCAGAGTTCTGAAATGTGAAATACACAGAGAACTTCCTCACTCCTGTTTTCAATTTCTTGTGTTTGTATTTCATTAGATTTTTTCCTATAGTTTCCAGCATCTCTCTCCTAAAATTACTTATCTGTTCTTGCATGTTGCCTAGCTTTTCTAATAGCACTTTAAATCTCTATTATTAATAGGTCACTAAATAGTTATACTACAACCTATTGGTTTTAGCATGTGGGTCACATTGTGATAATTGCTTTGTGTCTTCAGGCTGTGTGTATTCTTGTCAAAAGGTCTTATAACTTTTGTTAAAAGACAGACAAGTTGCTTAGCCCAGTAGATCTCATGCAGGCATAGTTTATGTTTAGAAATAGCATAATTTCCTTTTTCAATATTGCTAGTGTGGGAATCTTTGTAAATCTACTCAAAATTTGCATGGATTTGCAGTGTGGCGTTACTATGTTATCTTCACTATACCAAGGCATTTTTACTGACACAGCTACCATTGAGTTGGAGAGTGGACCAGTTAGCCAGAGATGACTTTTCAATCTCTGCTCCTGCGGAAGATTCTACCTCTTGCTGTTATCGCAGTTGGGTTGCAGGTTTGTAGTCAGTGCTTGAGCCTTCCTGGCAGAAGGCAGAGCGGAAGGACACTCTCTCAGGTAGTTAATAAATGTCAGTCTTGGTAGCCTGCTGAAGTTGTGGATGCAGCTTTCTCAATTGCTGCTGCTCCTCTTTGGACCGCATGGCAGAGTCTGGCAGGTCCCTGCCCCCTTGAGAGCCTTTTGTTCTATTTTGTCTTAAATCTTCTCTTCTTTGCAATGGGTTTTCAGTGCCTTCAGGGGAGAGTTGTTCTTATTCCTTATGGTTTTGTTCTGAAAGGGAGACTGCTGATTGGGATCTCAGACAGCGGCTAGTGTTCCTTTCCCACTGCTGATATTATGAGGGAAGAGTTCTCATGATTCTTCCCAACTTATGCAGTCAACACCTGCAGGAATTCTGGAAGGAAAAACTGCAGCTCGCAGGGGCTTTGCGTTGTGATGTCTGACCTCTAGCAATTTCCTAGAACATGTTTGTCAGAGCTTATCGGGGTCCCTGGTATCTGGTGGTGGATGTTCCAGGTGAGCCGATGCACTCTTTGCTCTGAAGTTAGTCACGTGGGTTCATGCAATCTATTGTGAAAGCACATGTGAGGAGATCAAGCCCTTTACACACCTTCAACTAGAAGCTGAAGTCCTGGCTGTAGAAAAAGCGGACTGAAACTCTGCATATTCATCTATTCTGGTGAGACAACACTTGTCTTTCTAGAATAGGACACCAATGTAGCCAGTAAGTCAATAAGTAAGCAATCCTCAGAGAATGGTTTCAGGTTGGAATTTAGTGTTGGTCATTTGTCACTGGGCTTCTGTAGCTCGGCAAGAAGGAGCAAACACTGCTGAATACACACAGGGCCTCCACACCTGCTGTTCAGACCACTTGATCGTGTGCCCATCAGGCGGGCACTGGAGTAGCCAGTGAGAGGTTGGATGACGCCATTGGCTGGCACATTTTTAATACTTGCTTCTTCTGTGGAGAGATGTTCTTTGGTGGGCATGAATACAGGGTTTAAAGAAAATGGAATTAAGGGGTAACTTCATTTTGACGTAAAAATTTGGAAATCAATGCCTGTGAAGTCTTCAAAAACACTTCACACAAAATGTGTGTCATGAAAAGCTATGTAAATTTATTTCCATTTTTTGGTACCACAATAGGCTTAGATTTTAATTTCCTTTCCCCATGAACTTTAAAAAGTATTATCATATATGGTGATACAAGAATATTTACTCTCCATGGCCACTTCCATGTGTCTATCCACGTGTCCTGGCATTCATCCTTCTCAATAGTTCTTTGTTTCTGTTAGCCGTCAGAAGCATGCTTTAGGGCTGGCATATCTTTGTGTTTTTAATACCAACCTCTTTTGTGTATGGACTGCCTTTTGTGAGGACTGCCTCAAGGCACTGCTAATGCAGCAAAGGTGTCCAGCCTCATCCAGAAATGCAGACCACCTCCCAGAATCATGAGGAAAACATACATCCTAGTTAAGAAGGGGGCTGCTGCTCACAAGGATGTAACTCAGACTGTGGTCTGTGGGAGTGTACAAAGTCTATAGTGTCCTGCAGCTGTTCCTTTACAGAGGTGGTGGTTAGTTTCTAGCTGTACTGCCTGCCATGTTGCTTCCCAGTAGCATGTTCAATAAATCTAACCTTATCCTGTAATTTCTGTGGTTTACAGCTTTTCAGTTTATTTTTGTTGGTAGAAATGGCAATGTTTACTTTTCCCACCCTACTTAATTCCTCTAAAAATGTAGAACATTTATGAGGATTTGGGGTTTTTCTCTGGTAATGTGCTTGTTTGTGTGCATTCAGTAAGACTCTGTTCTCTCTGTTCTCATTACAGGATGCAGTTGGGACCGGGGAAGCTTAGAACTGGGCAGAGAATGCCTGCCTTCAAGCTTCCCAGCATTGTGCTGAGCAAACTGAGTTGTCCCTTCCAAAGAGTAAGTAGTATGGCTAAAAAACAAAAACAAACAAACAAAAACTATGGGTGTTTCTGATTGGCTTTTGACTTTGAAAGTTTTCCATAGCTGAGATTATTATACAATGGATTTCAGAGAAGTTAGCTTAAGAACCACCCTTCTCATATATATTCTTTGTGATTAAATGTAGCTGACAGATTCACGAACACTGGCAACTGGTTGTCAAATACTCCACCCTCAACAAGGGCTTGGATCCACAACCAGGTCAAATCTAACCTGGGAATGGAGGAAAAAGAGAATGTAGCTACAGGGAGTTTGATCAGTGATGTTATCAGGAAAGGGTCTTGATCACAAGGAAAGAATAAAAATCAAGATGGAATTACTGGGATCAACCCCGGGCCGCGTCAGAGATAGCCAAGGTGCTGCAGAGGCAGGATTGTCCAGTACGGTTGATTGACAGTATTGTCAGAAATGACTGCCAAAGAGAGATGTTAGGTGGATAGAATCCTTGCTCGTATCAGAACTGATGATAAACTCTTATTTCTAATATTTATTTTATTTTCATTGGAAAATGAGATAATACAGAAGGGAGGGGAGACAGAAAGGAAGATTCTCTGTCCAATGATTCACTCCCCAAGCGGCCACAACGGCCGGAGCTGTGCCAATCCAAAGCCAGGAGACAGGAGACTCTTCCGGGTCTCCCACACGGCTGCAGGGTCCCAAGGCATGCTGTCTTATCCTGCTTTCTCAGGCCACAAGCAGGGAGCTGGAAGGGAAGCGGGGCCACCAGGACAGGAACCAGTACTCATGTAGGATCCCAGCATGTGTAAAGTGAGGACTTTGCTGCTAGGCTACCACACCAGGCCCTGATGCTAAATTCTAAGCACAGCATCTCCAATGCATAAAAGTCTGGATTAGGATTGCAAGTGACTCAAAAGTGGGACAAAAGTTTGGGGACATTTCAAAAATCCGGCGTTGTGAGCCAAGGTGGGCTGATGTGACTGAGAGCAACAGCTTCCTTGATTTCTTCTAGTATGTCTCCTCCTTGTCCTAACTCTCAGGATTCCTCTTGTGAACAAACCAATTCCGTTTATCTCCCCCAGAATACACTGAATCCATTTCCACATGGGAATGAAGCAAAGATAACAACCACTTTACCATTAAATGCCCTCTGCCAAGGCCATCTTGGTATAGCGGGCAGTCATATCTTGAACGGATCACCCTTCTTATCTGAGGCTGTCCTGCTTGCTGGATCCCTGCACGCCTTGATGGACCGACAAGCTTAGGCAGGTACAACAACATGTCCCTGTCCAGAACCAAGCAGTTACAGAGACGAGAGGCTGTGGGTCTGTCTGGGGGAAGCCAGGGTTTCTCCAGCACACTGGGAATGTCCCAAAGCTAAGGCCTGTGCAAGCTCTCTAGCCATGCCCAGAAATCCAAATCACCCACCTGAGAAAAACCTGCTGTATCCCTGAAAAGACACATGCCAAAAAGGTTCCACTGGAACAAGGATACAGGTCAGATCAGTCAGTGGAGCAGGAGCAGGCTGCAGGAGCTGCCAGCCACGCAGTATCCTTGTAGTGTGTTCAGGAAATCTAACCCACTGACTCCTCTACGTTTGTGAGTTCCTTCACCACCCACAACACAAACCTCAGTTGATCTCTTCCTGTGATACATACAGTGTCAGAAACATAAGCTGAAGCTCTGCCAGCTAGTTTTTTAAATAAAGGATTTATTTATTTTTATTGGAAAATCAGATACATACAGAGGAGGAGAGAGAGATCTTCTGTCCGTTGATTCACTCCCTAAGTGACCACAACGGCTGGTGCTGAGCTGGTAAGTTCAGGAGCCAGGAGCCAGGAACTTCTTCCAAGTCTCCCACACAGGTGCAGGATTCCAAGGCTTTAGACCATCTTTGCTTTTCTCAGGCCACAGCAGGGAGCTGGATGGGAAACAGGGCTGCCAGGATTAGAACCGGTGCCCATGTAGGAACCTGTCGCATTCAAGGCAAAGGCTTTAGCCGCTAGGCTACTGCTCCACGCCCTGCCAGCTAGTTTTTTTGAGTTGTGTTCCTGTTGCCTTCACTAGCTCAGCATGCCTGAGTCAGGCTAGAATTCAGCTACCCTTCATGTTGTACACAGAGTGATTCAGCACCTGTGGGGATTTAAGCAGATTGGATTAAACAGATACTGCTTTTACCTTGGTGGATGCAGTGAAAGCTAGGGGTTCTTTTCCCGAAGCAAGCTGGATAAGTAGTTTGGGGGAGTCCAGTAGAATAAGGAATCATTTATTCTCAGCCCTTCGGAAGGCACAGAGCCCATCCAAGCTCTACTGAAAGGGAAAACAGGTGGGTTTACTTTTAATTAGACTAAGTTGCCCCAGGTGTGTGTGCGGCATGGGTCGTGGTGAGGGAGAGGGAGGGTATTTGAAGAAATGATTGGCGTGTAAGTCAGCCAACCAAGTCAACCAAAGATCTGCCCTTAAAGTGAGCAGCATCCAATCAGATGTGGTTCCTGAGGAAACAAAAAGGCCCAGGCAGGCGAGCTTCTTGCCCTGTTGTCTTAGAGCCGGACTATGGCTCCTCTTCTTGTCTGCAAGTCAGACCTGCAGGTTTCACACAAGAGTTTAGCTGCTCTCGGCTGTCAGACCTGCAGCCTCAAGCTGGAAGTTACAAGTCTGCTTCTTCCTTGGTTCGAGAACTTTCGACTTGGATTCAGCCAGGCTACGAGCTTTCCTCTTCTAAGCTGGAACGTGACCTGTCGTGGAACGTCCTACCTCCATAAACATGTAAGCTAATTTCCCCAAAAATCCCTCCTCATGATGTGCGTGTACCGTGAATCCTGTGAAGCTTGCTACTGCTGGAATTTCCACGCAGCTGTATCATTTTCAAGTTGTAAAGTACTAGGCCCATTGACGTACCTGCCTAGGGGTCTTAGAGGACCCGGCTGGTGGGTGACTGGCAGTTACGGCCACACTGAATATGAATAAAGTCGGGTACCTTGCCGCCACACCAGTCATTGGTTGTTAAAATGCAAGGTTTGCTTTTGCTGTTCTGTGAACAGGAGTATTACCTCCACGTGGAATATGAGCTGTGTGCGCCTGCTCAAGAGACTTCAGGTGTTAGGCTTTCTGCTTGGTTTCAGAAGTTGCCAGATGCAATGAATTTATCTTTTTAATTTATTGCAGGGGTATCTAAGTATGTTCTTGGCCGCTGAAACCCCCAAATGTTACAAGTTTGTGGGTGTAGTTTATCTTCCTTTCACAAGTTTCTACATTTTAGAAGGGTTTCAAGAATATTGATCCCTGTGTGTTTGGCCTGGCTACTGTAATAGCATCACCATAATAGAGGAGTGTGGTGTTTTATCGGTTACTAGGCAGTCAAGATCTCTTGGTAATGCGTTGTGACGGAATAACACAGTTGTGGGATGAAATGAAACTCTAAATGTATATTGTTTTGTGAAGGCACTGTTTCTCATATTTGTAAGGGAAACAGAAAAGAATGTATTGGCCAAATGGGGACCAGACCATGTAATGTCTACCTAAGGCTGTGTTCTCTTTTGCAAAAATTCTATATTGAAATGGCAGCTGTGATTGGGGCTGCTCCTTGGTAACAGTGTGTCACCCTATAATAACCTGCCATGAGCCATCTGGACCCCAAGCTGACTGTCGTACTATGGTGAGGAGACAGAGTGTACCGTAACTGGTTTGGCAGTTCCTCCATACTGCCTCTAACCTTTGCAGTGATCCACAGAATGATCTTTTTGTTTGCATGCAATCTTCTTTCGGAGGCTTGCATTTGGCATCCTCTACTACAAGAACCATTCACACAGAGAGCAAAGATGGGTATTAGTTGCCAAACATGGCAACAGGAATGAGCAAAATGATCACTACATGTGTCTTTGGATTCAGTGAACTTACTAGGGGACAGATTTGAGCCATTTGTTTCCTATCATTTGCATCCTCCATAATAGCAGTAGACGTCTGTTGCTTTGAGTCCTCCAGTGATAGATATGTCAGTTCAGATTCTAGCTCAATTTGTCTAAGGGTTTGCATTTGTCCCTTCAGCTGCTGCACAGTCGTATGGGTAAATTGGTCAGGGCTCCTTTTGGTAAAAGCGGGGGGATTTGTAGGTCCATGTATATGCCATAGTATAAACAGTATCCTCTCTTTGAGGGATTCTATCCATTCCTAAGTTCATGGGTTAGGGGGTCTATAAAGAGATTCTTGTCTGGAACTATACAGAGAGATTGCAGCTTTTGCTGGGGCAGCTTAGCCTCCAGGAGTTGTGTATCTGGCACCAGCTTCTGGTCAATGCTAAGTGGCTCCTTTATGGTCCACTACTCTGTTTTACCCTAGTGATGCTCTGTGCTATGAACCATTTCTATAATTCTTTGTGCTAGAACCTACTGGATGTCATTTCAGCTCTATGGGTCATTATTAAGAATGTGATTTCTTCATGTGGGGAGGTAAAGCTCCACTGACTGACCTTTGTTCTCCTGTGAACCTGTCATCGCCAGTACTGTCACTCAACCAGCTTCTCATGCACAAGCTAATACTTCTGTCCCCAACCTACAAAGGAAAGTCACACTCAACTTGCTAGAGCTGCTGAGGTCACAGTTTTGGGGGAGGAGGTTTCTCATGGTCTTCCTCATTTTGTGTTGCTGGAACACAGTACCTTATACCTTGTATTCACAAGGAACAAAAATCTGTTGAATTGCTAGAGTCTGTAAGTGTGAGCTGGCAGCATCTGTAGGTTTGGACCCCTGGTCACTTCTCTTAGCATGACAGTTTGGAAGCTGTGAGGGAAGAACACTGCCCTTTCAGAGGCAGAGGAGAGGAAGAGCAAAAGGGAGAGTAAGACTGAGGAGTCTTCTAGAATGACAGCATTCTCCATTTGTGAGGGCACAGCCCTCCTGGCCAAGCACCTCAGAGTCACCATAGCACCTTGGAGCATCCTCAGTGGCCCTCAGCTCTGCTTTTGCGTCATCAGCTCAGGGAGCCTGACACTCTGTTCAAGCCCTCTTGCTGCTGTGATTTGGAAAATGTCCCCAGGTAGAAGGCCAAGTGAAATACAACACTTCATTTGCAGATTTTCCTTTTTGTGAAGATCACTCTTGTTTGGTCTGTTGAACAGTCTTTTGAAGGTAGCGCCTCCTCTTTCTAGCAGTTGTGTTTTTCACGATCGACGGGTAGTCCAGTACTCTCTGGCATGTTTACAACTGTCTGCAGCAAACTCTTGCATAAAATTTTGTTTAAATATGCAAATTTGTTCATATAATATAATCTTAGCTATTAGTATATGCAAGGTATATCATTACTGTTATTCATCTCTATAAAAATAGTGGCTAGTGTTTCCCAATTGAAAGTGTTACTATTTTAAAAATAACTCCATGTAAAACACTTCTGGAAGGTTCTGTATGCACATACGCAAGACTAGCAAAGATTTTGAAAGACTTTTAGAAGAGAAGCTAATGAATGGAGGTTTATGTTTTCAAGACAAAATAACCTACTCATAAAAAAATTAATAGGAACTCCCCCTCCTATTTCTAATAAACATTTGTTCCCACCAACATAATTAAACTTTTGCCAGTTTTAGAGTGGCAGAAAAAATATATAATTTCTCTTCCCCCTCTGGGTATTAGAGCCCAGAGATTTTATGGATAATTGCAGTTTGACTTTAACCCAGAGAAAAATAAACAGAAAAATGTTACAGTTCCTGTAATTGCATTGATCATTTGTTAGATTACTTTCATGTATTTATGGTTATAAATGGAATGGGCCTGTCACATTCAGTGAGTTGAGGGAGGTTTATTTTTCTGAGTTTTGGAAATATTTCAAATGAAATAGGCACTCACTGTAAAGTTGGATAGGATTAAATTTCAAGTACTTGAGGGCATGTGGGGATCAGTAGGAATAGGAGTTTTACAACAGATTTAATGTCATGGAAGTATTCTCATGGTTTCTGACTTTTAGTTAATATTGATAAGACTTTTGGGGAAATTGTTTCATTCATTATTAAGTCGTTTTGATTTTTAAAGCTTTTGCTTTATCTGCAGTTATATTCTGTTTCATAGTTCAGGTGTTAATGATTTCACTGCCCACAGCTTTGCTCAAGGTATACCAATTTTGTTAATCTTTTGAAAGAACCCCATTTTTCTTTCCTTTTTAAAGCCTGGAACAGTTTTATTTCATGCACTTTGTCCAGACATAATTATAAATAGCATCTCCTTTCACTCCTGAAGAACTCTCAAGTTCACAACATATTCTCTGAGCATTCTCTCCCCATAACCCTGAAGACATCCCAGGTGTGCCTGTGGGTGCTACAGCTCATCAGAAATTCTATGGCTAAAAAAAAAAATTCCAATCTCCCTTTCTTGAAGTTACCTAATATGAGGGAATTGCTAGGAGACCCATCCCTTGGTCTTTAAGAGACGAGATCACTGCTTCATAGAAGCAAGTGAAAATAAGCCCTCCATCTTGCCCATCCTCTTCTATTGAGTTTAGAGACCCCACACAGGGTGCTTCCGGTTCTGTACAATAGCCCCTTGTAGCAAGATCTGTGGACAGGAGAGCAGCCTCACTGACACTTCAGATCTTCTGGTTTATATCCAGATGCCCCAGAGCTTCTGTTCTCTCTCTTTTTTTTTTTTTTAAGATTTATTATTATTGGAAAGCCGGATATACAGAGAGGAGGAGAGACAGAGAGGAAGATCTTCCATCCGATGTTTCACTCCCCAAGTGAGCCGCAACTGGCTGGTGCCACGCCGATCCGATGCCGGGAACCAGGAACCTCTTCTGGGTCTCCCACACGGGTGCAGGGTCCCAAAGCTTTGGGCCGTCCTCTCCTGCTTTCCCAGGCCACAAGCAGGGAGCTGGATGGGAAGTGGAGCTGCCGGGACTAGAACCAGCGCCCATATGGGATCCCGGGGCTTTCAAGGAGAGGACTTTAGCTGCTAGGCCACACCGCCGGGCCCCCAAGAATTCGTTTTTAACACAGCATTAAATAACCAACATTTGGGAGTCAGATTTCATTGCCACTTATGACTCCATCATCGCATGTTGAACTATGATTGGAGTCATGGTTGCTCTGCTTATAACCCAGTTTCTTGCTGATGTGCCTGGGAAAGTAACTGAAGACGACCCAAGTACGTGGGTCCCTGCCACCCATATAGATGAAGTTCATGGATCCTGGTTTTGTCTTGGGCCAGCCCTGGTGATTGCAACTATTGGGAGTGAAGCAGCAGATGGAAGACCTACCCTACTTTGTCTTGTAAAGTCATTTTAGTTCATAGATGTGGTTTTTCAGTGTAGTATGCTTTTTTAAAAATTTCATTTATAACTGACCATAGTTGTATATATTTATGGGATACAAGGTTTACACTGTAGCAAAAAAGGTAACTAACAAATTATTATATTGCATACTTGACATTTTTGTGTCAAAACACAAAGTGTACTCTTAATCGGTTGGCATATAACAGGTTGGTGTATAAATAATGTATTTTTTTAAAAGATGTATTTTTGGTTGAAAGGCAGATTTTACAGAGAGAAGGAGAGCTAGCTCCCTCCCCAAAAGCCCACAATGACCAGAACTGGGCCCATCTAAGGTAGCAAGGAGCCAGGAACTTTATCCAAGTCTCCCACGTGGCTGTGTGGGGCTCCAGGTTGCGGCCATCCTCCACTGCTTTCCCAGGTTATAGCAGAGAGCTGGATCGGGGTGGAGCAGCTGGTACATGAACCAACACCCATCCCGATGGCTGCACCACAGGACTGGGGATTAGCTTGCTGTGCCACTATACCAGCCCCAGTATGGCTGTTCTTATACAGTATTATACTGTACAAACTATCATAAGTCTTGCAATTTATTTTGCAGATATGAAGTGTGACGCCTCTTGCTTTTTTCTTTTGATTTTTAAGATTCATTTACTTAAAAGGCAGAGAGAGAGAGGAAGAGCCACCAGGCTGAAACCAGAAGGCATTGACTCCAACCTGGCCTTTTGCATGGGTGGCAGGTGCACGTATCTCCTTCTGCTGGGTTCCCAGAAACATTAGCAGGAATTTGGGTTGGAGTTAGACAGCTGGGATGTGATATCATAGTAGGAACTTAACCCATTGCACCACAGTGGTGGCCCCCCCACTTTGCTCATCTTCTTCAAGGTAAGTTTGGCTATTTGGCTCTTCTGATTCTGTACGAACTTTAGGATAATCTTCTCTATTTCTATGAAAACATGACCCTGGGATTTTAATAGGAATTGCATTGGCTTTTGTAGATCACCTGATAATCAGACATTCTAATATTTTAACATTGCTGAGCTGTCTGTCACATTGAACATGGGATGCCTCTTTTATCAGTTCGTGTAGTTTTCAGTAAGGATTTCATCTGCTTGGTTAAGTGTACTCACATGTATTTCTTTAGCTATTATTAATGAGACTAATGTCAAAATTTTTGCTTGTTAAAACACAAAAATATTATAGATGTTTGGGTTGTATTTCTTTGTATCCTTCATCTTTTCTGAATCATTTCTTACTAGTTCCAGCAGTTTTTTTGTGTGTGGAATCTTTTTTGTTATCATTTATGTCTTTTATTAGCAAGTGCTTATAGTTTGACATTTTTGAAAAAAATCAAGTTGTAAGCTTTTATTATAAATCAGATATGAAGTTGTTAAAAATCTTAACCGAATATGAATCAATTTTAAATCCATTAAAGGTATATTGAAGGGAAAAGGTGTTTTTTTTAAAAAACAAGAAACATGTTTGTCATTACCGAAAAAAGACATCTTTAGGTAAAAATAATAAAAACCCCAGGCTGCACAGATAAAGCAGCTAGTCTGGTAATCCGATGAACAGGCAGAAGGGAAGAACGTAAGGTGTGCCGCTCCAAGCTTCTGTTCATTCCTTCCTGTTGGATGACTAAACCCGATGATGGCAGAGGTGTTAAGCTGGCAGTTTTACTCAGCCTTGCCCTGCTCAGCCTCAGGGGCGGACGAATTCTCAGCTGGTGGGTCGGGTGCTTTTGCCTCTCTGTCGTCTTGTGATTTAGGGTTACCTGGGTGTCTGTGTTTGTAATTAAAGTTGTGCTGGAACCGACATTGAGATAGCTGCAGACTCTGGGTCTCGTCTGATTTTTCTTTTCCTCTTCATTTCCGTCTTCTCTAGGTTGTCTTGGGCAAGGAGGACCTCTGCGAATCACGGTCTGTAAGCTTGATACATCTTCTGTCTCACTGGTCTGCCTTGTTCTTCTGCACACTGGTTATCGCCTTCAGTCACTTCTCCTTGCACAGCACGGTTGGAATACTATGGTTGAGGACCATAGGATCATGTAATAAGTGTGGGAACCTTGGTGCTAGGGCTAGCGATATGGGACGTGGCCTTCAGCAGTCTCCCTCCTGTTCTCCTCACTCTCCCTTTTTTGGCAGTTCTGCCGATAATTGCGTGAAGAGCCCCTACAGCTTGGATAGCATGTGTAATGGTTAGAGTCAGCTCCGTGGTTACTTGTTGCACTGGAACTCCACCGGGCCTGTAACTTTTGCTGCCTTGCACTCCTTTCTAAACTTCACAATCTCTCCATCTCCTATCCTGCAAAACTACTTCCTAGGGTTATTCTTTATGGCAGTCTGATGTACAAATACGTCTTCCCTGATGTCATTCCTGTTGATGAAGCCATATCTGTTCCTTACCCTGAATCATTTTACTGTTCCCACAACCTTTGCGATGACCTTTTGGTCCTTGCTGGCATACGCTGCAATGGGAGACTGCTCAGGCCACCACTATGCGCTGCAGCCAGTCATGCCAGGCTTGGTGCTGGTAGTGCTGAGGGCAGAGGCAGGGGGTGGCTGCTGGGTCCACCTGCTCATAGTTGTGGTGATGGTAACTGGGGCTGGCTGGAGCAGCTACAGCTTCTCCCAGGGTGTGATGCCAACTTGAGCAGCAGCAGTGCTGGGGCTGCTCAGGACTCTCTGGGGTCCACTGTTCGCTCCTGCCACCAATGGAAGTCTTCTAGTGGAATCTTTGAGATTTTCTGTAGAGATTGTATCAGCATGCAAAGAATTCAACTTCTTGCCTTCCTGTTGGGATGCTTGGTATGTGTTTCTTTGGTGCAATTACTGTCTAGGACTTTGAGAATTGTGAAGAAGAGAGTTGGTTTAAGTGGGTATCTTTGTCCACAATCCTAGGGGAAACCTTTCGGCTGCTCAGTGTTGAAAATGCTGTTACTGTGAATATGTCAAACTTGGCATTTATTGTGTTGAGGTATATTGCCCCTACAGTTAACTTGATTTATTTTTTTAAAACAATAAGAATGTTGAGTTTTGTCAAATGCTGTTTCTGTGTGCATTGGAGGATGGAGTAAAAACCCTGCGTCATGATTTCATGCTTCTTTCAATTGTTTGACAATTTTGAGAGGGATTTGTTTTAGTTCTTATTAGAAAACCTGGTCATATTCTGCAGTGAAACCAATGGTCCTAAGCTTTTGTGTGTCAGAAAAAGAAAACTTACATGGACTCAATCATTTTACACATTATTGACCTATCAGATTATCAAACAGTTCTTTTGAATTAAGTCTAAATAGATTGTACATATATAGAAAGCTGTTCATTGTCGGGCCTGGCGCCGTGGCCTAGCAGCTAAAGTCCTCGCCTTGAAAGCCCCGGGATCCCATATGGGCGCCGGTTCTAATCCCGGCAGCTCCACTTCCCATCCAGCTCCCTGCTTGTGGCCTGGGAAAGCAGTTGAGGACGGCCCAATGCATTGGGACACTGCACCCGCGTGGGAGACCTGGAGGAGGTTCCTGGTTCCTGGCATCGGATCGGCGTGGCACCGGCCAGTTGTGGCTCACTTGGGGAGAGAAACATCGGATGGAAGATCTTCTTCTCTGTCTCTCCTCCTCTGTGTATATCTGGCTGTAATAAAATTAATAAATCTTAAAAAAAAAAAAGTTGTTCGTTGTCTTCCAGGCTTTTGAATTCATTGCAGTGAAACTGTTCATATTAGTCTCTAAGATCCATTTTGTTTCTGTTGCCTCAGTTGGATTATCTCTCCTGGCATTAATATTTTGAGTCTTTTTTAAAGTCTGGGAAAGAGTTTCTTGACTTTTTTTTCTTCTTGGAAGAAACAACTTCATTTTCTTCATCTTGTAATGGTGTTGCTCATTTCATTAATCGACTCCACCCTTCACATTGCCTTCCTTGTACTGATTGAGGTAAACTTTGGTGTGCTTTACTTTCTTACTTCCTTGAGGCATGATATGATTTTTTTGAGGCCTCCTTTCCTTTGTGATGTCATTTACCTCAATAGGGACCCCTCTTAAAACTTTCTGGGGCACACCTGTCACCTAGTAAATAATGCCATTATCTAGGATGTTGGTATTCATTGGGTGCCAGTTCATGTTCCAGCAGCTCTACTTCTAAATGAACTCCCTGCTAATGGCCTAGTATTTTATCTTTGTAATGCCAGAATACAGAAGTGAGTATGTAATTGATAAGACAAGGAAAGTTCAGAATAGGTCATCAAAGAAGCAAAGAAAAATGAACTGAGGATGTATTTGTTGAATGCAATCTAAAGACATTTTTATAGAACTGTATACAGAGGTGTTAGGGAATACAATGTCATTCTGGAATTTATCCAGTACTCAGAAGAACAAAGACAGTTGGATCTAGTAATTTACAGTAGGCACCTGAGCTGCAGTGATAATTTGATCTCCAAAGTATTCATAGCTTAGCCTGAGCTTCTGGAATTCTGTCTTTAACCTTAGTGAACAGTAATTGATCTATTTCAACAGTGTGAATTCTTGGAACTTCCCTCATGTTTGTGAAAGACATGTTACTCTACTGACTCCAATGGATGACTATTTTTGTGGTGATGATTACTGACAAATGGTTAGGAAAATCTACAGAGATCTTCCATGTCTCCACACTCCCCTCCTATATTTCACATCAGGAATACCAATTATAGTTGTATTAACATACAGCTGTTTTCTCAAGGAAAAATTTTTAATATTCTTGCTGCAAATAAAATGATATGCGTATCTCATTCATTTAGAATGTGTAAATTAAAATTGAATTTTTTGGGGAAAGATCCAGATACTTTGAAGGATAGAAAATGTGTGGCAGGAAGAGTAATGGCCCCATAGCCCTGGAACTTACATAGGGTTTCTCTCAAAACAACAACAACAACAAAATGAGTTCGAAAATGTGGTTACAGACTATACTCAGTAATTTAAATGCCAATTCCAGTGCTATCGTAATGTGAGTGAATAGTAGGAAAACTGCATAGTGGATCTGTAATAGCCTTCTTTTTTTTTTTTAAGATTTATTATTATTGGAAAGCCGCATATACAGAGTAGAGGAGAGACAGAGAGGAAGATCTTCCGTCCGATGTTTCACTCCCCAAGTGAGCCGCAACTGGCCGGTGCGCGCTGATCCGAAGCCGGGAACCAGGAACCTCTTCCAGGTCTCCCACGCGGGTGCAGTGTCCCAATGCATTGGGCCATCCTCGACTGCTTTCCCAGGCCACAAGCAGGGAGCTGGATGGGAAGTGGAGCTGCCGGGATTAGAACCGGCGCCGATATGGGATCCCGGGGCTTTCAAGGCGAGGACTTTAGCCGCTAGGCCACACCGCCGGGCCCTGTAATAGCCTTCTAATCACAGTGCTTTACGAATGTCTATAGAGCCTTGGAAGTGACATCCTAGGACCAGTGTTTTATTCACAATTACAAAGAAAATTGTTATGTTAAATCCATTTTCACTTCAACAATGAATGATTGTATGAGCATGTCGAACGTGAAGCTTAATGCCATTGGTGGAAGAACACTTGGTTCTTTCTTGTACTACTAAGTACAATTACAAGACTACAAGATGAATTTCTTAAGATTTTTTTAAATTTTGAATTTTATGGTACAATTCCATAGAATCTGAGACCCCCCCAAAAAAAATTCCCACCCGAGACCAATTTTCCACATATTGTTACAATAATATAGTCCTTCATAAGGAGTTATAATTCCTCCAGTCTGTCATTGAAGTGTGCCTCAACATTAATGGTACAATGCCAGACAGTCCATCATCCCATTGTCTAGATATGTCCAGTAGATTTATGTATTTTTATTGGAAAGTCAGATATACAGAGAAGAGGAAAAGCAGAGAGGAAGATCTTCTGTCTGCTGGTTCATACCCCAAGTGGCTGCAATGGCTGGAGCTGAGTTGATCTGAAGCCAGGAACCTGGAGCTTGTACCAAGTCTCCCACACAGGATCCCAGGGCTTTGTGCTGTTCTCAACTGCTTTTCCCAGGCCACAAGCAGGGAGCTGGATGGGTAAGTGAGGTTGCTGGAATTAGAATCAGTGCCTATTACAGGATCTGGCGCATGCAAGGTGAGATTTTAACCACTAGACTACCTCACTGGGTCCAAGGTAAATTTCAATATCACCAGTTTCTGTTTAGTATGGTGAAAATGAATGGAATTATCAAAAAATTATATTTAAATTATACAACTGAGTTGTATTGTTTTTGAAGAATGCAGATAATGATGAATAATTAGGAAGAGATTTCTGATTAGAAGCTACAATAGAGCAAACATCTAAAATGCAAATAAAATAAATCTAAAATACAATAAAATAAAACAGAAAAAAACACCACTAATGTCATTGATGCCCTGCAGTAATCCTTCGCCTGCAATGCTGGCGTTCCATGTGGGTGCTGATTTGCACCCTGGCTGCTGCACCTCTGATCCAGCTCCCTACTGATGACCTGGGAAAGCAGCAAAGGATAACCTAAGACCTTCAGCCCCTGAACCCATGAGGGAGAGCCAGAGGAAGCTCCTGGCTCCTAGCTTCCAAATGGTCCATCTCTGGTCATTGCAGCCATTTGGAGTATGAACTAGCAGAGGAAGATTTCTTCCTCTCTCTCTCTTCCTCTCTCTCTCTCTTCCTCTCTCTCTCTCTTCCTCTCTCTCTCTCTCTCTCTCTCTCGCTCTCTCCCTCTCTCCCTCCCTCCCTCCCTCCCTCTCTCCTTCGCTCCTCCTCTACTTCCCTCCCCTTTCCCTCCCTCCATCTTACTCTTTCAAATAAAATAAACAAGCCTTTGAAAAAATAACAAACAGCAACAACAAAACAGAACTACATGATGGCTGAGACTAGTTCATCCTGACACTATATGAATAAGTGAACATTAAATATTCTTTCAAGGCTCTCTCTGGTTTACTGCAGAGCATTTTATTTATCCTGATGAATATTTTCCATTTAGTTAATATTGGTCAACAAAACAATTTTATATGAACATCCTAGGCAGGCCACATGCAGTGTGGGAAATGACCTTGATGCAATGGTAACTTCCAAGTATAATATAAGGAAAGTGGTCCCAGACATCACCAAAAATACTCCCAGTGCAAGTGATAGTTCCCAGATTCTGTTAGAAAACATAATAGCAAGCAAGGGGAACGAGTTCATACACCATGGGTAATACCAACAAAGGGGAACACATTAGCTGAATCCTGGGGTGTTGTGTGGTCAGAAGCCCTGTCTTCTCTCTTCTTTTCTAGCTGTTGATGTGGTTACTGCTAACACAATTGACAGTTGAACAAGAAAGCCCGGGGATAAAAGGTACCCCGGCCTGAGACAGATTTACTCCGGAGACCCAGTGACAAATAGGGCTGATCAGAGCTGGAGTTTGCCCGTCCCCCTTCTGAAAAAGCTGGGGCTTTTTATTTCTTAGGGAATGGGCGACAGGGAGTCAGAGTGAGTATGGCAGCAAGTGACGGAGTAAGTGCTTGTGAGTATTGCATCCTTCAGGTACTTCGTGAATGTTTACCATATTCTCAACACTTGATATATCACAAATATTTTGCAGTCAGGGGCCTTTTGACTATCCATGGCTTTCTACGTTTGACATTAACATGGTATTGAGTGCTTAGTTTTATCCTGTTATTTCTGCTTTCTATCTCAAAGAGTGTGCTTACCAGATATTCACTGTAACATTCACGGGATAGAATTCACCAGTTTGAAAAAGGAAGAGACACTGCAATGTTCCGGGCTGAAGTAGGAAGAGGTCATGAGTATCAGCCTCAGGGAGCCTCTCTAGGACTGGGAGCAAGAACAGAAGCTGAAGATAAAGACACACAGTGTGCCAAGGGAGAAGCTAGCTGATGAATGCCAGTAGAACGAACGAGCTTGCTCTGCTTCTGATTCTCAGATGGTGCTAACATTACTTTGGGTCTTGGGAAACTGGCCAACCCACAATTTTCCAAGGTTTGACTATTCTGTTAACAGTCTTTTTGCCTAGTTTGTGGGGTTTTCTACTCTGGTTCAAGGCATGAGTTGATGATGAAGACACCTTTTGGCTAGCTTTTTTTATACTATAGTGAAATGCACTTGTTTCATGACCTATTTCATCCTGAACACTCATGATTCCAACTCAATGTTAGAATTCCATCTGTCGATTATGTGTCTCATGAGATTGTACTTAATCATGGTTGACTTATATTTCAATTTTGATTGATCAAGATACTACCATGGTTTTTTGAGCTCTTCAAGACACCTAGCATGTGGTGGTAATTTTGAGAAATTATCAACACACAGAGTGGTGAGGCAAAATGCTGGATGGATGCTTTGAACTATTATATCCAAAAGGAGAGAAAGCCGAATTGTGGAAGAATAAAGAGCCAGATGCTGTTTTGTTGTTATTTCTTTTTTTGGGCTGGAATTTATTGTATTTTCATTGGAAAGTCAGATATACAGAGAGGAAATGTGACAGAGAGAAAGACCTCTTGTCTGATGATTCACTCCCCAAGTGGCCGCAATTGTTAGAGCTGTACCAATCCAAAGCCAGGAGCCCAGAGCCACCTCCGGGTGGTCCACGTGGGTGTTGGGTCCCAAGACTTTGGTCTGTCGTCAACTGGTTTCCAAGGCCACAAGCAGGGAGCTGGATGGGAAGCAGGGCCACCAGGATTAGTACTGGCACCCATATGGGGTCCTGACACGTGCAAGGGCTTTAGCTGCTAGGCTTCTTTGCCGGGCCCTGCTCTTGTTATTTTTAGATGATGTCCTGTTGTATTCAACCTCTCTTCTTCTCTCACACTCTTCTTTTGTATTCTTATTGGAATCCATAGCTATTTATAAAACTCTATCCTTCCTTGAAAACTCAGCCAAACTCCTTTATCCTGAAAATATTTGACAGAATTTTCTAAAGCTATAAACACCTCTCCTTTCAAGATGTTTCCTGGAACTTTCTAATTATCTCTGTTGCAGGTGTTATAGGTAATTGACATGTGTCTGTTACTGGAATAGGGACTGTGAAGCAGCATGAACCCTGGCATTTAAAATTCTTATGCATATAACAACTCTGATGCTCATAGAATATAGTTTAATAATATGTCTGTAAGTTCAACTACACATGGAATGATTTAATATAGCTAAAATTTCATTAACAAAAATATAGTCAACTACGACTATTTAAAACTTTCCTAGCAGGACAAAATTAGAAAATAGACACTTCAATTACTGCAAAATGTTGACTTAAATATAGAGAAGTGAAGGATAGTTAAATTTCAAGTTTTGGATCTCTGCAAATTAGAAGTGTTTACTCTTGGATTAGTCAAATATTTTCTTCTGGGAACATGACGCAAAAGTTAGGGATTTAACTGATCAGATGTAAAGATAAAGTTTAATTTTAAAAAATCTAAGTTGTGAGCATATACTTGCCATTTGTTTAAGCTTGAGTCAACATTATCAAAATATTTACCACATGTGTCAGGATTATAAATGTACTCAAATGTCAAAGTTAGTATTTTGCTCTCATCCCTTCTGTTTCTGCGCAGAAAAGATGCTGTTTAAAAAGCCTTTTAGTTTACATTTGTAAATGACTTCAGTATTTTTAAAGATTAGTGCCATAAATTCTTGTTAGACTATAAAACTTCACATTCCTCTTCAGGGACCATTGTTGTATATCTGCTTTATGATAGGATGTGTTTATGTCAAGAAGAAACAATCTATGGCCCTTTTTACATCTGCTAACGAGAGTGGCATCATCTTTGTAACTTGGTTTCTCTCCCCCTGCTTTTTCTAACTTTCTGTCTCCCGAGTCGGCAAACCACGTCTACGTAGCTTTGTGCAGACTTTTTGGAACTGATCATCTCAACTGGGAATCAAAAGTATGAAAGAAGCCAGTAGAAGAGAATTCACTTTAATGACTGAGTAGAGGCGCTTATTTCATTTTACAATATGATGTTGACACCAATTGACACAATTTCTTTCAAACTTAATGCCAACAGTACTATGTTTATCAAATAAGGGGTTTCTATTACATTGCACAATTTAATTATTGAACTATTCTCACCTGCAAAGTTTTAAGGATGAAATTGGAGTAAATAAAGGTTCTCTTATCCCCTTGGTGGTGATGTACAGATACCCACACAAAGTGGGCAATAAGTTAATTCACACATTTTAAAGTATAAATTTTGATGGTTTTAGCATACTAACAGAAATAAAGATATCATCAGCACAGTATAATCTTAATGTAATTTACAATTGTCTGCCATGTCACTCCCCATTCCTTCTCTGTCATTCTAGATTCTCCTATCTACTGCCTCTCTATATATGTGTACATTCTTTTTTTTTAAAAGATTTATTCATTTTATCACAAAGTCAGATATATAGAGAGGAGAGACAGAGAGGAAGATCTTCCATCCGATGTTTCACTCCCCAAGTGAGCCGCATCGGGCCAGTGTTGCGCTGATCCGAAGCCGGGAACCAGGAACCTCTTCCGGGTCTCCCACGCGGGTGCAGTGTCCCAGTGCTTTGGGCCGTCCTCTCCTGCTTTCCCAGGCCACCGGCAGGGAGCTGGATGGGAGTGGAGCTGCCGGGATTAGAACCGGCGCCCATATGGGATCCCGGGGCGTTCAAGGTGAGGACTTTAGCCGCTAGGCCACGCCACCGGGCCCTATATGTGCACATTCTAAAGTTACCATGCCAAGTAATCATAAGATATGTGTTACCTTATAAATGACTCTTTCACTCAGAATTGCACAGTACATATCATCACTTCATTCCTTTTTATTACCAAGTAAGATATTACTATATGATTGCACTTCCTCCCCCAAACTTAATCCATTTATCATTTGATGGGCATTTGGAATGTGTCCACTCCTTGACTTGTATGAATGATGCTGTTCTATGTGTGTAGAAGCCTTTGTGTGGAAGCATGTTGCCATTTCTCTAAGATAAGGAGGCTATTTGGAAGATTTAAAAATATATATTTTTATTGGAAAGTCAGATTACAGAGAGAAGGAGAGAGAGGAAGATTTTCCATCTGCAAATTCACTACCCAAGTGACCACAATGGCTGGAGCTAAGCTGATCTGAAGCCAGGATCCAGGAGCTTCCCGCAGGTCCCCCAAACGGGTGCAGGGTCTCAAGGCCTTGGGCCATCCTCGACTGCTTTGCCCAGGCCACAAGGAGGGAGCTGCAAGGGAAGTGGGGCAGCCAGGATATGAACCAGCACCCATATAGGATCTCCCCGCATGCAAGGTGAGGACTTCAGCCACTAGGCTACCACACTGGGCCCTGTTTAGAGGAGTTTTGAAGTGTTTGTAACTTTGACTTTGTAAGGAAGAGTTTAGAGAACATTTTCACATGGGAAGAATGCACATGAACCTTGCTTCCTTTCAGCTCATGTTTAATTTAGATATTATATATAAACTCAGGAATGTTGTGGAGACAGTACAGCTGTTACTGTTTCAATGACTTTGGTTTTGTCAATAAGGGAAGATCAGAGTTGACATAGAATGAAGAACAAACCAGACAGATCAATTGTTTCTTTCCCTCTCCTTTTATGTGAACAGAAAAGATAAGACCTGGTTATAAATTTTTTACCATTATTTTCTCTCACATATTCATATCTGCATCTACACAAATGCATACACACACATACACAAAGTGACATACATAGATAGATATAAACTCACACATTATGGCATACATATGTTTTTATATGATATTATGCAGTGATATAATACATTCTTCTAAATCTATGTCTGTATGGTTATTTTGTTAACATTTTCTAAACAGGAAATCAGGGAATGTCCGAGCTGGAATGAAGTGCCACCATCATTTGGAGGGTGTGTTGCTCTCACAATAGGGAATACGTGACACAGTTATGACCCTTGATATGGACATGTCTCAGACAGCAGGGATTCCAGAACACTCTTCTTCATGGCTCTCAATGCCCCCTCATTCTAATATCTGGTGCTGTAATCCTGTGTGTGTCTCACAGAAGGCAAAGAAGTGCAGTCTGTCACAATAGAAAAATATCACACACAATACACTTGAAAAGCACCTCAGCTTGCTGACAAACAAGGTTTCCTGGAAAGGTTATCGCTTGCTTGTGTTTTGCTGCCTGGAGCGTGCCTTAGTGGATGGTTTTGATGGTCGTCATTTTTTTCTATTGATACTACTGCTGTTGAAGAGAAACTACTGTTACAAACTTATCCAGTCAGCAGTAGTAACTTTCTGATTATTCTCTGCCATTTCACACTGTGGTTTTTCACAATATGTTTCAGTACTAACGTGGTCACAGTTACGTGTGTTTACTATCAATTGGTGTGTTAAAATGTGTCGTTTCCAACTAAATATGAGTTCATTGCATGGAAAGGGCCCTGCCTGTTTTGTTCTATGGGTTGCAGTAGGTCTTGGCATATTTCCTGATTCATGATCAATAAGTACTTGCTCAATGAAAGAATGAAGCATTCTTACGCTAGCGGAATATATGCATAATGAGAGGCAAAAAGAACCCACTAGTTTGTTGCATTTAATAAATGCGTATTTGGATGCATGTCTAGAATATGCCAGGTGTTTCTGTCTTAGCACACCATAAGATGAATTGTTTCTGTTATCTCCTGTATTTAAAGATGCTATTTTTAGCTTACAACCATAGACATAAATATATATGCAAATCAAACACAAGGTTTACAAATTCTGATACAATGCAAGAATATCCAGCTCACTGATATATTTCCTTATTATAATCAATGAGTCTAATGATGCTACAATATCAGTGATTACCAGCATTGAACAGGAAGTTTGACAATTGTATTTGGCTTTATCATTAGTCTGCAGCAATCTTAATACCTGTCATGATAGGATGAGGTAACTATAGACAGCCGGTCACTCGGTGAATCTGTGGCTTTGGGTGGCGGCAGCATGAAGGGTTATAAATGAATCCTTTTCAGAGGTGCTTTTGCCCTGCTTGCCAGGATCTCCAAAGATACCAGAGCCTCGGGGTTCACTGGAGTCCTTCGGCAGCCTTAGTCCAGTCGCATGGAGTAAATTTGGAAGTGATGTAGCTATGCTAAGAGCCTGGCTCAGTTTCAGATTTTCAGTATCAGCAATACTGGTTTTCATGTTTTGCCAAAAATAGCCTCAAAGGGAGGGGTGTAGAAAGTTTCCATCCCTGAACATGTTCAAGCATAAGCTACCTAGTTCATTGGAAAGAGGCAGTGTGTACTGAACTCAGCCTTTACTGTTCTGCTTTTAGACTCATATCATATTTTCAATTGTGTTTGGAGACTTGGTCTGCATTTTCACCCAAGATTTTGTTATTTTTTCCGTTGGAAGTAGTGGTGCTACCAGTTGCCTCTTGGATGCTACGTGTGTTAGAAAATCATGCATTTATCTTGCTCCATGAGGCTGCTCTGTTACTAAGGTTGGTGCTGATCTTGCCATCTCGGCTTCTCTAGTTACATACAAATATCCAAGAACGCTTACGATGTGTTGATTCTCTGAAGGAGAATCTTGTGAAGGACTCCAGGTCTTTGGAGGGGCTTGGGCAGGTCATGCCGTTCCTCTGCACTGATGAAAGGACCTGGCTGGGGCTCTCTCTTGCTCCATGACGTCAGTGAAAGTCAGTTTGCCCAGAACCACAGCACACCCTGCCGCCTTCTGGTGGCAGTTCTCAAATTCCTACTCTTTATCAGCCCCAGTGGCCCACTCACTCATTAAATGCTGCTCCTCTGTAAGAAATTGAACATCTACAATGGATCGAAATTATTCGCTGCACACTCTTAAACTGTTGGACAATCACGAGTTTGTCATAAACATCACAGGAGATGAGGAAAGCACGTAGCTATGGTAGGGCTCAAGAAAAAAGACGTCGTGTATAGACAAAGTTCATTTCATACACGTTGGATTCACGGAGTGAAAATCTAGCAGGAGTTTTGTATGTCACAGTTGAGACCTGGGACTGACCGGCTTCTTCTAGAGGCAAGCAGATCAGAGCTCAGGCATACCGGGTTTGATGCCTGAGCCAGTTAATAGTAATAATGGTTAAAGAGTTGGTTATCGAAATACCAGGAGGAATCAGGCTACCTGGTTGATTAACAGATTATAGAAAGTCAAAATTCTATTACAACTTGCTTATTTTACTACATTTGATATTTTCTAGGCTTTTGAGTTTATTTCTGTTTTACCTGAATGGAGGAAATGCCCTAAGACTTTTATCATTTTGTGCTTTGTTCCCAACAATACTGCTACATTGGGTGCTGGAAACTGGCCATGGGTGAAAACAGGCATGCAAGGAAAAGTGAGCAAACACTATACATTTGGATATTTATCATTTTGTTGATTGTACATGAGAAAGTGATGTAGAAGCTTTGATGATACAGATTACATTTAGAAGTGTGTTGTGTCTTCAGTAACTACATGTAGATGGCAGAAAAAACCCGACATTGGGAAGATCTTATCTGATTTAGTCAGTCATGTCACTAATGAGTAGAGTTGCGACATATATCATTATTGTACACTTCGGTCCTACGCATTAGTATTACGGAAAATACTGTGAACTTTCATATCAAAACTATAATTTTTATCAGTTGCACTCTCATAGTTTTGTTTCAGAATTATTCCAGGCATAAGATTTGAGTGAAAATAAACAGACATAACCTGTTAGAATGAACTGGTTACATGGAATTTGCAAGAAGGGGTAATACATGTTTAATTGTTATATGTGTTGTTTATCAGTAAAACAGTTAAGTTTCACATATATGCAGAGTTTTCAAAAGGTTCATAGAAAACATGTTGATTTTTTTGTAGAAAAAATTGATACTTTTAAAGTTAATGTATTTTCATTTTAATTTGTTTTAATTCCTCTATTCTATGAACTTTAAAAATATGCATATGCATGTACATATCTTATGCATATATGCACACACACATCTTTAATGAAGAGCCAGCTGTTGGGTATTTATACCCTCACCAGTATACACACTTGCTATGGCATCCAGAATGCCAAAAAGGGAAGGGGAACCACTTAATGATTTAGAAGAGGAAGTTTTACAACTACATCTGCATCCTACAAAAATCTTTTTGAATGAAATAGACAACAAAAACAAGGAAGCAATTTAGAAACTGGTTTACATAGTTCAGGTAATTAATTCAAGAGGAGATGAAGAAGGGATGTGTCTGAGAGCTGTGTGCTAGTTAGACCCTAAAACATTAAGGCGGAGCAGCTCAGAAGAATAGCTAAAGAATTCCAACAGGCAAAGTAAGTCACGATTTTCTAGTAAAGATTAAGGAGCTTGTTTTAGGACCAACTAGGACATTCTTGGGTGTTAGATTGTTCAGGACATAACTAAAGACGAGAATAGAAATTACAGAACAGGAATATAACCTGAGTTAGAAATTCCAGAGCTAGAGAAGACAGACGAGAGGAAGGAGTGAGTTACAAATGAGTGCACTAAGAATGCTATCATAAAAAGGAAAATAGGATTCAAGAAACAAAGTTATTAATGGGGAGCTGAAGAGAAAGAGCAGTGTAGATGAAAAGGGGGATTAAGACTGGAAGAGTCAGGAGACATTGCTGCCCCAGCAATAGGTTTAGAAAAGACATAGCTAGAGGTATCTCATAGGCTGGGGAAGTGACAGCAAATGCAGCTTCATGAGCGTGGTGGAGCTGAAGTTAGATTACCTGCTTGATCAGTCTCAGTAGGGTTCTACTTTGGTTATCAGTGGCTATATACCACACTACCCCATAATTTAGCAGCCTGTAATGCTCATGATTGTTTTCATCCTAATTCTGAGAAGGGCTAAGTTGGAACAAAATTCCTTAGTTCTGTATAGAAGATGCTAGAACGTTCAAGATAGTCTGACTCACATATGTGTGAATTCCCTTACAATGGCAGCAGCGATTGGAACCGTCTTTGTCTCTTTGTTTCACTCAAGAGTTTATCATCTGCACAGAGTTACTCAAACAGCAGATGGTTTTCAAGACAGCACAGTGGGAACCTACAAAATCACTTAAAACCAGGGAATTCCCAGTACCATCCATCTGCCACCTTCTGTCCAGCCAAGTAAGTCACAAGGTCAGCGTAGGCCAAGAGACGGCAATGCATTTTCATGAATGAGTGGGGTTAGGAAAATTTGCTGACCATATTTGTGGACCATCTACCCTCTGTTGTTGTGTGCCACTTGGGTGCCTTCAAGTGTTGGTTGCTTATTTGTGTGTAGGTAGCTTTGGGATTAACAGCAAGCTCCATAGCTTCCATTTCCTTATAATAAGACAATAAACTCTGTATTGAAAATCCATGAATGAGGTCCTACCAGCAAGATCGGGGGGAGCCGTGGGAAAGAGTAGCTGGTCCTGGGAGTGTACGACATATCGTTTGCTGTGTCTGCACAAACAGCAAGTCTTACCAAATGTTCCATCCCAGAGTTTGACAGTCTTGTGGCATTTTTTTTGCTTCAGTACCCAGACATCTTTAGATCACTTGGAGCCACATGGTATCAAATACCAGGAAAAAGAAGCAGGGGATGAAACAAACAAGAGGCTCTTTGTCCATATTTGAATGTGGTAGGGGGCTATCTTAGTGTGCAGAGAAATACTGTACACAGGGATGCCTCTGGCAAGACAAGTTAGCAAGAAAGTATGCTGGCCTTGCGATGTTTTCACATGGTCTATTTGAGTGAATGACTTCCTGGTCAGCATACACACTCAGCTGCTGGAACGTGTGTGTGATTTTTCATGAGTTTTTGAAGGTTGATCTGAGTCAGTAGTTAGAAAATTTGATGTCTATGTTCCCACTTCTTGCTTTCGAAGGTGCACACGCTGATGATGGTGTTTGAGAATTGTTCCCTAGGATTCCATAGTTTCTATTAAAATAAGACCATAATAAAAGTAATTTCTTCATGTGAGGACTGCATAATATATTGCAAATATTCATGTAAAAAGTCCTGACCCATAAGTGTAATGTTTTAGCTTTAGTGATTAATTGAAGAAGTCTAAGTGCAGTAATTTGATACCGTGTAACTAGTTATGAAATCCTGAGCATGTCATTTTAGGATTATTCTGTAAGACTAACAAATAATACATACAGACAAGCAGTATCTATACAAACAAGCTGTTGTCCATGCCTAAATTCAAAACCCAGAGTTATTTTGAAAGGTGCATTATTCTGGTTTCTGGTTGAACTTACTTTAACTACACTAGTACTTTACCTGCCTCAAAATGTGCTCTCACAATTTTCCATTGTTAAAGAAATACAGCCTTAAACTCTTAAAGTGTTCATCTCTAGCTCTCAGATGCCACTTGGCCGAGATCATTAGCAAGAAGTTGTACAAAGACCACTCCAATGGTTTAGAACAACTGAAATGTGCCTACTAGTGCACAGAAATAATTTTGTGGCCTAAAAGGATCAAAATGTCACCATTGAAACTTTTAGAATATTGTGTCCAATTACGTCTTGTGTCCATAGTGATGAATCTTCACTCTTGATTCCACTCAGTTTCACTTTTCCATGGAGGACTATTAAGTGGGAAACTATCCAAACCTTTAATTCAGGATATATGATTTTTCAGTGTTCATGATTCCACCATAGTCACAATTAAACTAATATTAATGGAAAATTTTGGCAATTAAAAAAATGCAGCCTCGGGGGACAGCTTTGTGGTACAGCTAAGTTAGGCAGTCTCCTGCAAAGCCAGCAGCCCATAGGAGCCCAGTTAGAATTCCTGCTGTTCCACTGGTAACGCGGCTCCCCTCTGGAGAAAGCAGGGGAACATGGCTCAAGTGCTTGGTTCCCTTCCACTCCTGTGGAAAGGCCAGATGGAGTTCCTAGCTTTTGGCCTGGCACAGCCATAGGAATTGTAACCTAGGAATTACGGAAGGAACCAGTGGGCAAAAGATTCCTCTAGTTATCAACTTTCTGTTTTTCTCTGTGACTCTGCCTTTCAAATAAATGAATCTCAAAAAAGGAGAAAAAATGTACTATCACTTCCAAGCAATGCTTGAAGTTTGTTTTATAAAGACTATGCATCTGCTTGCTGATGTTCATGGCTTTTGCCACTTTTTACCTACTCCTAGCATAATATTTTAAGTGAAGCTGTGTGAAACAACAACAACAAAAAAAAAGTTTGGAAGAATCAGAAGCAGAAAACCACACTAGAACCTAGAGGAAATGAACTTCTGTCAAACTGTCACTATATCTGAAGCGATCTGTTGACAACAGCTCAGTCTTGCACTAATGGTGAGGTTTGTGACTACACAGGCTGGGGCTTGACTGCCAGCTGCACTCCTTGCTGGCTGCATGCCTCTTGGAGAATTGCTTCTGAGCGTTACACCTCATGTTCTTTGTGTCAAAGGCTACATAGAGTACAATAGGCCATTAACACTCAACTGTTCATTGCTATCATCCTTTGCTTCTCACAATCACCAAAACTAAGATCCAATACACCTTTCCTTGAAATGCCATCATGAATGCTAGTACTATACTTAAATACACATTCATCATAAAAATCAACACTGGTTATGTTCGTGTGGGGTATGAAAGGGAGTAACTATATAAGGTTTTTAGCTTCCAAAAGTGTATAAAATAGGTGATGACCAATACTGAAGAATATGCTACATCAATATGCTAAGTGATCAATTTACCTGCATGAATGCAGTGATGGTTAGTGCTGTCTGTGTAGGGATGGAGCACCATTTCTATTTTCTTTAGTAAATATTTGTAAAGGGATCAGGAAGGATTTTGCTAATATGATTGAAGTTTCTGACTTTGTGTGTGATCAGTGGTTAAGGCGCCACGTGGGATACCCACGTCTCTTATTGGAGTGCTTGGTTTGTAGTCCCAGGGCTGTTCAGTTGCCTGCTGTCCCTGGTAGACAACAGATGGTGCTTCAGGTTGCTCCTACCCAAATGGAGCCAGGATTGAGGTCCTCTCTCCCATTGTCAGCATGGCCTCGCCCAGTTGTTGCAGACATTTGGAGAGAGAACCACTGAGAGAGGGACCTCTATCTCTTTACTTTTGCATAAATCCACTGTCTAGAATGATTGCTATTAATGTCTTACTCAATGTAGTTTGTATCTTTTATTTTTTTGTAAGATAGGGACTGTTTATGCACACACACACACACACACACACACACATATATATACATCTAATCTGTTTACCATTTATCATAACAGTATACGAAAATTTATTTAGTGGTGGGTACATGAATAGCTAATGTCTGATGAAAAAAATTCTTACAAATTATATGGATAACTTTGAGTATTTCTCCAGAAAAATTCTCTTAAATGGATGTTATGGGCCAAAGAGTTGGCGATATTTAAGGCCATTGATAATCTCAGACAGGGCTATGAACCACCTCCTTCGTGTTACTAAAACTCTTGGGATAGAAAGGCTTTTGTCGATCTAGTTTCTCAGAGTATTCCAGATGAGAATTATCTTCCTCAAAAAATCATGTTACTTGTTACCTGTTATAAGCATGCAGGATATTTTTTTCTGACATTGAAATATTTTATGTGGGCTTTTTATGCATGTAATAGCTAAGTTTAGGCAACAGGTATCATGACATGTAACATTTTACTTTCTTTTTTGAAATAGGTATAACGTATTTTGAGTTACTTATATGTCATCCCAGAACTATTGTGTTCCATCTTAGCCTTCATTGTGTAGTCTGTATTGTTTACAGTAATGCACTAAACATTGCATTGAGGAGTTAGAAATTGAATACAATTAAGGAGAGGAAAGTGACACCAGGACATACTTAAATGAGATTCTAAAAGTACTTGCAAGAGAAAATGACAAAATTCTCATTTAGCAAAATGAAATAAACAAAAAGCATATAATTGATATAAGTGATATTTTTCAGTTTGGGTTTTCTGCTGTGCAAAAAATAGTGCTTCTCTTTTAGATTAGACCAGGGCCCTGATTATATAAATCTTTAAAGCTGAAATAATTAATAAATTATCCAAGGGAAAAATATAACATGAGAAAAGGAAGTCTATTCTCTGATCTCCATCAACTTCCAAATGCTTCAGTATAGATAAATACAAAATCAGCAGAAAGGGGAAGAGAGGACAGCCAAGGGGATAAAAGTCTCATGGAGGCAAGCAGATGATTTTTGGGAAAACCTGCTAATGCAGTGCAGCTATGTCAGGTGCTGCTTCGAGTCTCAAGAACACTGGTGAAAGCTCTCCTGGGACCTGGAGGAGTCAAGTCCATTGACAAGAATAGTTTTTGTTGATGTGCTGGAGTCAGGGGCCAAATTGGAATGAACTGAAGCTTGGATGACTGGTGAGGAAACAGAGGCAGGACATACCATTAATGCATTTTCCATGAAGTTTGGCTACCAGGAGGAAAGAAGAAAATAGTACTCTAACAGGAAATGGGTCAATGGGACCTTTGTTTTTCTAAGACGTGACTTGTTAAGTTTTCTGTAGTTATAAATGATGCGTAAGCAGAGCGACATGTCTCAGAAGAGACAGAAACAATAGACAATGACCTGAAGGAGTTGGGAGCTACTAGTCCCATTTAGGCTTTGGAGGTGCTCTAGCCACACTGCCATGAAGAAATAAGGGTATGTCAGGATTTTCAAAGGCAGAAACTGGCTTATCCCTTCCCAGTTACTTTACCATCTTTGATTTGCAAGTCAGAGAAACTTGTTCCAGTGCATACTTGAGATGGTGTCTACAAATCCAATCGTGAGGTTGTGAAAGTGTGTCAGATGAAGCAGTAGTGTAGCGATAAAGATCCAAGTGGGAGAAGTGCTGTTACTAATGTGCATACCATTTTGACTGTTCTGAGAGGAATCACAGAAGCATCCAGGATAAATGTGCAGCAATTCTCAGCCGACTTCAGGGCCACAGGCTGAGAGTAAGCAAAACAAACGTCCACTATTTCAAGATAATGTACAGTACTGTGGACATAGAACAGATGTGAAACAAATTCACTTTGGGGAAGCGTGGCAACTCTACCTATTCAAATAATCATGCCAAAGTCTTAGAACACAATCCATGAAGTGCATTCATTTTTTGTGTAACCCAAACCAGGTCTCTGGTGGTTTCAAAGATCCCAACTTACTTCTCTTATTTAGGCTATGGATAAAGATTTTGCATTCTTGGCCATTGAAAAATTAAATGCAATTGCCTGTGTATAAACCAATGCCTACTATACAGCAGGCACTTAAATCAGTCTTAACTCAATCTGAGTTTCTACTCCGAGAACTAAAGCAAGGAAATGAGGCACTGTAACAGTCGAGTCTTTGTGAAAAGTTGCATGGCTAGGATTTCAGTCAAAATATTTCATTTACTTTTGTCTTAGAATTAAGAGATTAAATTTAGGTAAATCTCTCACAGCATCATGCTATTGAGAAAAGGGATGAGAAGGAGTAAAATGTGACTTTCTATAAAGTGATTTATTAACACCACTGCACTTGCTCTGTAATCGTGTTTGGATTAAATGCTCATGAATATTGACTATGTCTGGTTTGCAGACTGTACTGCATAGGAGTCTCGGCATTTGAACCTGGGGCTGTATGTTGAAATGAGAAGCACTAATCCTCCTTTACTATCAAGATCATGTTTAAAAAATATTGTTCAAATATTCATCAAGGAAGGTGGATGAAAGGGCTCCTTAGAAGTCAGAAATACAGTGTTAGTGGTCAGTGTTTAAGCATAGTCTTGGCTTGGGGTTGGCACACTGGCTCAAATATCTAATTTTCTACCTCCAAGTGCCAGGATCCCATATGGGCATCAGTTCATGTCCTGGCTGCTTCATTTCCCACCCAGCTTGCTGCTTGTGGACTGGGAAAGCAGTGGAAAATGACCCAAGTCCTTGGGACTATGCACCCACATGGGAGACCCAGAAGAAACTCTTCCTGGCTTGGATCAGCTCAGCTCCAGATGTTGAGGCCATTTGGGGAGTGAACCAGCAGATGGAAGATGTTTCTCCCTGCCTCTCCTTTCTCTGTAAATGTGCTTTTCCAATTAAAATAAATACATCTTAAAAAATAAAAATAGCCTTAGCTGTCAATAGAAGCTTATAAGCAACTGAAGTTTCATTCAAATTGCATGCTTAATTATTTCCAGTGAATAAGGTTCTATAGCAAGACTATGTTTAAAAATTCTGCTTTGAAGAAAATATCGTTTCTACCTACAGCTTTTCTGTGACTTTGAATAGAAGGTGTGCCTTAAGTGGTAGCCTATATACAGGGATTATTATTTTTTTGAAAATAAGGCAGTATGATATTACTGGCGGTGGGTTTTATTTATTCTTTGGAAAGCATAACAACACAGAAGCAGCAATCTTCTGTTTGCTGGTTCATTTACCAAATGCCTACAGTAACATGGAATGGGCCAGGATGAAGCCAGGAGCTCAGAACTGAATACAGGTCTCCCTTGCGAACAGCAAGGACACAGGTAGTTGAGCTATCATGTCCTGCTTTGGGGGGGTATACACTGCAAGGAGCTGGATTTGAAAAGGGAATCAGGACTGGAACAGAACATTTGATAAAAGAGCTAGGCTTGCCAGGCACAAGATTAGCTGCTACACTACATGTAGTACCCCAAGGAAGGATTTACCAATCCTAAATTGCTAAAATGTGATAGGCTGTGCTTTACTCTAATTACTGTATTTTTATGCTTTAGAAGAGTGTGAGAAAAGCCATTGTGTGGTGGGTTATGTATTTCCACTAACCTGGAGACATAGTAAGAAGGATGAGAGCCCCATTCATCAGGAGTTATGGTAATAACAGGGGGGCCAGGAAGGGTGACGGGGAAAGGTCTTGGGAAAGCAGTCTTCCCCTTTGCTCTGTCTCAGAAATATTCAATGAGGCTTGTCAAAGCCAGTGATGACAATATAGCCATCACTGTGATGAGGCAGTCATGAAAGACATTATGTGTAGCTTGACTGGGGAAAAATGTTTGAAAGACAAAGTGACAAGTCTTAAAATTCCTAAAGTTTCAAAATGTCAACAAGTTGCATGAACAGTTGTGTTCTGAGATATGATGCTACTCTTTCTTATCCATCCCTTTGAAATGCCCATATCAGTAATGGTCGTGGAGACAGATGACATAACTAAGAAATCATTGTGTAGAACTATTCTGCAGTCAGAATCATTGAGGACATAACCCTTGGGTTCCCTGTCTTGTGGCTGCCAACCTGCTATGAGGAGCCCGTGACATCTTCTTTGAAGTGATCAATTCATCAGTATTCAATTCAGTGGAAGCTTTGCTCCATGCCCTATGCCCTGACTTAATCTCCCACCTGATTGTGAATGAAACAGCTGAAGGATCTTCTTTAGAAATGACAATGGAGAAGGAATATGGAAGTTGTTATTGTAGAGTATCTTCAAGGGCAAATTCCAATAAAATCCACTCTAATCCTCAAAAATAGAGGCAAAAATTTTGTATGCAGAGTTAACTGACCATGGATTAGAATCTTTTGAAAGAATTTAAGGCATTTTCTAGTAATGTTCAGGAAGCTTTATTTTCTATGATTGTCACAGACTTATAAAATTGCTGTTACAAACGGATAAAATCTGGCACCAGAAAGGTTTGACCAAGTTGCCTAGTGGATTCAATCTTTCGGGGAAAACAGAAACTTGCAGTACTAAAGCTAATTGACTCAAGAAGCAATCAGATATTCCTATCTTCCCCCAAAGCATTTTCCTGAGCTACTGGGTGAAGTACCATTCAGTAACAATGCAGAGGTTTTTATTTTTTTGCTGCAGCCTGTGGCCATATGGACCTCATTGGTTCTTTCTGTGGTCATTTATGGTTTCATGGGGAAACTGAGCAGGAAGTCACAGGAAGTCAATTCCTGGGCTTGGTGTCGGGAATCCTGGCGGAATTCATTGGACAGACAGGTGCCAGGAGGAAACATGGAGCAGCAGAGCAGCCAGCCAGAGCTCTCCTCTGCTCACTGGCTGCCATTTGAAGAGCTTATATCCGGTAAGCAACTTCCTTAGAACTGGGTCAAATTCATTTTCTTGTGATCCAGTGATTTTCCCACAAGTCAGCCAGCCACATGATGCTCTGAGAGAAGCTGGAAGTTTTCACTGTTGTTAGCTATAGACTTGATCTGCTATGCTGATTTCCCAGGCCAGCCCCACACACTACACAATGGGTCTCTCAGGTCCAATTTGAGCGCACCTAGCAACATTTCTATCATTTAACAGGAGCCTGTTTTGGGAGTTGCATATTATTTTAAATGTCATTGTGCATTCCATTGATTGTAAACATAGCCCCATTATCCAAAAACCAAAATCTCCAGATGGGCAGTCCCAGTTTGTAATATTCCAGGATACTTAGATAATACAGTAAGACCTCAAACTCTCCCTGGTCTGCTTCTCCAGTGATTTTTTTTGTCTTTAAATTATTTGAGATGCCATATATATACACATATATTTGAGATGCCATATATATACAGAGGTAGCGTATCCATTCATTGATTCTCTCCCCAGACACCTACCGCAGGCAGGACTGAGCAGAACATAAACCAGGAGCCGGGCACACAAGCCAGCAAGCCAGGTCGCCCCCTGTGGACAGCATCTACTGTCCCTGGGATTGGTGGGATGCATTAGCAGGAAGCTGAGGTTGGGATACAGTTACTCTAATACGGTAAAGGATTATCTTAACCATTACAGCTACTACTCCTTTTTATTAGGTCCCTTGGCTTACAGGCTGCCAGCATACTTCAGGGTTCTGTATCATGCTGTTATGCAGACAAGTTCAGGCTACTTTCCAGCAGAAGCAGCACACCTACAGTTGTTGCTCAGAACACACCCTCTGTTTGCTAGACCTTCAATTTGCCTACTGTTACCCCTCTGAAACCTTTGTTCTTTTCATGAGTTTTTATATTTTTTTTTTTGGTCGGGGTGAAATCCCCATTGCCCTGTAAATATCTTAAAACCAAATGCCTTTAATAGGAAATATACACACTCTACTGTAATTATTACTGGTAAGATTAACAATCATGCTGTTTCCTCGTGGGACCATCATGATTGCAACAGTGAACAATGGGTTGAATGTGGTTGGTTGGTAGGGATAAGAATCTGGTTATGCAACAAGGTGGAGGAATCCACCATGGTGGGAGGGTTTGGGGAGGGGTGGGGAGAACCCAAGTATCTATGTAATTGTGTCACATAATACAATGTAATTACTGAAGTTAAACAATAAATAATTTAAAAAAAAAAAAAAGAATCTAAAGAATGGTGTACGAATCTTCTTCCCTATACCTTTGTGTTTCAGAAAAATATTTTCTGAATGATTGCCTAGAAGCCATTATGAATGGAACTGATGTGAGGGCGAAGCGTGACTTCCCATCCTAGATTGCACCAACACACCTCCACCAAGGCATCCTTTGTAAACCTGAGTTCTCTTGTTATCTCTTTCTGAATATTGCCACAAAATGGAGCTATCTGTTCATGTCCATGGCTAGTCTAAATTTTCAGAATGGTTTTGTTTTTCGTATATTGTTTCAGCTCAAACTTCAGCAAAGATAAGGAAATTCGAAAGAACCCCCGCCACCGTGCTCCACGCCCACCCCCTGCCAACCACTACGTTTCCATACGCCTAGAGTTAGACTCTGGAGCATATAAAACTTGCTGTATGTTCCAAGTGGATAGAAGGATGGAGTTTGCAGGCCTCTGTGATGGGTGCCCAGTAAGCAGATGTACTTCGGAGGAGATGGGCTGTATAGTTCTTGGGAAGTATTGAAAGAAGGAAAGTCTTTTCCGCAATGTATCAGCCATAGTAGAGTGAGCAGGGTATTGAGCCAAGGCTAATCTATCTTCTGATGCTGTGTAGCTTTGGAAAATGCTGTTTGGGGGTCTATTCGGGGAGGGAAACCACCTCTGGTTTAGCAGCTCTGTGAAGGGCACAGGTGGGAGCAGAGTTTAGGTTCTCTGTATCACACACACACACACACACACACACCCCAGATTGTCTCTTTCTCACACCATATATATCATATCTCTCTCCATGTGTGTATAATATATATGTGTGTGTGACATATACCACCATATTTATGATAAATATCAGTTTTTGTATTTGAAAATTAGTTACTGATTTGTTTTTCTATATTTGGAAGGCAGACAATCTCCAGTTTGCTGGTTCATTCCCTAAATGCCCACAATAGCTAGGGTTCAGGCTAGGTGGAAGGACCCATGTGTTTGAACCATCACCTGTTGTCCCCCACCTCAGCTCCAGGACATGGTTGAACAGGAAGGTGTTAGTGGAAGCAGAGGCTGCAATCAAAAGCAGGCACTCCAGTATGAGGTACAACTATCCCAAGGTGTGGATTAACCACAAGTCAGTGCCTGTCTCGAGGTTCAGGTCCAAGAATAGCCAGTTTGTCCCCTTTTCTGAGCAGGATTGTGTGATTTCTTTCTTTCTTGAAATTTACCCCCAGGATACTTTTAATAATTTAGGATACCATTTTCAAAGAAAGATGTAACAAAACATGACTTTATTCCACATCCCATAAATGCCCCCATCTGCAGGGGGACGATGTTGAAATGTCTGACGTGAATGACACTGCTTGTCATTCATGCAGATGAAGGACTGTGACATAAAGGCCTTTGGATGATGGCTCTCAGGCCAGTCTCACAAAAGAGACATCTCTCATAAAGCCGCACGTGGCTGGCTGCGTAGATGAAAGACAGAGTGAGCTGTCATAAAAAGCACTACTATTAGTGATCTGTGGCATGTGTTTCTAAAATAGGAGTTCCTTTGAAGTTGATACCTCTTAGTAGAGAGGCACTCTTAAGTGTATACTTGAAAATTGATTGCTGTGGCTATTTATATCCTGGAACATATGGGATGGCAGGATTTCTCATATCTGATGTTGCTGCCTGTGCCTTCTGTGTGAGGATACTAAGCCTTGAGTTCTTGTTCCCATAAATCCTATAGGTTGTTTAAAAATGTGAGCACATTTCAATGTGTTCTATTTATATCGAATTCCATAGAAGGCTGTCTTTACTGTCTCCAGGCCATTTATCATGATGACTGCAGTGACTATGAGAAATCAGCAACAGAGAAAGAGGAAGCTGCTTGAGCGTACCATGTTCAGCACTGTCTTCTGTCCGTGTTTAGCGTAACTGCTCAAAGAATTTCAAACGAAATTCTGTATCTTGGTATACTTAATTTCCTTTAGATGCAGGTAAATCCTGACTTTTTCTATGACTGTAGCTGTAAGGAAATACTAATGTTCTAATGTACTGATCAAATATGGTAGCTTTAATTTTTGTGATTTGTTTTCAGTAAGTACGTTTATGAAGCTGTATAGCTGCATATGTTATTTTCCATGATACAGTTTTATGGCTATAGGAATTCCTCCTTGCCCTTCTAGTCCCTTCTTACCCAGTATCCATTCCCAATACGTTTCCCCATATTAGCACTATAGTATTACTGCTACTTTAGTAAGTTACAAGTTTTTTTTTTTTTTTTTAATTTTTACTGGAAGGTCAGATATACAGAGAGAAGGAGAGACAGAGAGAAACTGGCTTACTCCCCACATGGCTGCAGTGGCTGGAGCTGAGCTGATCCAGTTCCAGGAGTCAGGAGACTCTTCTGGGTCTCCCACACGAGTGCCGGGTCCCAAGGCTTCGGGCCATCCTTCACTGCTTTCCCAGGCCAGAATCAGGGAGCTGGAAGAGAAGTAGAACATTCAGGATACGAATCTGTATCCATATGATATCCTCATGCATGCAAAGCAAGCACTCTTAGCTTTTTTTCCCTATTTATTTAAGCTTGAAAACTGTTTCATTGTCTTTAGTTTTCAGCAGTTACCAGCGTGGTTAGTTGTGCATTGTATTTTGCTCTTTGGAAAGTGATTTGTATCTTTGAGTTTGGTGGATATATCTTGTCATGTATTCTTGCTCTTCTTTCCTTTGTACTTTAGGATTACAGTCAAGAGTTAGGTCAACCATTCTTGTTCTATCTTCCACGTCTTTTACCATTATTTTTTCTGTGAGCTTGAAAATATCTTTTAGTGATTGCATGAAACAAATTCTGCCTTTAATTTACTTAAATTTATATAAATTGTATCATTCACTAAATTATTCATTATCATTCATTTTCACTTCTGAAATTTCAAGGTACTTTTTAAAATAATCTCAACTTTCCTTGGCAAATTATATCTAATGCATGATTTGTCTAACTAACATCAGGGTATTTTGATGGTATCTGAAGACTCTATAGGTTTGTTTTTAAATTTTGTTATCATTGAATTTCCATCCTTTTGTCATATCTCCTGTGTGTTTGGTTGTGATTAGAGATTTTGGATATCTTGTGTTAAGAGTTTGCAGATGCAATTAATTTGAGACCAATCATGTTATTTTTTTTGCAATTTTTTTTTAGCTTATGGAGTCTCTCAAAATTTGAAGTTGTCATGATATAATTTCTGGAATTGTGGATTGAAAATCATTGAATGTGGGCTATCATTTCTCAAAGAGCCTTTCTCTACTGAGATGGGCCTTTCGCAGTATCAAATAAAATGAGATTCTCCAATCCTCGTTTTTGTTTATTCCGATGTTGCCAGACTCTGAACTCAACCGTTATCTGTGCCAAACTATAAAAGTGCCTATTTCACCACTGCGTTTCTTGGCACTACTCTTTCAGAGTAGCAAAGACTGATACTTCAAGGGAAAGCAGCTATAAATCCCAGGGCGATTTCACTGGAGTATCATTCTGCCCCAGATTTTCGCCTGATAAATTTTAATCATCCTTCCTATTCTTGAGTCTTTTTACGACACATTTTCCCCCAGGCTTTCTCATTATCAAGGGATTTTGGTTCCAAATTACCTAATGTATTTTAGTAGAATTAAAATTTACTTAAAATTCTAAATTATTATTGCTTAAAAATTATATGATCTTCCCACTTTGAACTTCTGACAGTTGATAATTTGAACTATGTGTTACGATGCACCTCCTCAGTGCTGTACCAGTTACTACCATTTAGAAGAACTCAAGTTTTCCTTCATTTGTAAAACTAGGACTAAAAATAGTAGGGACATTTTTTAAAGCTCCTTCCATTTTGATTGAAAGGGCAGATTTACAGAGAGAAGGAAATACAGAGACAAAGATCTTCCATCCATTGGTTCAGTCCCTAAGTGACCACAGCTGACAGAGCTGAGCCGATCTGAAGCCAGGAGCCAGGTGTGTCTCCCACATGGGTGCAGGGTCCCCAGGCTTTGCGCCATTCTCCACTGCTTTCCCAGGCCACAGGCAGGGAGCTGGATGGGAAGTGGAGCAGCTGGGACATGAACTGGCACCCATATGGGATCCTGGAACACAAAAGGTGAGGATTTACCTGCTGAGCCATCACACCAGGCCAGTAGGTACATTTTTAAATGAAATTTCATTTGTAATTGGTCATCTGGAAAACCTTTTAATTAGAAGCATTCATAATGAGGCAGACTGATGTGTTTGTTAAGTTTAATGTCTTCAAATTCATTAGAAAAGTGAATTTGGACTATTTTTCATATAACATACTTCCACTTACTTACAGATGATAGTTATAGTCTGTTATTGTTACTGTCTTAACAATGTTTGCAATAAAGTAAATAATCAGCAAATTAGGGTTTGTAATTTATTCTCTGCCTTTTGGCTAAGATCAAATTTTCTTTCATGAAACTATTCATATTTTTGCATTATTAAAATTTCTCTTTGAGTCATTTCAAATACATGTTCAATTTGATGTCTATAAAAATGACTCTTTATGGAGCTAAATTTAATGACTGTCTTGGTACCCATTTTCCAAGACTAATTCTGACTTTTTTTCAGGTCTTAGTGTAGCCCAATGGCATACACATTCATTTATCTTCTGTATTTTTTGTTGGCGAGATATTCCAATACATTAGCACCCAACATTGTTGTTTAATTGTCTTGTTTATCTCTTTTCTAGTATGCCATATAACTATGCCACACAAATCTTTTTATTTCCAATAATACAGAAGAAAAAGGGACATGAAATTTGCATGTGACTAGCAATCACAAGCTTGTATATTTAAAAGTAGACATTATTAATCCATCAGCTGTTAAAGAAATGTGGAGGAAATCTATCACATGTTCTAAAAATGTATATGCTTCTGAAGACAGCACTATGTTTTAATGCATTTTTAAAATCGTACCATTGATATTCTGTCCATTTTAAAATTCACATTGTATATATTTATGGGCTGTGATGCTATATTCCAGTGCATGTACTCAGTAAAAATCAGGGCTGTCAGATTTTCCCTTCCCTTGGAGCCTCAGAACTCTTCTCTTCCTTGATACTGTGAACGGCAGGCACCTCTTTGTGGTATCACCTAAGCAGCTTACTCCTTCCATCTAACCCTGGGTGAATTTCCAAGGTGGAAGATCTTGGCCCTTGGTGATAGGCCAATGCTTACAATTACTGACAAATACCAATGTTTACCTACAGCTTATAAGCAATTAGGAAACTTTTCAACAGAATGTATTAGTTCCTTTCTTTCTAAAAATATTTAATTCTTTAAGCTATGTAGGAACAGTGTTCATGCAGAAATTCTTTTACTTCCTTTGCTAATAAGATTAGGTGTTTGGGGGATGACTAATGAATACAAAAACAAACATACAATTACCGAGTGCTAACTTTACACCAGGGACTAGTAACACTTTGTGAGAATCATGTCACTTGATCCACTGTGTGACTCTGAGGTTACGTACTGGTGAGCTTCTCACATACATATGGAAATAAATAAATAAAGGAAACTTCCAGATAGAGCTGTTGGTCACAATCATAACTTGGCTCTTCTAGTTTTAGTTCAAGTCAATCACATGCCACCTAGTGATATTATCAAGAACTGCAACTTAACTGTGTTACTTTGGTTCCTTTTCCAATTGGGACACTTTTCCTCCAGCCCTCCTCCCCTCCCGCCCAGTGAAATGCAGGCAATTTCATTGCAATGATAAAGTATTTAATCACTTATGATTACTGACCCCAGGAAGTTGTAATCTGAGAACTGTGTGCTATTAAGAAACAGATAAAAGTCTTAGCTTTGAGATGAAAAAAGGTCAAGGCCATAAACTCAAGTAAATATATATTTAGTGAAATTGAAAATATGAATGTATTTTTGTCTGTACAACACACAGTTAAAGATCTTGTTCTACTTTCTGTTGCTTAAGGAAATCCTGTTTTTAAATATTAAGTACAAACATCCCCTTACAGATACAGAACAATCTTAATTTTCTTCCTTAATGTCATTTGACTTGACTCTTTCAGAACTCTCCTGTCTTATCCATTCTGTTTCTCAAAATCAAAACAGAGCATTTATTTGATTATGTGCTGAAAAAAATATTGTGAATACAATGACCATAAAACGAGATAGTGAAACTGCTACTCCATCATTTTCCATATATTTCCATTTGAATGGATGTAAGAATAAGTTGTTTCGAGCAGAATGCTACAGAGGAGGAAAGGAAGGGGAGGGGAAGACCGACAAGACTGTGAAATGAAAAAAAAAATCAAAGTGAGTTGCTTCTGTATTAAGCTGGGTTACTTATTAGGTACCAGAAAATGGGATGAGACTTAGCAGTTTGAGCTTGAGAACTTGAACAGGGATATTCTAGCAGCTTCAGGGTGTCGAGAGTGGAGGCTTTTCTGAAGTGGTACTGTCTTTGGGTGTGCTCCATGCAGGTGCCTCTGAGACTTCACTGGTAGGGGTCGCCCAACTCCCCTCTTCTGGATTTCTTTCACTTAGAAATTAAATTTGGGACCATGCTACTAAAAACACTTAAAAGAAGAAGGAAGAAGGAGTAGGTGGTAGGTGCGTAGAAAAAAAAAGAGGGCCTTGTTACCTGTGTCATCACTTTTCCTTGTGGCTCACGGCATAGCAGGTCCTAGAGGCTGAAGTGGGCTAGAAAACAAGGAACACAGTATGTATTATGTGTGTGTGGAGCGGGAGGTCAGAATTGCTGAGAAATAGTCTGACCTACTTGTCTATTTCACCTCTACTGGGCATTATGCTTCTTTCACAGTTTAAGACTAAAACCTGTGGGAAAGTGTTCATCTTACTTTCAGTACAATCTGGAAGACAGAGGGTTGTAGACAAACACCATTCCCTGTCTGCAAGCTAAGTGACAGGGTGCAGAGCTCTGTTAACTTTGTGTGACAGCTCTCCTGGAGGGGCAGATGGGAGGTGAATGTCCAGAGTGTGGAACCACAGCCATTTGGGTGTTTGTGTCATTAGCTTCAGATGCTGACTTTGAAGCATGATGTGGTTGAATCAGTTACAGTACTATTCTGGGAATAAGACTCTGTACCAACCTTTAAAAGAAGTGATGGTGCCCAAGACCAGGGAGAGAGCGGCATTGCTAAGCTAATGGATGTAAGCAAAGAAATGAGCTGTCGATTTGGTTAGACAGTTGAAAAACTGCTTCAGTTGTTCACATCCCATATCCGAGTGCCCAGACTTGAGTCCTGGCCTCACTTCTGGTTCCACGTTCTTAGTAATGCACACCTTGGGAAACAGCAGATGATGGCACATGTAGTTGAATTCCTGCCTACTTCCGTGGGAGGATCACATTAAGCTCTGAGCTCCAAACGTTAGCCTGGCCCCTGTATCAGCTATTGTAACATTGGACAAGTGAATCGGAAAATGAAACATCTCTCTGCCTCTGACTTTAAGAATTAAGCACTTAGGCCAAGTGCTTGTTGCTGCTCTAATTTCATAGACAGTTTCTATGCAGGTGGCTCAAATTATCTCCATGAAGGGGTAACATTTGTGCCAGCAACGTGGATGTTGGACAGACAGATATAATTTTCATAAGACACTCAGCTTCTAAGTGGTACAATTTGTATGCTAATTAAAATCGAGGATGATATAAGGATAAAAAATAGTGAAATAATTTACAGTAGCTTATAAAAATTGTGATTTTTCCCATAAAACTGAAGGTTTTCTAAATCTGCTTATTATTGCCCTGTACTCACATAAACAGTGGGCACACGTACTTCCTTCCTTCATCTTGAATTTTCTCCTAAATAGGCAGACTTCATAGGCCTGCTCTTGATGCCAAATGAACCCTTTTCATTCGTTGATTGAGATCTGGCTCAACAGCCAACATTTCCCGCTGGGTCCTTACAGAGAGTGCATTCATATTTTATCCTAATTTATTCATTATCAGACATCAAACCTTTGGAAGATAAAACAAAGAGCTAGTGAACAATGCAAGCAGAACTTCTTTGTTTTCATCTCTCCTCACAATGAAAGAATTCTTCAGTAGCACTGCTCATTCTAAGACATCCTCCAGGTAATTGGAGACAGGTGGCGAGGAGAGAGAGGGGCTTGGACAAATCAGACTTCTGCATTTACTGCTGCATATAATGATCTCCAACATCAAAAGTATCTAATGAGAATTGCAAAATCTAGAGCATTATGTCCATTGACCCAATCTTGTAATTAAGTATCAAAAATCCCCAAGCTTTTGCTCACATTTACAAGTTACATGGTGAGATCTCTAAGCAGGCGAAACAAAAGACTTTACTCATACTTTTCTCTGCTGGAGGAAAGCTTCAATGACAGTTCTGGACAAGGACCAGATTTCAGGATCAAAGATCCCAGTTCCTGAGTGAGCTGTGCTGCCTTGGGATTGCATCATAATAGACTAACTGTCTATTTTCATTAGTTAAGAAATATTTCCTTTCTCATGGAGTTTGATTCTTGAAATCATAGTAGGAAAGTTGCTTTGTAACAGGTGCAGTATTTTATAGATGCTTGGCACTGACGATTCTCTGACAAGCACTGAGCGTATTGCTTGTTCTCAGCAAGGAAAGCAGCAGAGATGAGCAGAGTTTCTAACCAAATTGACCTCTGGCAGAAATGGTTATGATTTAACAATACTGTTACAACCTAAATGTGTAGGCTTTTCTGCCATACTTAGAATGTCAACATTATGTATGTGTTCTTTGGCTTAAAGACATTGACATATTGGCACCGTCACACTACAGAAAAAAATAGAAATGCATTTTGTCTTCTCTCATAACTGACCTTGATGAGAATTGGTAGACAAGTGTTAGATGGGCAAGTATGTCCAGTGATTAAGGAAAGGAATTCACACTGCGGGCAATGAAACAGATGTGTATCTCTAATAAAGGTGCGTTCTAAAGTTTAGAGTAAGCAAAGTATAAGATTGGAATGCAAGAAACTCTTGCATAGTCTGGGTGGCCTGTAGCATAACTGGAGCACAGGTGAAAGATTGTAGAGTCTGTAAGACAAGGAAATCTATGCAAGCTACTCTTTTATTTTATTTTTGATGATGTTTACATAGTTGATTAGGGTGGGAAGGATCCAGGATCAGGGGAAAATGGGTAAGACCTTTGTTTCCATACTTTCTTTTCCTTCTTCCTATATCTGGGGGAAGGAGGGAGAGAAAGGGAGAAGCCCCGCTCTGCCTCCCAACCGCCTCAGTACCTGAGGATGGGGAACAGCCACCCGATGTCATCCCAAAGTCCCCCATGTGGAGAATGCCTCAAGGGTTCTGCTCAAGTGGATTCAATAGTTCTGAAATGTTGTTGATCTTATGCAAGCTACTCTTAAAGTTCTTAGATCCTTGTAGTACTCCTGGCAATTGGCCAGGATGCCACAAGGTAATTTGCATGTAAAAGCAGTCTGAAGCACACACTTGCAGTTCTGTCACTTGCTAAATATACCGAAAAGACTGGACCGCCTGTCTCCTTGGTTTGGTTCTGGAGCAGGTGTTTTTGGCCCTGTGTCAGTGGGTGTGACAAGCCTGAATCTGTTTACATCCTGAATTCTCACACAGGAAACCATTTGGAAAATGGAGATGCTTGGTTGACTGTGGCTCCTGCCAGTAATTAGGAAGTACTGGCAAGAACCATGGATTTACACAGCGCATGTACTTTTAGTACTTTATGGAGCTGATTAAGAAACACAAATAGCAAGAGGTTTCTTACTAGACATGCATGTCATTGCACTTTCATGTGATTCTTTCAGCTCTGTGGAATTATCTTGACTAGTAGTCAACTTCAATATTATGGCAATTAAGCATTTATTTAGAAACTGAAATTTAAGCTAATCTTAATCACCATATTTTTTGTGTAGACAATGATGATAACCCTTTGTGTCTCAAAGAGAATGAGTTAGGAAAATTGTACACTTCATTAGTTGACTACATAAAATGTCATGAAAAGAATTATCTTTTTTTAAAGATTCTTCTTAAAAGGCAGATTTATGTAGAGAGAAGAAACAGATATCTTTTGTCTACTGGTTCACTTCACATATGGCTGCATAGCCAAAACTGGGCTGGCCCAACACCAGGAACCAGGAGCTTCTTCTGCCCCAGGCCACCATCTGCTGCTGCTTCTCTGTGCCATAAGCAGAGCTAATCAGAAGTGGGGCAGCCGGGATGTGAACCAGCACCTATATGGGATGCCAGCATTGCAGATGGAGGGTTAACCTGTATGCCACTATGCAGGCCCCTGAATCATTTTCTTCCATATATTAGATATAAACTGATAACAGCATACACCTTTACAGATACAGATTTTGTTGTGTGTGTATCCACACACATATCTATTTATGCTTGTATTTATATATGCATGCAAGCATTCCTGTGTGCTTTTTCATGGTATATATATTTACTTGATGAGAAAGGCAAAAAACAGACATACAGTGTTCCCATCCACTTTTTTTTTTTTAGCCAAACACCTACAATAGCTGGAAAGCTGAACTCAACACAGGTCTGTCATGTGGGTGGCAGGGGACCCACATACTGAACCATTATATGTTGCTTCTCAAGATATGGAAGGTGGAACTGGAAGCAGAATTAAGACTTGAACCCCAGCACTCAGTTACGAGATGCAGACATGCCAAGTGCTATAACTGACGTGTTAATCACATGGCCCTCAGCACCCTGTACTTGAGATGATCATTGATTACAACAAAGTTGATGGGTATTTTGCAAATAGTATATTTTCCTGTATATGATTAATCTGATTTTGGGGGTGAATGGATTGGCCACATGGTTAAGGTCAAGATGTCTGCATTCATATCGTAGTGCCTGGTTTTGCATGCTGGCTCCAGCCCTCCATTCCAGCCTTCTCGTAGGGCAGGCCCGTGGAAGCAGCTCTAATAATTCATTTCCTGCTGTTCCTGGGGGAGTTTTTGGATTGAATTTCCCAGTTCTTGTCTTTGATCTGTCTTAGTCCTGGCCATTACATGTGTTTGGGGAGTGAACTAGCAGATGGGAGATATTTCTCTCTGTCTCTATTTATATATTTCCTTTTCTGCCTGTTAAATAATGGCAAAAATAAAACAAGATTACATAGAATTTTAGCAACATTTTAAGTATGTATTTTGGAAAAACCTAGCAATATAGTTACAACATGGAAAGTGTTAAAAAATTAATGGGTTTTTAAATGGTTCTGTGTTTAAAAATCAATTTGAAAACAATTGTTACAAACTATACTAGAGAAGATCTTTTCTACATTAGGTATCTTTGCTTTTTGCATAGATTAGTCTGTATAAACTAACATCCCAGTGTGATGGTCTGGCATTGTCTAAAGGTACTATAAAGCACTGGTTCTTTTTACTAGTATCCCACATAAGGAGCAGTAAATTATTTAATAGTCTCTGAGACAGGCATTCTCCTTTAAAAAAATATTTCTTGGGCCTGGCGGCGTGGCCTAGCGGCTAAAGTCCTTGCCTTGAAAGCCCCGGGATCCCATATGGGCGCCGGTTCTAATCCCGGCAGCTCCACTTCCCATCCAGCTCCCTGCTTGTGACCTGGAAAGCAGTCGAGGACGGCCCAATGCATTGGGACACTGCACCCATGTGGGAGACCCGGAGGAGGTTCCAGAGTCCCTGCTTCAGATCGGCGCGCATCGGCCCCTTGCGGCTCACTTGGGGAATGAAACATCGGATGGAAGATCTTCCTCTCTGTCTCTCCTCCTCTCTGTATATCTGGCTTTCCAGTAATAATAAAATCTTTAAAAAAAAATTCTGGTAATGCTACCACAGTTTTTGAACATGAAGTCACTAAATTACAAAAACTCAAAATGCTGAATATACTTCAAGAAACTGATACATTACTTAATTCTTTTTTTTTTCGTGATAGGAACATCAATTCTTAATCTGTTGCTTTTCAATTAACAAACTAGATCTAGATTTATTTTGTTAGAAAAAGTTTCTGTCTTGTAAGTTTGGCAGAAGCATAACTTTTAATGGTTATAATAAATATACATATTATATAAACTGGGGCTAAATTTTATACATACATACATACACAAAATTCAGAACTGTGGAGAACAAATTTTGCTAATGTGGAGGGCACACAACACACGGTTGGCAGTTCATAAAAATAAGAAGTCCCCATCTTTGTGAGAGGCTAGGAGCTTTAAAGTAACTTTATCCCTTGAAGAAAAACTCAATACAAATAAAATTTGGCATGGAGTAGCTTCCCACACACTTCTAAATAAAGTTGAACATTTTTGTCACTGTACTAGCTCTTGATTAAGATCATTAGTTTTAATTCATGCCACAAGCCTTCTGCCTATTGTAGGTTAAAGGTTTTCACATGCAATTTAGTTGTATCACTTCTGTGTCATTGGGAAAAAATTCTTTAATTAGGACAAAAATCCTCACCCCTCACCATTTACGTATTTATAATACGTACAAGGGCCAAGCTGTGCCCATATCTGCTGAATGATTTCAATAGAGTTTTAAATTACTGCTCAATTTTTGGCCATCCATTCACATCACGTCTCTGTGACTTTCTGTTGCTGCTGAAATTGATGAACGATTCCACGCAAAAGAAGCCCTTCTGAGAACTTAGGGTTTGCAAGTCTTTTCTCTCTGCTTTCTGCATCAGGGCAGTTTCTTCAGAAACCTAATGAAGCAAACACATGTAAGAGAAAAGACAAAGCTCCTTATGTTGAAATTTTCCACTTGCAAATCAAGAATACAGTTCTTTTTCAAACAGTGCCGATAGACTGAGTTTAGGCTCGAATGATAGGAGACTCATGCATAACAAAATAATAATTGAAAATTGGATTAATTAAAACATGCTCATACCTACTGTACTGCGTTTTAGGAAGAAAAATGCCCAAACTCATGGCAGAACTTTGAGACCCAGGAGTTTTGAGCCTCTACTCCAGGTGCATCAGAGTCTTTATAACATGGTATTACTACTTAGCCGAGGTGTCTTTACCTGCACAATGAACATGTGTGCTTCTGTTCACATGAAAATTATGAGTGATAAAACTGGTAGGAAGATTTTGCCTAAACACAATTCTCTGAAAAGCAGCAAAAATAGATTTGGGAATTTCATCCTAAAAGCAGAAAAATTAAGCAGCTGCCTCTTTGGAAAAGTATTAGTCCATGAGGATGATTGCAACCTTATAGACAGTCTTAAAGACACTTCACTGTCTTTCCAAACTTTGAAGATGATTCTGCTGTGTAAAATTAGAATTATTGGGTATTGTTTCAAAGACTGTGATTTTTATACATATAAATGGCTTTATTGCCCCAAAATGTATTTCACATAGTCCCATATAATTTACACTTTCCTAGGTCCAGCGACTATTTTTACTGTTGTTATTTTTATTTATCAGTAATATTGATCTTGGTTTAGATTGATTTATTTGACACATTCTATCGTTCATTACTCAGAATCAGTCATATTTTTTGTCTCTGACAAAATCCCAGTCCTTGCCAGCTTCAGCTACTCCCATCTGGCTCATAGCACAATTCTTTGAGAGTTTCATTGTGCCCTCGGTCCGTTGACTGAACACCCGCGATTCCTGTTTCCACAGCAGCCATAGGAGTGACACGTTCACATGTAGTGGTGAAGTTGTCAAGACTCTGGCAGTGCAGCTGAAAATCTGCAGGAGGCTAGACTTGGAGGGTCTAATTTTGGTAGTTTGTGGTATTTGGGTTTTAACAAAAAACGATGACTATAGAGGATTGAAAATGCTTGGGTTTGCTATGCACTCAAAACATGTCTGTTCAAAGATACTACTAAATCAGTTCTTCCTTCTGAAATTTGATAATGTATTCTTCTTATTAAGGAGAATAATCTATTCTTCTTTGCTTTTTAAAAATTATTTTATTTTCCACAATACATTTTTGTACAAATAGGAGTTGATCCCTCCGCTTCTCCTTCCACCCTCCCCATGTTTGCCTTACCATTTTTCCCCCATTGTATCTCAATAATTTAGTCTCTACATACACGTTAGAAGTTTAATTCTCCGACGTTTAAATGCATCATGACCAAGTAAGTTTGGGCAAAGGTATAAAACCTAGTATCATATTTTGTTTTACATGTATTTGTGTATTGGTCATGTTATGTCAGAGAACATATAGCATCAGTCCTTTGGGTACTGGTTTGCCTCACTAATCATAATAATTTCCAGCTGGACCACTTTAAAATTGCAAATGGCAAGATTTCATTCCTCTTTATGGCTAAATAGTATTTCATTGACCACACTTTTTTTCATCCGTTCCTCTGTTGACTTGCATCAGGGTTGATTCCATGTCTTTGTCATTGTAAATTATGCTGCTATAAATGTAGTGCTGTAGGTCATTATTTCACGTGCAGCTTGCATTTCCTTTGGACATATTCCCTGGAATGGGATGGCTGGGGCCTATGATAGATTAATTCCCAGTTGTCTGAGCATTCTGCATACTGGTGGTACTAGTTTACATTCCCAACAGTGGATCAGGGTAGCTTTCCCCCACATCCTCACCAGTAATTGCTGTTTGCTGATTTCTGTATGAATTTGCAGTTTTCTTTGCATTTCCCTAATAGTTAAGAAATCTGAGCTTTTTTAAAAAAATATTTATTTTTATTGCAAAGCCAGATATACAGAGAGGAGGAGAGACAGAGAGGAAGATCTTCCATACCATGATCCATTCCCTAAGTGACCACAATGGCCAGAGCTGAACCAATCCGCAGCCTGGAGCCCAGAGCTGCTTCTAGGCCTGCCATGCAAGTGCATGGTCCCAAGGCTTTGGGCCATTTTCAACTGCTTTCCCAGGCCACAAGCAGGGAGCTGGATGGGAAGTGGAGCTGCTGGGATTAGAACCGGCGCCCATATGGGATCCTGTCACGTTCAAGGCGAGGACTTTAGCCGCTAGGCCACCGTGCTGGGCCCCTGAGCTTTTTTTTTTTTTTTTTTTTTTATAGCAACTACTAGCCTTTTGCATTTCATCTGAGAATTATCTCTTTATGTCATTTGCCTATTTTAAGAGTTCTTTCTTGGACTATTCGTGAGTTTCTGGAGCTCTTCGTAGAGCTTGGTCTCCTATCTATTATGTGCAATGATTTTTCCAGTTCTGTGACAGCCTCCTTACTCTCTTGACCATTTCCTTTGCTGCACAGAAGCTTCTAAGTTTTATGTCCATTTGTTTATTTTGGCTTGAACTGCCTGTGCTTCTGGTGTCTGTTGTAAGAAGTCTTTGTAGAGTATTCCCTATGTTTCCTCTAATAGTTGGATGGTGTCTGGGTTGTTTGAAGGTTTGGATCCTTCATTCATTTAGAGCTGATTTTTGTATAAGGTGAAAGGGGTAGGGTTTGCTTCTTCTGCAATTGGAAAAGATGATCATTTTTTCCTTGTTGCAGTTTTCTTTGTATTGATTAGTTGTCTGTAGATACGTGGACTCATTTCTGAGATTTCTATTCTGTTCCATTGATCATCTTTATTTTAGTTAGTAGTTGTATTTTAAGGAACTTAAAAAGCTTTGTTTAATATAAAAAGAATTTTGCAAAAGGATTAGGAAGAATTACCAATATTTGCGTGCTGTGAAGACACTTTAGATTCCAATAGTAATTATCAGTATCAAAATTAATAATGAACAATGAGGACCAAGTAGATTTATATTTGACACTAAAATTGCAATACAGAAATTAGTTTTGCTTTCATGAACAAGACTTATGCATACAATAGTCTGTAACTTAGGACACAATGTGTTTTTTGTGGTGTTGTAGTTCTCTTGTTTTGGATTCTCCGGAACAAATGGAATGTTTGGATAAGGAATGATTATATAGCATGGTGAGTATCTTACTGACATGTTACTTTGGCTAGTTGGAAAAATCCTCTTTTGAAAATTATGTTAAAGTTAAAAGCAAAAAAAAAAAGTATCATCAGATAAAATGAAAATGACAAGTTTTTTCCAATGAACTCATCATATCTACTAGGAAAAATGACCCCAAGGAACCCCAAAGGAATCTCAGGCAAAATGAAAAAATGTTAAGGGTTACATAACTTTGCTGTCTAAGTACGTTCCATGGAGTAGGAGGTCTAGTTCGCCTGGGAGCTGCTGTGGTGTAGCCATTCAAGGATGCCCCAGCAGTCCTGGCTGACAGGCCGAAGTCTCACAAGGACTTTGAAGGTTAAAAGTAGACACTTCAGGAGTCTCTGGCTTAACATCTAGTAGAAAGTAGAGCATGCTTACATAAATTATCAATGCAACAGTCAATTTATGACTTTTTTAAAAATAATTTCCAAATTAAAGGTCAGAAAATAAAAATATCTACACAGGAAATGAACGTGGCAACATGTTAGAAATTGTTGCTTTTTGAAACTGAAAGAATAAACTTATAAAAAAGATAAGGTTGGAGCAAAGATAATGCACGTTAAGAAGTGAAAAAACAGTGTGGAGAAATTAAGTACCAAGAGGAAGCAAAACATGATAGCTGATATGAATGCAAATACAATGTTATAAGTCATACATAGGTTTGGTGAAGGCCTTTTGCACAGCAGTTGAGCCACTACTTGAGGTGTGTGCATCACATATCATAGAACTGGGTCCAAGTCCTATTTACACTCTATTTTAGTTTCATGATGATGTACACCCTGCAAGGCAGCCATGATGGCTTAAGTAGTTGGATCACTGTCATCTCTGTGGGAGTTCTAGATTGGGTCCTTGTCTCCTGATGTTAGCAATTATGGGTATTTGGGGAATGATGAAGGAAATGGAAGATCTTTTTCTTTCTGCTCTTCATATAACTAGAACAAATACTTAGTCCTTTCAAAGTTTCTTTGAATTCAATATAGATACAAATTGAACAAATAGATAGGCCTTTAAAAGATTTCTTGAAAGACATTTGGTATTTCTTCAAGTCGTGTCTGTTCTCTTCCTGTCTTCGGGATAGTTCATCTCAGCAAGGACAGAGCATCAAAAATAAAGGCTGTGCTTGATTTCTGGGCTGTTTCTCTCTATTCCAAAAGTCTACTGAAAAGTTTCCATTATTTTACAGCTGCTTTGTTTGGCTTAGATATCTGGCATTTTTCAGTGGTATTTCTACTTTTCTTTTGGTGGTTAAGATTGGAAAAGCTTGAAGTGTTCTTTCAGTACACCCTAGACATCCAAGAACGCTTCAGGATAACCATGATGTGCATGTATGTTATTCACATATTGGGTAAAGAGTTACCCCAAATTAAAACCTGGAGACAATAAGCACAGGCCTTAGGTTTCCAAAGGTCAAGGACTAGACCTAGGGGTTCTGGTTCAGGCTCAGTAATCATGCTGTTGTCAAGATGCTGGCCAGGGCTGTGGACATCTTGGGGTGTCCCTGGGGCTACAGGAGCCAGCTGCAGGCTGACTTCTGTCATTTTTCCCAGGAGTCAGTTCCTAAGGAGGTGCTGGACTGAGAACCTGAGATTTTGGTAAAAGGGTCTTTGCTTTGGGCTGGTATCAACAGGGCAGGCTGCTTCCTTCCTGCAGACAGTCAGGCATATAGAGCAAAGAGAAATACCCAGTGAGCTTGCCAAGAGAGGTAGAGAGAGACAAAACATGGAAGGACAGTGGCAGACCCAGAAACCTGGATATAACCTAAACACAGTGATCAATAATTCAGGTATATTAGTAGTTAGTTATGGGGTCTAGTATACACTGTTGATGACTGAGGTATCTTCTACCATTATTTCCAATGTATCTGTAGTTTTACAGGGTCTGGCAAGCCCCTCTCCCCAGCTCATTACCCTGTTCTCAGTGTCTCTTCCCAGTTTCACAGCCTTTATGTTCTGCCATTTACAGAGTTGTATGGATGTATCTGAAAGGTACGTGAGTTTTATGCAGTCTTGAGAAAACTTGATGAATTTCCAAGGGCACTGATTTCCTTGTGGAAACTAAGTAAATATGAACTGAGTTGGGATTTTGGCTGACTTCTTTCTGAAAAAAAGTGGTTAGCCTGGCAGATTTTCATCTTTTTTATTCCAGTTTGGGTTTAGTTAAGACAAACCTGTCACAAAAAGAAAGTGAAAACAGCTAAAGATAAGGCCTAATCACCTTCTATCATCATTAAGTCCATGACAGTGCTAAACTTCTTAAACGCTTGGTGTCCAGCCATGACTTGGGGGCAGGGGTGCTGTCTGAGGTCTACTTTGCCCATTGCCTAATATTTCCTAGTTGTACTCTCCAGAAAAGGAATTTGTAAAAAAGAATCATTGTTTTCTTTGTGATGTGAACCCATTTTAGATTGTATAAGAAAATTTTAGAGATACTGTTACCCAGATGGGTAAATGCTTAGAAAACATGTTGAGAATGAATAGATTGCCCAACTTCTTTATGATATTGATTATTATCCTTTATACCAATTATGGCAAAGAAGAAGAAAATAAATTGGCTTATCTTAGAAAGTAAATGCCGTAAATTGCACTATGTTGAGCTTCTTGCTACAGAGCATGTGGAAAATAATCTTGGTTTCATTTTGCTTCTAATATGTGTTTTTCTCACGTTACATGACTCATGGTGCCACTCCACATATTCATCAGAGTTCATATTCTCAGGGTCCTTTGCTCTACTGTTCCTAATGTGTGACTTTCATCCGCAAATCAACATCACACTGCAAAATAATGTCATATCTGTGATCAGGATAGGAAGAAAAATCAAGAATTGTCCCCCAAATTCTCTCAGTAGCTTCTGCTTATCTCTCACTGGCCACCTTCATATTTTTTGGATAGGAGCATTGCTATTCCTAATAGTACATTCTGAATATAATCAAAAAGTATAAAAAATGCTGAATACTGATCTGGGTCACTGAGATGTGATGGGAGTAGAAAAAAAGCAAAAGCCTTTTTTTTTTTGAGGCAGGGAGAAAGGGAAGTAGAAGGTGGGGGGCGTGGCAATATCCTGCATGCTGATTCGCTAACTCAGTGGTCATAATGGCCGAGTTGTAATGCCTGCGCCCAATTTCTTGAACTATCAACTCTGCCTACTAGCTTCTGCATCCATAGGAAGCTGGGGTCAACAAGCAGAGTTTGGATAAGTAATTCAGGTTTCTTAATCATTAGGCTAGACTGCTGTTGGTAAGGAGTCGGCTTTCATACCAATGTGTCAGAGCTGAGTGTTAACTGTGAGTGATAGATGTTTGGCAGTCATTATTTCACAGAGAATTACACTCCATTATCAAAGATAGTTATAAAAACCCTATGATAGTAAGTGTTTAAGAATTCATTATAGATGGGATCCAGTTTCATGATTATTTTGTTTTCACCCAACAGAACCACCTAAATTCTTAGTCTGAGGAAGTCCAGGCTCAGACTGGCCTGGCCACGTGGTGGTTAGCAATAGTCATCTCATTTCTTCCTACCTTTCCTCCAGAAGCTCATGCGACTTTATCAGATGAATTTCTTGGATGGAATAACTAGTAAAGATTGTGAGATCACAGTGCCATTTTGTATTGACATAAGATTTCAAACTACAAAGATAACTTGTATTAAAAGAAAATTCTGTGAGATGGAAATTACATTCTATCCCCATGCCACTTACAAGGAAAATGGTCATATCCAGTGATTAAATAACTTAATAAATCACCAAATACATTTAAAGTCTGGCTGGTTCCTACATGGTGACCTTTCAAGTCTACATTTGCTCTCAGAAGTGGTAAGAAGCCCTAAATCATTGTCTTTTCGAAGCTCAAGTTTGATATCAAAGTTTATAATCACTGTACAGCAAACATCACAAAAGTTGACTTATTCCTTGAGTATTCTGACACTACCCAGGTTTTGAAAGAAGCAAATTCTACAAACTTGATTCTTAGGAATTCTTTATTTCCAACAATTATGTGGAATTAGAGTAACAGCCACTCAAGCAAAAAATAACAAGGAGTATATTATGACTTGCGATATTACGACATTTTAGTTGTATAGAATGGAAGTCTCTGGAGAAGCAGCCTTTTGTAATCAAAACTTCAATCGATGGAAACCCTGATTAGAATTTAATTAAGCTGATTGTCAATCATTTTCCAACGTGAATGTGAGTGGTGACCAAAAATAGCATTTTTCATGAATCTGGAAGTTTACTATTTACATGGCGGTATTTTTGGCTACAATGTTCTGAAAAGATAGCATCAGTAACTGCTTATGTAGCAAGAAAATTCTTAACATCTGTTTTTGTCTTAAACTGTAGAGCTGAGTATCCATCATAGTTTTGTTCAAATTGCAAGCAGAGCTAACATAATTAGTCAAAAGAAGTGACTCATCAGTGGCCATGAATTAGTCATGGACTGCCACTGTTAAAATGCAAACACAGTGCATATTCATGCATGAATAAGAGGATAGGCAGCAGCATCATTTTAGTAGACTGAGTTTTATAATGAGTTCTTATAAACAACTTTATACAATACCTCACCATTTTCTGTGTGAGACGAACTTGGAATGAGAACAGAGGAAGCCACAATAATTCAAAGAGATAAAAAGGCTGATAAGTAAGAGTGAAAGGTTTATTTGGCTCTAAGAAGGAAAGTTCCAGTGGTACCTAGTACACACATTCAAGTGCATCATACGAGTGCAGATTTTGACCGCATGCTTTAATCAGAGAACATGAGATACAATAAAAAGCAAAACACACCTTCTTCATTAGAAAAATTTTAAACATAAGACTGGCTTTGAGCACAGTGGCCAGTGAATATGATTTGTAAGTGTTCTTCCTAAGTCCACTTCATGATTATGACGAATGTTCAGCAAAGAGCAGCTTCTTGTTTAAATAATGAGATATGGATTGTGGCAAAGTATAGAATGGCTGGAGTGAGATAACATTATAGATGAGTGTGATCTGTGTAATGTGGATTGAAGTGTATTCCATAAGCAATACCACAAGTTCAAGGCAACCAAGAGAATGGTATGATTAGTCTTATTTTAGGGTAGTGCTTCAAAGGAAACTTAATCACTTATTTTGTGAAATTTAAGTTGCAATAAGTTTAGAATATTGGTTGGGTTTTTACTCTATATAAGCCACCCTACCAAGATTAAAAAATGTCAGATTCTCAGAGTCTTCCCAGTGAATAAAAAAATATTAAGCTAGATAAATTGTTTTATGCTATTATGGTTTTAATTCTATGCTTTATGATGTCTAACAACATGAAATGAGCATATCCGGGGGCTATTCAGGTAAAATTTATTAGTTTTTGAAATCTAAAAAGTTTATTGCTTTTAAAAAATATTTACATCCTATGACTTCAATGTTTTCCTCAGTTTTATCATGCAAAACAATTTAATCAGAGTACATTTTTTACATAAATGCCATTGCCAGTTTGATGACCTCAGAAAGTCTGTTCCTGCACACTTAGCAAGTCTCCTCCATCATAATCCAACTCGAGTTGATTTGGATACAGTTTGACATTTTGTATGTAAAGTAAATAAGATCTTAAAATCTCTACAAGGTCCCAGGCTTTTGATGGGCCCCCAAATTGTATCCATATTTCCTGGATTATGGAAGTTGAGCTCATTAGGTTCAGACTAAGTCATTCAAACATTTATCCAGGCTTTTCCAAGGCCATCGAAGATGGAAAGGAATGAATAAAACCTTTGTTGAAGGATTAATGGACACAAGACTCATCCTTTGTTGCTGCTCTGTAGTATTCTTACGCTGTCTCATATGATAATTACACTGGCTGTTCCAGTGGTGCTGAATCTAAATACTGTTCTTTATTCTATGTACCTGAAACTTATTTTATAGCTTTTGTTTTATATATGTGGTTGTAATTTCCTTGGAATCTATTCCCATTGGGCCAGTAGTGCTCGTCAGGTATGCGTGCACAGTCATGCCCAGAGATTTCACAAGGTCTGCCTACTTTTCTTACTTTTTAATTAGGATCACAAGGACCTGAAAGTCTACAGTAATTCCCTCTTCCAATATGTGATTATCTATTGCTGAGATCTAAAGATAAAGCACGTTCCCCCAGGAAACCTCACAAAGTCTCAAGAAAGTGTAATCATTGCTCAGCTTACCTGAGGTGTGCTATGGACAGTGCTCCTGGAAGGTGCCTATATCCTCCAGCAATGTAAAAATCTGTTTTCCCCAGACTCCTGAAGCATGGATTTCCCACTTTGTCTATGGTTGCTCTGTCACTTGTTGTTCACCTTCTGGGACTTCATTTTGTAAACTCACATTAATTCCGACAATTTCCTGTTCCAGCTTTGCCTGACTGCATCATCTTTTCTCTCTGTGGGCTCATCAACCATCTGGTTAGAGTATGGCTAATTAGTCTCTCAATCTACTAACAATCTAACTGGTTTTCATTCAAGACTATCAAAGGTGCTGAAAAACACAATGACTTCTGCTGATAGTAAATGTGGGTTGTTCATGAATCTAACGATCTGATCATTTCAATACTTCTACTGAAAGATGCTTATTTCATCGGAGCCAGATGGCACTTCATGTGGCACTGCTAGGTTCTCACAAATTATCACTAATCATACTAATGTATGTCACCTCACTGCTAAGAGGTGGAAAAACAAGAGTGCAATGTCAGAATTGTCCATCTCCAATGTATGTGTGTTAGAAATTGCTTTAAAAATACTGATTTGACTTTGCTTGATCAAGGATCGTATTAGTAATAAGCTATTATTCTGGCTATTTCATTATAGATTTCACTTCATCTTCAGGATGCAATCCCATAGTGGTTGGTAAATCAGCTAAAAAGACAAAGTTGGATGCCTTTAATGGCTAGAGAAGGAAAGTTTATAAACAGATATGCATCCGGTTGTCTATGGTATTGAAGTGCTTTGGAGTCAGTCTTTCTAACCTTGAAAGGAGCCCCAGAACATCAGACAAGTCACAGAATTTCTAGGCACCCTACTAGTACAAAGAAAGTTACTTAAGAACCTAGCTGGAAGCTGAAAGAAAACTCATGGTTTATTGTTACCAGTTCATCCTGACAAGAGGACCTTGAGACACCCTGTCAAACAACATTTTCAGTGGCATTCAGAGACAGTGACAGAATGCCCAAAAGTCAGCCTTGACATCAGAGAAAAAAATATTGGAAAGGGTCTGGATGTGAATGACAGTAAAAAAAATTGACATTTCTATTATGATTATGGCATAAGATGGCACATGGGACCCTGCTAATATCGTTATTGAAATCTTACAAACTGGTGACTATTCTAAAACAACACAGATAGTCAACTTCCAAGTAAAACCGTGGAGTGTTCTGTGCCTGCCTTAGATAGCATAGGTTGGCATAAATGTGAGTCAAAATTACTGGACCTTTGTAAATACCTTCCAGGGATCTCATTGCTGTTACCTCTGTGATAAAATACATGTGTCTGGTACTTGGTGGTATTTCCTAGTCCTTTCTGTGTTGAAGAACTACAGCTCTGTAAATGGGAAAAATCCTTCTGAACTTCGTGGGTTTTGCTTGGGAAATGTGCATGTCGATTTTAGAGTTACTGTCATGAAGAAACCCTATAAATCCCTGGCACTAATCCCTGTGTCGCTGTCTGTGCTTCAGATTGGAAACTGTATTCTGTGTGGCAAATTTGGTCTGCCATCTGTTTTGTAAATAAAGTTTTATTGGGATGTACTTTTCTAAATATTGTCTATGCCCATGTTTATGCTACAGCTGCAGAGTTGAATGGTTACAAGAGAGACCACAGTGTCTACAGGCCTAAATTATTTATAATCTAACCCTCTACTCAGCTTTTCCTCTCAATTCTTGGTCTGTACTATCGTTGTTTATCAGACAAATGGAATTCTCATATTAAACCTAGCCAAACTTGCCATAAGTTAGAAATTCCCACGCTAAATGTAATGCCCACATTAGAAACAACTAAGGTTTAGTCATCATTTGACTGTGTAAATTAGAAAATTGCATCTTATAAAAGTGTAATAATGCAATTTGTTATGTCTGTACCTTATTGCTAGCAGACACAGTCAAATAGTTCAAGGAATTGCTAATAAAAGATACCAGCTACTTTTCCTTTATGTGTAGCTATCAACCCTCGCAAGAAGCAAAGCCTAGTTTTTTTGGAGTAGGTATACCACATGTTTGCCTTAATTTAAGAGGATATGATGTTATGTAAAACATGTTATTTTATGAATATTATGTTATATGTTATGCATAAACTAAAATTGAAATGTCAATGAGGTGGTCACAGAATGTGGTTAAGAACCCACATTTATTTTTAACATTGGTTACTCATTGCTATGTCAATTAATTCCATAACGATGTAAATTTTTGCTGATGGTATATTGGAAGGGTCTCCCTAAGAAGCCGTTGACCTAGGCTGGACAGTAAGATGCTGGACTCTATGTTTGGTATATGCTTGTGGTGAGGGAATCTCAACTGAACTTAAACTGTGGTCATGTAACAAAGTGGAGCAATCCACCGTGGGGGGAGGGTGTGGGGAGGGGTGGGGGAAATCCCAGTACCTATGAAACTAATACAATGTAATTAATGAATAAAAAAAATGCAAAAAAAAAAAAAAAGACAAAGTCCTGGAGACCCATTGGAAAAACATTGTTAGGCACTCTTAGCAAATCTCACAGGGAAAAATTTTTAAAGGACTCATAGATTCATGAATGTTGTTGAGAGAAAGAAAAAAATATTATTCTTGAACAATTGAAAGATAAGTTAGCTCAACTTTAGATAGCAGAATGATACAAATTACATTTTGATAGACGGTTGGACTGCATACTGGAAAAACCTTGGAAGAGGAAAAAAAATCAATAGGTACAACCGTCTACTTACGAAGCTTTGTGCCAGTATGTGCTGTTGTAAGTCCTGGATTGAGGGTGAAATCCCAGGAAATGAAGGTGCAGATGATGGAGGGTGGGGCATAGCTGTTTTGGCCTCAAAGGAGAGATTGAAACACCCTTCCCTCACTGTGCTGTTTCGGGTCCCCTGCAGACTGGTGGTGTTCACCCACAGTGATGGGAAAGCCTGTGGGAGACTCATCTCTCCTGGCATGTGACAGGCACCTTCAAACTGATCAAAATTGAACCATTTCCCTCCTCAAGGCAGCCAATTGAATTTACCACCCAGGAAAGAAACAGAAATTGCATATGGTCTTACAAAATGATTTTCATTTTCAGGTGAAAATTTCATTTTCATAATGTAGCAGCATTCCTTTCTGTCTTCTAAAGTTGTAGTCTTCTTATATTTGAGTCCTTAATCTATTTTGATTCAAATTTTGTATACAGATGCGACAATTCTCTGATTTCATTCTACATATGAGTACCAAGTTTTCCAAATAGCGTTTATTAAAAAAAAATTGTTTTCTACATGTGTGTGCTTGGCACCTGTGACCACAGTCAAATGAAATTCAAAGTTTGGATTTTTTTGAGTGGCTTTCCACTGATTCATTCACTGGGCAGAATCCCTGCTTTTTATGCCAATATCATGCTGTTTTAGTTACAAAAGCTTTTCACTCTATTTTGAGATAGGAAATTGTGATGCTGCCAGCTTTGTTCTTTTTTTACTCAAGATTGTTTGGATTATTTAGAAAATCTTGTGGTTCCACACAAATGTAAGAAATGCTTTCTTCCATTTATTCAGAAATGGCATGTGACTTGATAGACATTCTGTTAAAACTGTAGATTGCTATGGATAATTGATACATCCTTATATTCATTTCTAATCTATGAACAAATATTTTTGTATTTATTTCTGTCATCTTCAGTCTCTTACATCAGTGATTTATTGGTTTCATTATACAGTTGCATTATATAAGTCTCTCACCTGCACAATTAAATGTACGTGATTGGGGTAAATTGTGGCTCCCGTTGTAAAGGGATTACTCCCAATCTGCCTCCCCTCTTTTAAGATTTACTTATTTTTATTGGAAAGGCAGATACACAGAGAGAGAGAGAGGAAGAGTCAAGGATAAAGATCTTCCTTCTGTTGGCTCATTCCACAAGTAGCCGCAACGGCCGAAGCTGAGCTTATCCAAAGCCAGGAGCTTTTTCTGGGTCTCCCTTGTGGGTGCAGGGTCCCAAGGCTTTGGGCCATCCTCAAGTGCTTTCCCAGGCCAGAGCAAGGAGCTGGCTGGAAAATGAAGCAGTCACAATATGAACCCAAATGGGATCCCAGCACATGGAAAGTGAGGATTTAGCCGCTGAAGCATTGCACTGGGCCCACTCCCAATTCCCTATTAAGATAACTTTCTTTTAGTGTGCAGAAATAATACTTATTTTGTATGTGATTTTGTGTCCTAAAATGTTATTGAATTGTTAGCTCTAAGTATGGGTTTTTTTTTTTTTTTTTTTGGTGCCACCTTCAGAATTTTCTCTTTGTAAGGTCATGAAATCAGGAGATAGAACGATTTCACTTTTCTTTGATCAGCTTCTGGGCTACGCTTCAGTGCTGTATTGAGAAGCAATGTTGAAATGAGCATGCCTGTCTTGTTCATAGTCTTAGTGGAAAAGCTTCCTCTTTTTGCATTGGAAATAGTGTTTGTTGTAACTTTAAACACCTATGACATTTACTCTGCTGAAGTAGATTAACTTTATTCCTAACATAATCAGAGTTATTAACCTGAGGAGATGTTTAACTTTGTCTAGTGCTTTATCTGAATCTATTGAAATGAGTGGTTTTTGTTTTCCATTTTGTTACTGTGGTGTATCACATTTGTTGATTTCTGAATGCGAACCATCTTTGCATAATAGAAAGAAATGTCAATTATGGTAAATTACGTTGATTTGCATTGCTAATATTTTTCTGAGGCTGTTTCACTGTGTGTCAGAGATATTTGCTTATGATTTTCTTTTTTATAAGGTATTTCCTATTGAGGGATTGTGGCTCTAGTAACATGAACTTGAAGGTATTCCTTTCACTGTGGTGTTTGGAAGAATTTGAAAGTAGAGTGAAGTCCTTAAATTTCTGACAGAATTGACCATTAAATCATTCGTTGTTCTTTACTTCATTGGGGTTTAGTTTATTATTGATTCAGTCTCCTTATTCATTACCAATCTGTTCAATTTTTTTTCATAATTTAGTCTTGTTAGGTTGTGTGAGCCTAGCAATTGATCCATTTCTTGTAGATTGTCCAGTAAGTTGACATAGAGGTGTTCTTGGTAATTTCTTCAAGTTTTTGTGTGTATTTGTACTGTTAGGTATCATGGCCTGTAATTTCTTGATTATTTGAATTTTTTTTTTTCCTTCTGCTTAGTCGAGCTAAGGATTTGTCAAATTTAATTTTTTCAGCAATCTAACTTTTTCTTTCCTATGCTTTTCTGGTTTTTCCTTCACTTATTTCTGTTGTATTTCATTTGCTTCCTACTGAGAACTTTAGGCCTCATGGAGTCTTTTCTTATAGTGTTAGCTTATTTATTATAAATCATTCTTTATGATAGATATTATATCGCTATAAATTTCCCTCTTCAGGATTCATTTTGCTGCAAAACAGTTTTGGTATGTTGCATTTTCATTTATCACAGGCCATCTGTGTATTTCCTCATTGACATTTCATATATTGTCTCCCATAATCCACTGACTGTTCAGGAGAATGTTGTTTAATTTCCAAATATTTGTATATGTTCCCAGATTTCTCCTGCTACTCATTTCTAATTTTGTACCATTGTGATCCTGAAGTGTACTTAGAATGGTTTAAATCCTCTTAAACATGCTAAGATTTGTTCTGAGGTCTGGTTTAAGATCGATCTGGGTGATGCTTCTACGTGGTTTTTTGAAGAATTTTTATTCTATGGTTGTATTTTTTTGTATGTCTGTATACTCATTAGATCTAGAATGTTATTCAAGCATGGTCTTTCCTTATTGACTTTTTTGTTTAGACAATTCTCCATCTTCTGCTATGACTACTGTTTGTGTGTGTCTCCCTTCAGGTCATTCAATATTGAATAATAATTCAATACATTCACATATTTGGTTTTTATATATATATATACATTGTAAAATATGTCCTCTTGTGGGCTAATGCCTTTGCCATTACATAATAATTTTTTCGTCTGTTAAAGTTTTTGACTCAACATTTGTCTGTTATAAGTGTACAACCTGATGCCTTTGGGTTTCCTCTTGCATGGACTCCACCCCCCATTTCTTTACTTACAGTCTATAATCCTATCAGTAAACAGAGGCTCCTGAAGGTTGCATGTTGTTGTATGTGTACTGACTGAAAAGCTCAATTCACTTATATTTAAGGTAGTTGTTGTTATGTAATGATTTGTTACTGTAGCCTTTTTACTTGTTTTCTGGTGGTTTGCAAATTCATTTATTTTTTCTTCTCTGTCTTCCATTGTGAGTTGATGGCTTCCCATGGTACCTGCTTTGAGTACATGATCAATAGTTTGTGCAACTGAATCTACTAGAGTGTTTATTGATTTATCTTAACCATGATTCTTACTAAAACATGTTTTCTTTCTAATAGGCTATTATAAACTGATAACAGTTTTTATTCACCTATAGAAACACTTTCATTTCCTACTACCTTTTGCTAAATCTATACCAACATTTACATATTTGTAGTTATTTAGAGCCCATCAACAGTTTTCAGAAATTAGTTTTAATAAGTTTGTAATAAAACTTATTGGATTTTTAATATAGCAGAGACAGAACTGATTTATACACCAGTCTTACATTATTAGAAAATTCTGGGTATGACTATGCATGACTTTTGCCATTTAGGTTTTTGAACTTTTTTTAAACTTGTGGTTTGCAATTAATGTTTCTTTGATTGCTCTTAGAGTATTTCTTTTCCCAGTCCCCATAAAGCAGGTGTAACAGTTAAGAACTATTGCAGGTTCTATTTGTTTTGGAAACCTTTGATTTCTCCTTTGTTTCTGAAGGTCAGACTTCCTAGTTTTATTATTTGAGATTGTTGGGTTCTTTTTTCTGTCTTTGCCAGTTTGAATATGTCTTTCCACTCTCTCCTGGGCTGGACAGTTGCCTGCTGAAATGCCACAGAATCTTCTGTTGGGAATTAATTGAGTGCAAACAGGAAGTGATTGTAGAACTATCTTTTATTAGCAATAATTTCATTCTGATGTATCTTGTCAAGTTCCTTCTGGGGTAAAATTTGAGTGGAAACACACTACTACAGCTGGATGTTGTCATCTCTCCCCAGACATGGGAGATTGTTAGCTGTCATTTCCTAAACACTGGCTTTTCTGAGCATAACCCTTTTCTTCATTACAGATCTCCTATTCCATGAGGGCTGTTTTACCTCGTGATGTCCCACCATCCCCACAGTCCTCATTCAGTTAATTTTCAAATTTCACATCTTTAAGTTCAATTACTTCCCTTCTTTCTGATCAATTCTACTTTGAAGCTTTTTATTGAAATTTTTTTTTCATTTAAACTGTCATCTTAAGCCATAGTACTTTTCATTGTTAGTTTTCTTTGTCCAACTTTTCATCTTGTACATGAATTATTTTGCCTGGTTTTCTACCCACATTTTCATGGGTGAAACTCCCTAATCTTTTTCAAGAAGGATTACTCCTGCTCGTTTATAGATCTCTCTTCTGGGTCCAATATTGGACTTCGGTTAGTTTGTTTTGGTGGTGTCCCTTTTGCCTAATTTCTCACAAAATTAGCCAACCCTATGCATTTGAAGAGATGTCCACTTTTTTCTAACTTGTTTAGATAGTCTTAGCTGGTGATAAATATTCTGTAGCTGGGTTTCTGGGTACACCAGTAGCAGCAATATACAGGCAAACTGGCCCTTTGTGCTAGGCCATTTGCTGTGCTTTGTGGTCTGGTGAGAAGAGTGGTTTCATTCTGCAGATAGGCGGAGTGACTGGCTGGCATCTGCAAGTGTCTCTAATCAAAAAGCTATGCAGATATCCTCCCAAACCTGAGTAGTGCTATTGTTTTGAATCTACAGATGAGCAGGACACATGCCAGATTCTAAGATTAGACAAAATCTTTGGGGTTCTTGTGTGTGCCAACAGAGGGATGTGGTTTGGGGCTTTCCCAGCCTGGTGTAGATGTCCACAGAATATTGAGGTTTGTGGGGAAGCACCCAGCAGGTGGGGTTCAGCAGGACCGGATGTTCCATCTGTCAGTCATCTCTGATGGACAGTTGACTGCCAGCCCAGCTAAGGCTGGCTAAAAGCACAGAGGGAATTCATGGAAGGGATGTTTTTATTCTATCTCTGTGTGTGTGTGTGTGTGTGTGTGTGTGTGTGTGTGTGTGTATATGCACATATATATATACACATGTATATATATATTCATGTGTATATATGGATTAGGTGTTCAGTGACAAAGCTCTCACATTCCCTAACTTTAGAGTGGATCAAAGTTGTAGCTGGTCAGGTTTCCAGTCACAGTTATTCAACATTATATTTATGGGTTCTTCAGTAATTAAATAATTATACAACTCTTATCTATGATTAATAACATTTTGGGCTCAAAATTTTTAATTATTTTATACTGAAAGACTGGAAAGTGCACTATCATTTTTTTAACTTCTTTCTATAAAAATTTTTAACCATTTTCAAGACTAGAGATGCCAGTATAATATATATGTGAGTACATTAAATATTGAATATAGAGAAGTTGGACTTCAGTCTGGTTACCTTGTCTATAAGTGTTTGACTTGTTCTGTTGCATTATGTCTCACCTATTTTCTGTTTAAATTTTCTTGAAACATTCAACATCAATTATTCTATGTATTCAAATGTAGATTTGATTTAGCAAAATTTTCTTGTGCCATTGATATGATATATGAAATTGCTTGTATCAATTAATTTTTGGAAATCAGTTTTCTCATTCTCAGATAAATGGATATTTAATGTGTTAGATTTTTTCTTTCCCTTTTATAATCATGAATTTATGTGATGAAGTTTTATGAAAACATGTTGTCTTGTTTATGTTCCCATATCTACCTATATTAGCTATCTTTTATAACCCTAGGCAAATGAATGAAGTTGGCAATTGGTGTGTTTATTTTTCACTCAGAGGGCAAGTGATGAGAGAAATCAGGCTTTCATGATTAAAGCAGCTAAAGCCAGGCTCAATATTCTGAATGTAGAAAACTCAGTACCCAAAGGCTGCCCTTTATGTTTTATTCATTGAAAGTCATACTGCTTCTCATCTAGGTCTGTAAATGTTTCAAGTATATATCAGATTCTCTTTTCAGATGTGACTCAGCTTTGTGTACTGAGCCATTGAGTATTTTCAAAATAGATTGTTAAATTGCTTTTCAAGTATTAAAAAGTATATATTGACTTCGTATTGTGCAAGGAGCCAGTATTTAGAAGAAGATTGATTTGTTGTTTAAAAGAATGTTTATCATTCAATTGTCACTTGTCTAATAAATCAGACATTAAACAAAGTTTTCCTTTCCATTCACACTGCATTCTTTGGTTTAAGGAGTACAGCATTGTGTTTTTCTGCTTCATCTTTGCACAGACCTCATGCTGATTTCTTTCTGGATATTTCTAGTCTTTGGGTGGGAAGCCCTTTGTCTTGCCCTGCTGTTTGTTAAGGGATGGTATGATTAGGAAGGTCAAGCAGAAAAAAGGGGTGTAGACAAGTTTCCACTGAAACTCTGCTGCCAGTCCTGACTCAGCATCTGTACAGGCTCCTCCTCTGCAGGAGAAGTCTGGCCCAGGCAGGATGGATACATTTGGTGCGGTCACTTGATGGTCATTTAGCGACAGGACTGCCTGGGATTAGTGTGGACTCTGTGATGCCCATGGGCTCATTCATCTCTACACCCGTTCCCAGTGGGGCTCGGGAAGGCTTCTCTGAACATCCCTGGAAGCAAGGGATCCTTGCATTGCATTCTGATAGGGTGGCACGTGTTTGAAGACTGTATTGGACTCTCACATGATGGTGCATGTTTGGAAAGTCTGTGCAGGATGCTAATGAGTTGTATATGGATCACCACCAACCACAATGTTCATTCTACATCACTTCTCCATTTGGCAAAAAGATTCAAGGATACAGCATTGGGCAGGAAGTAAGAAGGTAGGCCTGTTCATATATTGTTGATTAAAAACAAAAAGACAACTTTTTCAGATACAAAATTGGACCTATGAGGATACTTAAGTTGATGAATAAATATAATCAGAAGATAAGTTTCAGTACAAAAAATCTGAAATCCTTGCAGAGTTTTAAATATTTATTATTTGAAAGAATGTATGGGATGAGGGAAAAGGAAAGGAAAAGCAATCTTTTAGTCTCTGATTCAGTCCTCAAGTAATTACAAACCAGGGCTGAGTCAGGCCAAAGGTGGGGGGTTCATCCAAGACACATGGGTGCCAGGGGCCCAAGCACCAGGGTCTCACTCTGCTGTTTTGTCAGGCACATTAGGCAGGCTCCCATATGGGAGACCTATCGGTGCTGCAGGCTGTGACTTCAACTGTTATAATGCTGGCCCCACCTTTAAAAAATAATTTTGACATTTTAAAATTTCATCAGTAAACAAACTTGACAACGTCTAAACCACAAGCCAAAGTTATTACTGAAGGCAAATTAACATGTAGCAATTTTAAACATGTACCAGGCGATTCCAATCACACGAGACAAGTAAGCAGCATCCTTCAGAGCTGGACTGGTTCGTGCCACGGGTTAATGCACAAGCACCTGATACAACATGGACTATAACATCACTCGCCTTCAGAGTGGCAGAACACAATGACAAATGTATTTTCCGCCATGATGAGAAAATCATTAAAAACAGCTAGTACTTTTTAATAGAGGGCTTCTCAGAAAAGAATCATTTTCATTTCAACTTTAGAGGTCAGCTGTAAGTGGCATCTGGTGTTCCTGCTTCATGGTTGCAATTCCGTTCCATTAATGATGCTGCCAGGGGTAGTCATCTAAACCCATCTGTCTTCAGAAAGATGAGAAATGCGGCCAGACTCCATTTCCCTTCTCTTCACTCTGCTTGTCTCATTTGCTTGCAGCTCCTTTTGAAGCGCAGAAGGCCTAAGGATTGGGCCCTTTGTTTCTGTATGGACAGCTAATCCCCCCACCCCCCAAAAGTAATTCCTCTGATCGGCTGCTTCTAATTAGGACAGACCCTTCTTCCTGCTTCAGAACTTCTCGCTGTGCCTTAGAAACTCGGGTGAATATTATACACTAAGAATAAACACCCTTGGCTGATGTCATTGGCATTACAAAGCAGCTTCCCCAATTAACAGCACATTTTCTTCACTTTTTAAAAAGAGCTTTCAGTGGAATAATATTTCCCAAAATAACTGAGTTCTTTATGCACAAGGACTATGGTTTGTCCCATCTTAATTACAGCTCCTTCCGAGGATCTAGTATTTTCTTCCAGATCTGAATGAAATGATTCATTCCTAAGTACCCTTTTTCTACCTATTAGCCCGTCTCTCATCCTTCTTGGCCAAAGAACCCTGCTCTTGGTGGGTAGAAATGCATCTCACCTCTCAGTGCAGGTCTGCGGGGTGTTGTAAAGGTGAGGTGTGTACTTTCGCCACCACTGATACATGTGGGAAGGCCTCGTAGAGAAGGGCCTCTGGGAAAGAGAAAAAGGAAATCAAGCAGAGAGATGACCTGATGCTGTCACATGGGCAGGCGATGTTTCAAGGTGCAGTGTCCATCTTGTGAGGAGGGAAGAGGCTGTGGTTCTATAGGATGTTTTCATATACTGGCTTATGGTATAATTTCAAATCAGGGTAAGCCATATCCCTACCCTTAAATATTCATGCAAAATTATTAAGAAATATGAAATATAGTCCATGTTATCTTTACCAGTAGGTACTCTCCTATGCAATAGAATACCAGAAGTTATTTCTCATTGTTACTTAGTACATCTTCCCTATCTCCTGCCCCCCTACAGCCTCCGCCAACCATCTGTCTACTGTCAGCTTCTGAGGTCAGTTTTTCTAATATCACAAATGAGACCATGTAGCATTTATTCATCTGTGCCTGGCTTGTTTACATACTGCAATTTCTCCCAGTTCCATCCCCATTGTCTCAAGTGAGACGATTTGGTTCTTTTATGGCTAAATATTGTTCTATTGGGTATATATATGTATCACTCATTTTGCATCCATGCATTACTTGGTGGACATTTAGGTTGAGTCCATATCTTGGTTACTGGGACTAACAATGCAGTAAACATGAGTTGCTGAACTATCAACACCCTGATGTGTTTCCTTTGCTTATATCTTCAGTGGTCACATTGCTGAATCACATGGTCCATATTCTACACGTTATTTTCTATAAAGCTTGCACTAATTGAAGTTTCCACCAACAGTGCACAAGGATTCTCTTTTTTTTAAAGATTTTTTTTTTAAGATTTTATTATTACTGGAAAGCCGGATATACACAGAGGAGGAGAGACAGAGAGGAAGATCTTCCATCCGATGATTCACTCCCCAAGTGAGCCGCAACAGGCTGGTGCGCGCCGATCCAAAGCTGGGAACCAGGAACCTCTTCCGGGTCTCCCACGCGGGTGCAGGGTCCCAAAGCTTTGGGCCGTCCTCGACTGCTTTCCCAGGCCACAAGCAGGGAGCTGGATGGGAAGTGGAGCTTCCGGGATTAGAACCGGCGCCCATATGGGATCCCGGGGCTTTCAGGGTGAGGACTTTAGCCACTAGGCCACGCCGCCGGGCCCTTAAAGATTTATTTTTATTGCAAAGTCAGATATACAGAGAGGAGGAGAGTCACAGAGGAAGATCTTTTGTCTGATATTCACTCCCTAAGGACCACAATGGCCGGTGCTAAAGCCAGGAGCCAGGAGCTTCCTCCAGGTCTCCCTTGCTGGTGCAAGACCCCAAGGCCCTGGGCTGTCCTCAACTGCTTTTCCAGGCCACAAGCAGGGAGCTGGATGGGAAGTGGAGCTGCCGGGATTAGAACCAGCGTCCATATGGTATCCCGGGGCGTTCAAGGCGAAGACTTTAGCCACTAGGCCACTGCGCCAGGCCCAAGGATTCTCTTTTATTCATATCCTTAGCAACTTTTACCTTTTATTTAGATAACAGTCATTACTGCTAACATAAGGTATTGCATTGTGGATTTGTTTTGAATTTTCCTGATTACTACTGAAGCTAAGCATTATAAATACACACACACACAGACACACATGCACGCGCACGCGCGTACATCTGTTGACCATTTTTTTAAATGTCTACATAGGTCTCTTGGCCATATAAAAATCCAGATTGCTTCTTTGCTATCAAGTAGCTTGATGTCTTTGTAGAACAATGGGTTTTCAGGTATCTGCTCTGCATCAGATGTTTAGTTTGAAAATATTGCTTGCATTAGATTTGTTGTATTGTTTTTTAAAATCTTATTTACTTGAAAATCAAAGAAAAAAAAGACAGGAGGAGAGATCTTCATCTGATGGTCTACCCCTCAAATGGCTGCAATGGCCGGGTCCGGCCAGGTCACACAGAAGGCGGGGCTGATCCAGATAGCCCACATGGGGGGACTCTTGCTCCATCTTCTGCTACTTTCTCAGACCATCAGCAGGGAGCCACATTGGAAGGGGATCAGCCACGATTCAAAATAGTACTCATGGGCCTGGCCAGGGAAGTGCTCGCATTGCACGTGCTAGGATCCCATATGGGCGCCGGTTCTAATCCCGGCTGCTCCACTTCCCATCCAGTTCCCTGCTTGTGGCCTGAGAAAGCAGTGCAGGAGAGGCCAAAGCCTTGGGACCGTGAATCCATGTGGGAAACCTGGAGGAGGTTGTTGGTTCCTGGCCCTCAATCGACTCAACTCTTGCCAGTGAGGCCATTTGGGGAATGAACGAGCAGATGGAAGATCTTTCTCTCTGTCTCTCCTTCTCTCTGTAAATATGACTTTCCATAAGTAAATATGTAAATAATATTCATATTTTATAATAGACTAATACCTTAATATTGAAGAAAAACTAATATTTACTAAAATAAAAAGATTTGTTAATTTGATTGTTAAACTTTGTGGGAAAATGTAATTGGAATAACAAATTTCTGCAAGTTTTAAAAAAAACAGTGCTGACACAGGTCTCCAGCCTCACATGTGCCTGGTTCACCCACTAAGCTGCAGGGCTGGCCCTGTTCTGTTGATTATCAAACAAAAAGCACAAATACAGCAAACAAAGCACAACCGTCTATTTATTTTACTCTTTACCCATCATGACATGAAATGTTCTATGCTTTCTTCTTGTAACTTCCTAGTTTATGGCTTCGTGTTTAAATTCTTCAGTCATTTTAGTAATATTTGTAACCAATAAGAATCATTTTTCTGCATGTGGTTACTCAATTTTGCAACAACATTTATTGACAAAAACCACACTTTTACAAATGTGCCTTCTTGTTTTAACTTCTAGGATCTCTCTTCTTTGCTATTTGTCTGCATACATGGCTTTTTGCAACAACCATGCTATTCGAATTACTACTGTTGTTTAAAGTCAGGTACCACATGCCACCTCCTTTGCAATTTTTGTTGTTATTGTTTGAAATTGCTTTGTCAGTTCTGGGTTACTTTGGGTTCCATATGAATGTTAAGATTGTTTTTCCAGGCCTAGTGGCTGAAGTCTTCGTCTTGAATGCACCAGGATCCCATATGGGCGCCAGTTCTAATCCCGGCAGCTCCACTTCCCATCCAGCTCCCTGCTTGTGGCCTGGGAAAGCAGTCGAGGACGGCCCAAAGCCTTGGGGTCCTGCACCAGCAAGGGAGACCTGGAGGAAGCTCCTGGCTCCTGGCTTTAGCATCGGTGTAGCACCGACCATTGTGGTCACTTGGGGAGTGAATCATGGGATGGAAGAACTTCCTCTGTGACTCCCCTTCTCTCTGTATACCTGACTTTGTGATTAAAACAAAATAACAAGTTCTTTTTCCTAGTCCTGTGATGCATGTCTACATATTCTGAAGGGATTGCATGACTCGTCATGTTGCTTTGGATAGTGTGGACATTTTGACGATATTAAGTCTACCAACCCACAGGCATGCAATGTCTTTCCATTTTCTATTCTCCTCAATTTCTTTTGTCAGTGTTTGTAGCATTTCCATTGTGGCTCCCTTCACCTCTTTGGGTACATTCAATCTCAGGGACATTTTTGGTGGGTTTCATAAATTGTATGACAATTTGCTACTGATACATAGATATGGTGCTGATATCTTTTAGCGTGACTTTTGTATCCTGCAGCTTTGCTGAAGTCATTTAATCCAGTAATGTTGGTGAAATCTTTGAGATTATTATGGGTAAGATCCTGTCATCTGTAACTAGTAACATTTAAAAAATATGTATGTACTTTATTTGAAAGTCAGAGTTAAACAGAGAGGGAAGGATAGAAGCCTTCCATCCTCCAGTTTATTCCTTCAAGTGGCTGCAGGGACCATGGCTGAAGCCAGGAACTTCTTCAGAATCTCCAAAGGGGGGGTATTATGGACCTAAGCACCTGACCTTTACTCTGTTGCTTTTCCTTGATTGTTAGCAGGGGACTGAATCAGAAGTGAAGCAGGCAGGAGACCAACTGGTGTTCATATGGGAATGCTGGCGTCACAGGCAGTGGCTTTACCCACTATGCCACAACTCCAGCTCGTTTCCAATCTGAATTTGTCTGATTGATCTGTTGCTTCTGGAACTATGTTGAGCAAAAGTTAAAATGGGTGTCTTAGTCTTGCTGCAGATTTTAGGGAGAGAGAGGTTTCAGCTCTTCCAAAACCAATATCCTGTTAGCTGTGGGCTTGTTAAGGAAACTCTTCGTTATGCTGAGGTGTATTCTTTGTTTGTCTTGTTGAGTTTTTAATGTGTTAAATTCTATCAAATGAATTTTCTGCACCTTTTGGGATGAAATCAGGTGTGGTCATACGTAAACATTTCACTTGGTTTTGATGAACCACCTTTGCATCATTGGGATGAATCCCACTTAGCCATGGTAAAATGAAAGATCTAATTGGACGGTGCATTCAATTTGCAAGCATTTGTGTGGATTTTTACATTGTGTTCATCAAAGACATTGACCTCTAGCTTTCTTTATTGGAAAGTGCTGACCTCACAGAATGACTTTGGAAATAGTCTCTCCTCCAGTTTTAGGATGTTTGAAAAATTTGATTAGTTCTTTTTAGATTTTTTGTTATAGTACAACAGTGAAAACATCTGGTCCTGGACTTTTCTATAATGTGAGAATGTTTGCTACTGATCAAGTCTTACTACTGGTAATCAGTAGTTACCATTTTTTTTACTTAATCTTGTTAAGGTACATCGAGAAATTAGTCATTTTATATAGGTTATAGAATCATTAACTGTTCATTGTAGTCCCTAATCTTAACCCTTTTCTTGTATGCGTGGTAGGTTTTATTCTTGTCTTTTCATGTTTTTCTTCCTCTAATTGCCAAGTCAATGTTGTTTATAAACAAACAACATTGTTCATATAGATACTCTTGCATTTTTTCAGTTTCTACCTTTATTTCTGCTCTTTTTTTTCCTTCCTTCTCCTGGTTCTCAGCTTGGTTTGTTCTGCTTTGCTTAGTCCTTGGAGATGCAAGGGGAAGCTGGTTAAGATGTTTCTGCTTCATCTCTGCAGTTATTTCTATACTCTTTCTTCTAGTTCTGATGCTGCTGAGGTTTTTGGTATTTCCATTTCGGGAATTTCTAAAAACACCCTATCCATTTCTTTGTTGATCCGTTTGGTTATTCAGGAATAGGTAGTTTGATTTTCATACATTTTAAAAAAATTTTCCAAGGCTTGATTGTTATTCATTGTCATTAATTGCGTAGTGGCCAGATGAGAAATTCAATATGGTTTCAGTTTTCAAAGGTTGTGAAACTTGTTTGGGGGCCTACCATATGATCTATCCTGAAGAATATTCCCTTTGCTTTAGAGAAAAATGTGTATCCTGCACTGCTGGATGGAATGTTCTGTGTATGTTAGGCTTATTTGATCTAGTGAACAGTTTAACGTTTGTTTATTTTCTGACTGAATGACCTAATTGTTACAGAAAGTTCATTGTAAAAGTTTCCTGTCAGCGTGCTGGGGTCTGCCTGTCTTCAAGCTCACTGATTGTTTCTTTTGTTGGCTCTATTGGCTGCTGTTTCCTTCTGTTAAATTTTCACCTTGATAGTGTACTTCTCATACACAAGAATGTATTGTTTGTAAGGCTTTAAATAATTCCTTCAGTCTATTAATTTTCCCTAATGAAAATAGAGGCAATATCCGATCCTTTGAAATTTTTTTCTTAAAGTAACTGTTCTAAACTGTCTGAATCTAGTGTGTATGTTTCAGATGTTTTATGGCACCTTATTTTGTCCATTGAGGAGCTGGTTCCCTGACAGTTCTTGCTGTCTTTTAGCAGAGAACAATGACTACACAATTAAGGATGAGGTAGGTATTTGTCATTCTATCCAGTGTTCTTTGTACAAGTTTTCTTAGAAATTTTAAGTAGGCTGTTTTTCAGCGTTGAGCCAGTGTTTGCCTTCAATACTTCAGCACTAGATGGTGCAGGAAGACCAGGTTTGCTTTGATCTGAGGTTGGTGTATTGTCACAGTTTCAGCACTGCAAGGTGTTCCAATTCCAAATTTATTACTAATCTGCAGTTTGTGTCTTCTGGCATGACTGGAGGCTTGCCTAAAAAGGATTTTTCCCACACTAAAGCTTCTGTCTGGGGCTGAGGTGGGCCTAGGTGCATTGTCCAGGGTCACCATCCTGTCACACATTGCAGGGTTCTGGCTGTCCCTGGAGTTCACCAAGAAGGGACCCAGCTTAGGCACCTAAATAATTGACTTATGCCTCCCTCCTCCTCCTTGCACTGGCAGAACTGTGTGCACAGCTCTGTGGCCACATTTGGAGCCAGTATCCCATAATGACCCACACATCATTGGGGAAGGACAAGACCCACACACCTATACCTTGCCCGTTATCTGAGTGTATTCAAATCTTCCTACCATTGTATCCAGCTGGTGGTGATGAGGGCTGGAGTATCAGGGTTCTTCAAAATTTATCTTGAAGATGAAATTTTCCATGAACATTAACTTGGGTGCCAAATTTTTGGAAACTATGTATGGCTTTTCATAATAGGAATTTTCCATGAGCTTTTGAAAACTCAAGTCAGTGCCACTTAGGTTGTGGGTCTAAACCTGATGTGGGGGTGGTTGCCAGTTGCCTGGCAGTTCTAAGGTCTGCACTTAATGACCTTGTCTTCCACTACGCAATTTGCTCTTTTCATGCTTTCTTGTTCAGAATTTTGGGACGTGGAAGGCAGGCAGCACTTGCCTTCCTGCCCTCTCTTCCTTGCGGGTTCATTTCTTACTGTTGCACTAATCACTATGATCCCTGATCCGATTTTCTGAGCAATTATGGTATAGCTGTATCTGTAATAACTGTTTAAACTGATACTCCTAGGGGAAGATCATGATTAGAAAATCTGACTGCATTGCCTTCTGGTTCTACTGCCCTCTCTAGAATTGATTTATTTTTCTAGGAAGCTGCCTTCTGCATCTCAGTGTGAAGTGTAGCAGCAGATCCACCGAGTTGCCCACCAGAGAGAGCCTAAGTTTCTATAAAGGGTCACTCACATAGGCATGGACACCCCATGTAACTGACTCCTAGTGGTAGTCACAGACCCAGATAGTCAGAGACATCCCCCTTGCCACCCTCGTCGCTGCCGCCGCCACACACACACACACACACACACAGACACACACACACACACACACACACACACACACACACACACAGTAGTCCTTTAGAATTGCAGAATATGTCCTCACTTCCCTCATTGGGATTGGCTGAAGGTGGCATCTGTTACCAACAGGATCCTGACATTCTGAACCTGCAAGATATGTCAAACATTTACATAGTATTTGGGGGGGGGGGACTCAATGAGCTGCAAGTCTCTCCTTTAGTATGTTCAAAGCTGCACAGTCCAAACTGAATGCTTCATTTTTTTTTTATTAACAAAAGCAAATGAGACCCATTAGTACTCCTGGAAAACCTGAGCCAACTAGGGGTATACCAGTGCACAGGAGCATGTCAGTCGGGAACAGTTCATCACATGTCAGCATTTCTTCCTATGAATCATAAGCTTTGAAATTCAGCATATAGGATTTCAATTACTCAGCTTTAAATAGTTGAAAAATTAATTTAGTTAGGATTTTTATTGCTCCAAGTGCTCAGTAAACAATCTGTTTTTTCCTCTTTCTGCTACTAAGTCATTATCATTTTTGTAATGGTTACTTCATAGTCTGCATTGTAAGCATTTTAAAAATATTTGTTGAAACACAACAATGTTCCTTAATCTGAAGATTAATGTAGAAATGTCACAATGTCCATTAAAATAATTTCTTCCATTTGGCAATAAAGTCTTTCTTCCAGGTCTTGGGTGTAGTGATTGAAACATGTGGCTCATCTTGTGGTGCTTTCTCCAGGCCACTTGCAGAGAGCTGGAAAGGAAAAGGAGCAGCAGAGAATTCAAGAGGTGCTCATGGGAAGCCGGCCTCACAGGCGGCAGGTCTACCACAATGCCAGATCTGCCATTTGGGAATTTTAAGCCTTTGTTTATTCAAACGTATGCATGTTATTTTCTCTTTTCACTTGCCTGGCACAGATTAGATTTATTGGAATATTTACAGGTATCCCACATTTACCTGATTCCATTTATTATTTTCTATTTTTCCTTGGTATTTACGATTACACAATACACGTGGTTCTATGTTCAAGTCACTGATGATTTTGCAGATAAACTAAAGTTTATCTGATTCCTTTTATAACTTCCATCATATTAACCATGCCCCATCAAGTAGAGATTGACACAAAACTTAACTAATTTTTTATACATGGCCTATTTTAATTTTTTAGTTATTTATAACCATGTATGAATACATATGTCTCAATTTTCTGGTGAAAATTGATTATCATGGCCACAAAAAAATCTCCAAACACTAATTTCCCCAGTTGAATCATATTGTTCTTCACTTTGTTTGAACACACATCATAAAATTCTGATGCCCTGCTAGATGTTTTCTTTCACTCTTACTCTGGCTAGTAGAACTTGTTTTCCAGTTAGTGTAAGCCACTGCATGTGGCCAACATTTTTTGCCATCTTACTGTTAGAATGTCATTTCCTCTTGCAAGGTTGTATGGCTTTGAGATGCCTGTTACGTTTGGATTTACCCTCTCCAGTCATTCCTGGTAGGATACGGTGTAAGTCAAACAGTTCTGCAGCTTATTAGGGATACATTTCATTTTGTTTTACTTACTTGTTGGAATAGGGGGAGAATGAAGGAAAGTGATGGAGCAGTATTCTTACTTTGGTTATTTCAACGTGTAACTACACATGACTCCCTACAGGCTCTCGATCATCTATGAACAAATCACTCTGTCTTAGTAAACCTTCAGTGCATGTCGTAGAAATTGTCTTTAAAGAGGTTGTTGGGGGGCATGTGTATGGTGCAGCAGCTGCTTGGGGTGCCTGCATCCCAAAGAGCCTGGTTCAAGTCCTGCTGACTCCCCTTGGAATCCAGCTTCCTGCTAATGCAGTTCTGGGAGGGAGCCAGGTGATGGCTCAAGTCCCTGGGCAGATTTCCTGGTTTCTGCTTCTCCATCTCCATAACTCTCTCGCTCTGAATTGTCAGTTAGTAAAGGGGTCGGGTCAACACTTCATGGACGCTTGATAGCTTATGGAAAACATACATTGCAAATTAACACACAAATAATGGCTCATCTTTCTTGTAATATCCCATTTTCTTCTTTTTCACACCTGAACAAATGTATTAGATTCACTGACTGAAATAATATATTAAAATAAAACGTTTAACCCAATGATAAGAAACCTTTTAATGGAAGTATGTCCTTTGAGTTACCTATTTTTTTTTTCACTCGATTTTTAGCTGTTTTCCCTTTCTGCTCACTGACGACAGTTCCTTCATGCTGTAACCTAATTGTGTCATCTCTTGAACACAGACTGTTCTTGAACTATTTTCTTCTGGCTTGATTTCAGCATTGTTTTGTCTGGCAGCATTAAAGGACTTGACAGCAGCCTTTCACACCCCTTTCATTTGCAACAAACCACTGACTCATGCTCAGGAGAAGGAAGTACTTGGACTTTGCTTTTCACAGACTGTTTAGAGATTCCCTTGACCATTTCAATTCTATCCCCTCCATTTATCAGATGAACAAAGAGAATCCCATTCAAGGCCCAGGAGATGACTGTTGGCAGAGGAGGACCTTGCAAGTCTTCATTTAAAGTGCTTTTCCCCCTGAATCATGGTGCTTCTTAGGACCTTTCAGTGTTAAGCATAGATATTCATAAGGTTAAGCATTATGGTAGGAAAAACATCCCATTAAAATTGCTTATTTTATTGATTTTCCTCTGCTGCGATTTCTTAATTCTCCTAAACTTGTAAATGCACATGTAGGCTCTAGCCCAAACTCTATTTTCTTTGCAAAGTTTTCTAAAAACTCTCATTTACTCTAATCTTTTGGCTGTCACCACAATTTAGATGAATTTCAATTTTATTTTTCCAACATGCTGTCTCATTCATATACGTGATTTTTCACATTGCAACTGCATGGGCACAGATAGTTGCCCCTTTCACCTCCCTGCTCCCCACTGCTTTTCCCCATGTTAGTACAGCAGTGTAGTCCTTAAACAGCGGGCACAAGTCCAACATTCTAGTATGTGTAGCTTGGCATTTTAGGTGTAGAAAATGGTAGACAGTCTAGTACCTATTTTCCAGATACACGTAACAGTTTTATTGGGAGTCCTCCTTTTGTCTGCGAGTGGAGGTGCAGTGTGTTCACTCTCCAGTAGCCTAGTCTCTGTTCAGTTCATCAACGGGAATTTATGCATATATGTTCACCTATATGTCTATTTGTTTGTATTTTGCATGAAGATTGCTTTTTCTCAGAACATATGATCTTTGTCTTTTTGAGGTTGGTTTATCTCGTTGATAATAATGATTTCTAGCTGGCACCATTTTGTTGCAAATGGTACAATTCGATTCTTTTTAATGACTGATTAATATTCCACAAAGTAGATAGCACAGTTACTTTATCAGTGTCTCTTTTAAAGGGCATCTGGGTATTTTCCATGTCTTCACTATTGTTTTTGCTGTCATAAATATAGGGTTTCAGGTCACTGTCTTATATGCAGACTTTACTACTCTTGGATATATTCCTGGGAGTGGAATAGCCAGGTCATATTGTAGACCCATTTTCATATGTATTAGCACTCTGCATAATGGCTTTCGTAGTGGCTGCACTAACCTACCTGCCATCACTGAGGTGGAATACCTTCCCCCACATCCGCAACAGCAGGTGGTATTAGTAGATTTCCATATGTGGGTGGATCTTAGTGAAGTTAGTGGAACCTCAGTGTGCAATTTATTTGTATTTCCCTGATCACTAGGGAACTTGACCATTTCTTATGACCTTTAACCAGTTGAATTTGTCTTTTGAAAAAGCCTGCTTAATTTCCTTCAGCTATTTTTTCACAGGGTTGTTCCATTGTTGTTGAGTTTCCGAATTCTCTGTAAATCCTGGATTATTCCTCTAACTCTTATGTCTAAAACTCTCCTTAACTGTCATTTCTAGTCTGAAAACTTGACACTGGATGTCACTCGGGATGCCAGCTTCTCTGTTAGCGTGCTGGGGATCCAGTCCTGGCTCTCCTCTAACTGATGCCGATTTCTGATGCAGAACCGCTGAGGTACATGTGAGGCCGTGATGCTGTGACTCCTGCTGCCCACACAAGTTACTCAGGATTTCGGAGCTCCTGTGTTTAGCCTGGCCCAGTCCTGAGCGTAGCAGGCATGTGACAAGTGAATCAGTAGATAGCGCTTTCCTCTGTCTTTTTATAAAAGAGATTTTAGTAACTTTTCTGAGAACCCCTAGCTCTGTCATTCTCGAAATCTTTATATTCTCCAACTTTCTTTGAAATCGCCATTTCAGTTGGCATTTTGGATGTTGGCATTTCTTATGCAAAGGGAGAAAATCATTCTACTACTCATTTTTAATGAAAGCCATTAGCATAGACACTATTTTCAAGCGGCATTTTTAAACGATTTTTAAAAAATAACTTACTATTTCCCTATGCACTTGCACCCATTGGTTCCCTCCCCACAAGCACCCGGATTCTAGGACTGCACTAACCCAAAGCCCAGAGCTGAGAAGTGCAGAAACTTAATCCAGGTCTCCCAGCAATCTCTCTCATGCTTAACAGGAACTCAATTGCGTGACCCATCACTGTTACCTCCCAGATTGGGTATTAGCTGAAGCTGGGTATCATGCAGATATTATAGATATCTTTTGTGATGTAGTTTTACTTTTATTTGAAGAGAGACAGAGATCTTGTGTACACTGACTCATTCCCCTTATATCCACACAGGTCCAAGACAGGAACCTGGAAGTCCACTCAGATGTCCCTACATGCAATGGCACAGCAAAAGTACTGGAGCTTTGGCCCCCGTTGGGAACCACATGAAGAGAAGCTGGCCTCTTGGACCTGGAGTAGCTGGAGAGGAACCTGGCACCCCAGGTACTGTCATTGCCAACATGCCAAACCCCAACCTGGAGTCATAGGTCTTTTAACCTAGTGTCTTCTCTACACACTAAAATCAATACTGGTCCCTTCACTTTTTTTTTAATTTAATAAGGTAGCTTGGCAATCTATCCAGATTAATATATAGAAGCCCTCCTCTAAAATAATAATGGTTATTCTTTCTGGTCCAACCAGATTTTTTGTTGTTTTTAGATCTGTGTGTGTGTATCCTAAATTATGCAAACATGAATAACTTCAGATGGATGCTATGTACAAGTTTTAATAGATTTCCACATTGCTGTAGACTAACAGGGTAGTTTCACTTAAGTTTCGTAGAAAATGCCAAATGCCATCCCAGTCTTATCACTGTTACCAAAATGCAACTGTATACTGCACATTTTGCTTTCACATTTCTCTACAATGTGTTGCTACAGTTTTGTATATTTCCAGTGTCATATTAAATACTAATTTCATTTCCATGTTTTCTAAATGAGGTTGAGCATCTTTTCAAATATTTAGGGCTTATTCGTTTTCCTGTGAACTATCAACTCATGACTCCAATGGTGACGACAGTGGTTTTCATCTTATGTAAGTAATGACTTTTTTTCTTGGTTTGTCCTTTACATTTTGATTATATATTTCCCCTGTTTTCACAATTCTGATTTTAAATGTGTGATCATATCTTTCAGCACTTTATATTATACCTTCTATATTTTGAATAAGGGTGAAGATCCAATTTGGTACTGCAAGACTGCACAAACTTTTACCCACTTTGTGGTAGTTTTATAGATGGACATTTTAATTCTTTGTCACTTTGGAGTAAAAGGAGTTTCTATTCAATAGGACAGTAATATATTTTAAAGAGATTCCCTCTGGATAACTGATTATTTATATTTACATATGCTCATTGCAGGATTTTCTACATTGCCTATTTGGTTACATGTCCTGACATTGCCAGAGTCACAAAATGTTAAGGCATGAGGCTTTTTCCTCATTTCTGTTAATTTGAAGGTTCTTGTGGCAAATGCTTTCTGACTATTTGTGTGAAAGGGTCCTGGAGGGAAACAAACTGTTGGTGCAGTTGTCATTTTTGTTGCATATGTGAACTGACTTTGGGGTAAATGCCATTATTACGTCAGATTCTCATATGGAGAGCATTGGGTTCCACAAGCATTTTCATTTTTCTCATATTTCAGACATTTTCTGTTATGCAAATACTTTGTCTTAAATGATCTCTCGCTTTCCTCCCCCTCCTCTATTTATTTGAAAAGCAGATAGAGAATGTTACTTTATTCCTACAAATGCTCACAAGACCTGGAGTTGGGCCATGCCAAATCCATTAACTAGGAATTCCATCTGGATCTTCCCTGTGGCAGCACGAGCCCTTGGCCATCATCTGGTCTAGGCGAGATCAGAATTTGCAAGGAGCAGATCCAGAGGCAGCATGTTCAGGACTCCGACCAGTTGCTCGGATGTTGGGTGAAGCCTGCCTGTGAGCTGCGGTGTAACTCACTCTGCCACAACACCTGCCCAAAGATTTTCTGTTATAATGTTGCCTAGCTAGCTAGTTTTATCTATGAATATTGGTGACTGATGTTAATAATAACAAGTGGAGTTTGTGGTTATTTTATTACTGTTTTTATTGACAAGTCAGGTATACAGAGAGGAGGAGACACAGAGAGGAACATCTTCTGTCTGCAGATTCACCCCCACGCTGCTGCAATAGCCAGAGCTGCACTGATCTGAGGCCAGGAGCTGGAGCCTCTTCTGGGTCTTCCACGTGGGTGCAGGATCCCAAGGCTTTGGGCCATCCTCAAGTGCTTTCCCAGGTCACAATCAGGGAGCTGGATGGGAAGTGGGGCTGCCAGGACACAAACTGGCACCCACATGGGATCCCAGTGTGTTCAAGGTGAGGATTATAGCTGCAAAGAAAGAAGCTTTCTTTCTTTCTTTCCTTCCTTCTTTCTTTCCTCCCTTCCTTCTTCTTTCCTCCCTTCCTTCTTTCTTTCCTCTCTTCCTTCTTTCCTCCCTTCCTTCTTTCTTTCCTCCCTCCCTTCTTTCTTTCCTCCTTTCTTTCTTTCTTTCCTCCTTTCTTTCTTTCTTTCTTTCGTTGATTTGACAGGTAAGGAGAGAAAAAAGAGAGGAATATACAGAGAGATCTTTTATCAGTTGGTTAACTCCGTTAATGGTCCAAACAGCCAAGTCTGGACCAGGTGGAAGGATTAGAACCGGCACCCATATGGGATCCCAGTGCAATCAGGGAGAGGACTTTAGCTGCTAGGCTACCAGGTTGGGCCCAAAGCTGTTCTCTTTCACAGTGTTGTTGTAACAGATTGTATTTTCATTGACATGGATG